>NC_080782.1:91596007-91911632 GCF_028018385.1 Neofelis nebulosa | reverse complement strand
AGTGTTGGAAGTTCTAGCATCAGCAATCAGACAACAAAAGGAAATCAAAGGCATCAAAATTGGCAAAGATGAAGTCAAGCTTTTACTTTTTGCAGATGACATGATATTATACATGGAAAAACCCGACAGACTCCACCAAAAGTCTGCTAGCACTGATACATGAATTCAGCAAAGTCTCAGGTATAAAATTAATGAACAGAAATCAGTTGCATTTTTATATACCAATAATGAAGCAACAGAAAGACAAACTGATCCCTTTCACAATTGCACCAAGAATCATAATATACCTAGGAATAAATCTAACCAAAGAAGTAAAAGATCTGTATGCTGAAAACTACAGAAAGCTTAAGAAGAAAATTGAAGATACAAAGTAATGGAAAAACATTCTATGCTCATGGATTGGAAGAATAAATATTGTTAAAATGTCAATACTACCCAAAGCAATGTTCACATTTAAGGCAATCCCAATCAAAACTGCACCAGCATTCTTCTTGAAGCAAGAACAAGCAATCCTAAAATTTGTATGGAACCACAAAAAACCTCGAATAGCCAAAGTAATATTGAAGAAGAAAACCAAAGCAGGAAGCATCAGATGCCCAGACTTTAGCCTCTATTACAAAGCTGTAATCATCAAGACAGTATAGCATTGGCACAAAAACAGACACAGAGACCAATGGAATAGAATAGAGAGTCCAGAATTGGACCCATAAAAGTATGGCCAACTAATCTTTGACAAAGCAGGAAAGAATATCCAATGGAAAACAGTCTCTTTAACAAATGGTGCTGGGAGAACTGGACAGCAACATTCAGAAGAATGACACTAGACCATTTCCTTACACCATTCACAAAAATAAACTCAAAATGGATGAAGGACCTAAATGGGAGACATGAAACCATCAAAACCCTAGAGGAGAAAGCAGGAAAAAACCTCTCTGACCTCAGCCGTAGCAATTTCTTACTTGACACATCTCCAAAGTCAAGGGAATTAAAAGCAAAAATGAACTATTGGGACCTCACGAAGATGAAAAGCTTCTGCACTGCAAAGGAAACAATCAACAAAACTAAAAGGCAACTGATGGAATGGGAAAAGATATTTCCAAATGATATATTGGATAAAGGGCTAGTATCCAAAATCTATAACAAACTTACAAACTCCACACCCGAAAACCAAATAATCCAGTGAAGAAATGGGCAGAAGACATGAATAGACAGTTCTCTAAAGAAGACATCCAGATGGCCAACAGACACATGAGAAGATATTCAACATCACTCCTCATCAGGGAAATACAAAACAAAACCACACTGAGATACCACCTCACGCTGCTCAGAGTGGCTAAAAATGAACAAATCATGAGACGATAGATGCTGGTGAGGATGTGGAGAAACGGGAACCCTCTTGCACTGTTGGTGGGAATGCAAACTGGTACAGCTGTTCTGGAAAACAGTGTGGAGGTTCCTCAAAAAATTAAAAATAGATCTACCCTATGACTGAGCAATAGCATTGCTAAGAATTTACCCAAGCGTTACCGGAGTGCTGATGCATAGGGGCACTTGTATCCCAATGTTTATAGCAGCACTTTCAAAAATAGCCAAATTATGGAAAGAGCCTAAATGCCCATCAACTGACGAATGGATAAAGAAGATGTGGCTTATATATATCATGGAATACTACTTGGCAATGAGAAAGAATGAAATCTGGCCATTTGTAGCAACATGGATGAAACTGGAGAGTAGTATGCTAAGTGAAATAAGTCAGGAGAGAAAGAGAGATACCATATGTTTTCACTCATATGTGGATCCTGAGAAACTTAACAGAAGACCATGGGGGAGGAGAAGGGGGATAGAAAAAGTTACAGAGAGGGGAGGAGGCAAACCATAAGAGACTCTTAAGTACTGAGAACAAACTGAGGGTTGATGGGAGTTGGGGGAGAGGGGAAAGTGGGCGATGGGCACTGTGGAGGGCACCTGTTGGGATGAACACCGGTTGTTGTATGGAAACCAATTAGACAATAAATTATATATATAAAAAATAACAAATATAGATTTTTGGCAAAATGTTTGGTTATCTGGTTATTTGTAGTAGTTATTTATGAGTCATTCTCTCAATTTTATGTATAAGAAATGGCTTTTGATAAACATTTTTGGAAAGTTTATTAGTTTTATAGGACTAATATAAAATATATATTTGTACTACCTTTTCTGCAGTTATTAGGGTAGATTTACTGAAAGAAAAGCTACATCTTTTACCTTTCAAGTTTTTATTTTTAGTTAAGATACTTACTTAACCACTTACTTATTACACCACTCATGCTATTATGTAAGATTATTTAAGCCTATTATCAATGAAAGCATTGACTAAGTTTTGTTTTGTTTTCTGTTTTTGTTTGCTTTGTTTGTTTTTCACCTAATTGCAATTTTAACATTGGATTTAAGGATAGTTTAAGAAAGTAAGAACATTACATAGAAGAGACCTAAAACAACAAAGAACACAGAAGAATGGGGTTTTGGGCAAGAGGACTTCAAAATGGGAGTTTGGAAAGCAATGGGATTATGTAGATGGTGAAAAGGCACAGAAGAAATTATAGGCCAGAATTATTTCCAGAAGAATTGGCTATTCTATTACAAGTAGGCTTTCTTAGTGGAAATGTAGAAATGCTCTAGAATCAAAGTTGAAAATACTAAATGTGTCTGTGAGAAGTGAAACACTTAAAATAGAAATT
Source organism: Neofelis nebulosa (assembly GCF_028018385.1). Taxonomy (NCBI): domain Eukaryota; kingdom Metazoa; phylum Chordata; class Mammalia; order Carnivora; family Felidae; genus Neofelis; species Neofelis nebulosa. Next base: position 91,908,912 of record NC_080782.1, on the reverse strand, counting down.
AATTGAGGGGCACCTTGTTGGCTCAGTCAGTGAAGCGTCTGACTCTGGTTCAGTTCATGACTTTGTGGTTTGTGAGTTTGAGCCCCACATCAGGCTCTGCACTGACAGCTCAGAGCCTGGAGCCTGCGTTGAATTCTGGGTCTTTCTCTCTGTCCCTCCCTTGCTCACACTCTGTTTCTCTCTTTCTGTCTCTCAAAAATAAATATTTAAAAGGAAAAGGAAGAGAGTATTTTTTAAAAAATAATAAAAATTCACAGAAATAAAGAAAATCATTGGTTGGTAGAGTCTACCAACTCTCTCTAGTAAAAAAAAAAAAAAAAAAAAGACATTCAATACATCTTTCTCAAAGTTCAAAGTACCAAAAAAAAACCCATACATTACAAAAATTTCCAATGATTAGGAGAAAATCAGCCGACAAAGAAATGAGTATTAGAAGAGAAATACTAAGAATATCAGAACACATAAAGGCAAAGAAGCATTGCCTTCCAATAAAAAAAAAATAGAATTCTCTACCCACAATAAAATGTGAGAGATATGGAAATATTTTCAGATACTTGGTATGTGATAGTATATGGAAGTATTAATTTATGCACTTGCCTTTTCTACACTTCCTAGGAAGTAATCTTTCCACTAGTAAACCAGAAGCACTCACAATGCCACAGGAAAATTTAAACTGCATTACAGAGAAGCAAAAATGTGCAAATATGATATATATAAATGTTTTTATATATGTTTTTATAAATGTTTTCTCAAGGTTTAAATTAACATCGTTTTTGTTACTAGAGACTTGAGTATATCTTCATACTCTTGAATTCATCTGAATCCCCTATTTTTCTATTCAGAAGAATTTTTACAAATAAAAATTAAGATTTGTACAAATGGTAGTTTATTCTAGGTATTAATCCCTTTCTGTTATTGAACATAAAAATCCCCCTAATTGAAAAATATATACCTGTATATCTTCTTCTAATAATTTCAACACTATTGTTATAACCTTTAGGTCTTTAACCACATGGACTTTACCTTTGTATATTGCATTGTAAAGGTATCAAACTATAATTTTCAATATATATTGAGCTAATTTTCCATTAATATCACATAATATTTTATGTGGTGTCACATTTATTATAATGTTCCTATATGAAACTTTGGTTTGTTTCTATTTTTTTTTACGACCACGCTTTTGAAATATGCTTAAATATTTGGTAAATTAAGTCTTTCTGTAGGAAAGATAGTCTTTGCAGTTATTATACAAATTTCATTACCAATTCATCTATTTTCAAAGTTAATTTTAGAATCTATTTGTCAAACTCCTCAAAGAATATGAGTAGAAATTTATTGAATTCCATTGATTTATGGTTTAATGTGAAAAATCATAATGTTACATTATTTCTGTTGATACATGTCACATATTTTATTAGTTTGTGTGTTACTTTTAAATGTTTAATGTGTGGTACAAATTTGATGTCTTATTTTGGGTAATATTCACTAGTTTATATATACATTAAATAAAGTAGGATATGATTTTATAGTCTTTGTAAATACACATTTTTTCTATTGATACCTAAACACATGAATGTAACTGGTAATTTCTGTCAAGATCCTAGAGCACAGAATATGTAGGTAATCAGAATAATATGCTTCACATTATAGAGACCCACAGAGCAATCTGCTGACAGAATTAATAAGGAAAGGCAGGTAGCTTCAAGATTTTAAAATTTATTAAATGGCTAATAAGTTATTTTGTCAAACCTTTCCAAATATATCCTAATTATCAGTGAAAAATATGTTGTATAAAATGCAAACATTTTCTTTCTTACAGTGTAATTTTTGCAATAAATAATACCTAGTTTCCACAAATCTATGTTAATGCTGACTTTGCTGACATAGATTAAGGCATTTATTTTGCCTTTTCTGGAATAGTTTTATCACTGAGTTTATTTTTTATAAGTTAATTTACTTATTTTGAGAGAGAGAGAGAGAGAGAGAGAGAAGAGAAGAGGAGAGGAGAGGAGAGGAGAGGAGAGGAGAGGAGAGGAGAGGAGAGGAGAGGGGAGGGGAGGGGAGGGGAGGGGAGAGGAGAGGAGAGGAGAGGAGAGGAGAGGAGAGGAGAGGAGAGGAGAGGAGAGGAGAGGAGAGGAGAGGAGAGAGGAGAGAAGACAGTGAGGGAGAAAAAGAATCCCAAGTAGGCTCCGCACTGAAAGTGTAGACCTAGGGCTCAAACTCAAGAACCTTGAGGTCATGGCTTGAGCCAAAATCAAGAGTCAACCAACTAAGCCATTCAATCTCAGTGATTTACTTTTTTTTTTTTTTTTAACAACTTGATAGAATGTCTCACTGGAATAAAATGTCATGATTACCTCAGAGATAATCATTGACCAAAAAAAAAAGAGAGACAGAGAGAGAGAGACAGAGAGAGAGAGAGACAAAAGCATCTAGATGTTGCCTTGCAGATTTTTAATAGCTATAATCCAGAAAGTTTAAAACAACTGCTTTTTCTGTTATTGCATTAACTTCTACAGGAACAATGTTATTATTCATTATATTGAGCTAAATGAACTATGACTGCATGTTAATACAATTTAATTGCAAAATATTCGGAAGAGGAATCTAACACATGTTTTGAACTCCCTCTGAGGTTGACTCTCACTATAATAGACAAGTTGGAGTTATGGAGCATGGGATTGATATGTTTCCATCTTATGGAATGCAGTTAGCTACATGAAATGGCTACAATTGTGTCTGTTTTTTAGCTATCAATTTGTTTGATCATGTATATTCTTCTATATTGGTTCTTTACGGTCCTTTCCTTCCTTCTTTCCTTCCTTCCTTCCTTCCTTCCTTCCTTCCTTCCTTCCTTCCTTCCTTCCTTCCTCCTCTCCTCTCCTTTTTTTTTTCAGTGACAATATATTTGCTCCATCATGTATTCTTTACCTTCACTCATGTTCAATGTAGGCAACAAAATGCAAACCATCCATTTGCTTTTATATGATACTTGGCTGTCTTTGTACCTATCCAATACTTATTTATCTCCACAGCTAAACTATAGTTTGAAGGATAGTTGTGTATTTTCTATAATATATTAAGGAGAGTAAAGGTGGGCTAAAATAGCTTTTGTGAAGGAATTTAGCTTTGTTTTCTTTTCTGAGGCTTTATTGAATGTTGTGTTCAAAGGTGGGTGGGCATTGAACCACATTCTGATGAAGTGATTCACCTTCGATGAAGCTCATCCCGATTCTATATGAGGCATTGTAATTTTTTTTTTAATCAGAGTGAGCTATCGCTATTTGTCTACTGTTCCTGTCTCACATATCTTTACCTCAAAGTTATATGGCTTCCCTCAAGTGGAAAAAAAAAAAAAGAAACAAACAACCAAAAGAAAAAAAAAAACCCAAAACCCTTAGCCTTCTACTCTCCATATTTGGAGTTATTACTGAACATTTTCAAAATATTGTCCACTCACATTGCATTTAGTTGTCATGGTCTCCTTAGTCTCCTCCAACTATGACAGTTTCTCAGTCATTCCTTGTCTTTTATGACCGAAGAGTAGTGAACAGTTATTTTGCAAAATTTTTCTATGTAGGTTTGTTTGGTGTTTTACATTATCAGCATGATGTTATGTATTTTGGGGAAAATATCACAGAGGTGATATGCCCTCACTGTATAATATCAGGAGGCACATAGTACCAACATGATTTATTATTGGTAATGTTAATCTTGGTCACTTGACTAAACTGGTGTTTATCAGGTTTCTCTATGGCAAAATTTCTACTTTTTCCTTTCATAATTATTAAATATTTTGAGAGAGTTTGAAACTATGTAATAGTTTGATACTGCTTAAACTTTCATCCACTAATTTTAACATCTATTGGTGGACATTATCTGTGGTAATAATTACGCTGTGTTTTAATAATGATTTTGTAATTCTCTATTGATTTTATATTATAATTGGAATGCTTCTATAAGGAAATGTTCTTTTCTTTATTATTTGCTTATAGCAGTATGGACACATGAATATTTCTTATGTTTTTTGAGTTATAGTCCAATACTAATACTTGTGTGTGTGTGTGTGTGTGTGTGTGTGTGTGTGTGGCCAGTGGCCAACGGGCACTCTTTCAGGTTGTCTATGGTGCCCTAGAGATAAAGATCCATCCTATTTTCCATGCTTTTTTTGATCCTTTCAGTATTCAAAAATTCTGGAATGATTCTTTACCACTTTCAGCTTTTAAACAGTCAAATCTCCATCTTCCCGACAAAGAATCTGGTATAGATCCATGAAAATGGGGATGGAAGAAAGGAACACTGGGGAAGGGGCTGCCATTTCAAAAAAATACCATACCCATACAACCACAGAAAGAGAAATCACACTTGCCATATTAATTATAGTTATTCTAAATTCCCTGACAGTGTTCTCCCTCAGTCTAGTTTTGATGGTTGCCTAATCTCTTGTGAATGTATTCTTTGTTGCTGTTTTATATGCCCTGAAATTTGCTGAAATCCAATCATTTTGTATAGAATAGTAGAAATTGATAGTTTGTTTTTTTGGTTTTGTTTAATTTAGTTTTTGTTTTTTTTATTCTGGGAAATGGAAATGCTTTCCTAGGCATTTAGTGGATGGAGATGTTTAAGTGAATCTACTTAGGGTTTGGTCTGGGTTTATATTTGCTGTTGTCATTGTTACAGGAATCTTTTGTTTTAGGGTATGATTCGGTTTATCAGAGCAATGAGTGTTTGCTTCTGATCTTTATATTGTATTTGTATCTGACTTGATTTTGCATCGTATTACGTCTCTTTGATTGCTCTTGTTCTTTTCACAGTTTTCTAGTGTTACTTGTTATAAAAAGCACATTATCTTGGTGATCGGTGGTAGAGGGGAGGGGGCTTTTTCTGTTGCTCTGATTAATCCTGAATCTTAGGTATGCATGGGTCTCAGGTCTTAGGAGTATGGCCTTTTGCTTCTATTCCTTTCCCAACTATAATTGAGGGCCAAATATATTATCTTACACTTCCCTAGGAGTAAGGTTTATTTTTTCCTTCTCTTTTCTTTACTCAGAGCAATGAATTCTTACAAATAATCCAAGGAGAGCATTGCTCATTGCCCTTTTGTCCACAGTTTAAGACTCTTGTTTGGGAGTAAACATAAGATTAGGTAGAACTTCTTGCACATTCTATAAGACTTCTATTCCTGCCCATTAGATGCTTATTTTTTAACATTTTTTATGCTTTTATTGATTTTTTTTAATATATGAAATTTATTGTCAAATTGGTTTCCATACAACATTCAGTGCTCATCCCAACAGGTGCCCTCCTTAATGCCCATCACCCACCCTCCCCTCCTTCTCACCCCCCATCAGCCCTCAGTTTCTTCTCAGTTTTTAAGAGTCTCTTATGCTTTGGCTCTCTCTCACTGTAACCTCTTTTTTTTTCCCTGCCCCTCCCTCATGGGTTCCTGTTAAGTTTCTCAGGAAAAGTATGCATGGTATGATTTCAATTCTTGTATACTTATGAAGGGCTGTTTTGTGACCCAGTATATAATCTATCTTGGAGAATGTTCCATGTGCACTCGAGAAGAAAGTATATTCTGTTGCTTTGGGATGCAGAGTTCTAAATATATCTGTCAAGTCCATCTGATCCAATGTATCATTCGGGGCCCTTATTTCTTTATTGACCGTGTGTCTAGATGATCTATTCATTTCTGTAAGTGGGGTGTTAAAGTCCCCTGCAATTACCACATTCTTATCAATAAGGTTGCTTATGTTTGTAATTGTTTTATATATTTGGGGGCTCCCGTATTTGGCACATAGACATTTATAATTGTTAGCTCTTCCTGATGGATAGACCCTGTAGTTATTATATAATGCCCTTGTTCATCTCTTGTTACAGCCTTTAATTGAAAGTCTAGTTTGTCTGATATAAGTATGGCTACTCCAGCTCTATTCTGACTTACAGTAGCATGATAAATAGTTCTCCATCCCCTCACTTTCAATCTGAAGGTGTCCTCGGGTCTAAAATGAGTCTCTTGTAGACAGCAAATAGATGGTCCTTGTTTTTTATCCATTCTGATACCCTATGTCTTTTGGTTGGCGCATTTAGTACATTTACATTCAGTGTTATTATAGAAAGATATGGGTTTAGAGTCATTGTGATGTCCATAGGTTTCATGCTTGTAGCGATGTCTCTGGTACTTTGTCTCACAGGATCTCCCTTAGGGTCTCTTGTAGGGCTGGTTTAGTGGTGACGAATTCCTTCAGTTTTTGTTTGTTTGGGAAGACCTTTATCTCTCCTTCTATTCTAAATGACAGACTTGCTGGATAAAGGATTCTCGGCTGCATATTTTTTTCTGTTCATCACATTGAAGATCTCCTGCCATTCCTTTCTGGCCCGCCAAGTTCCAGAAGAGAGATCGGTCACGAGTCTTATAGGTCTCCCTTTATATGTTAGAGCACATTTATCCCTCGCTGCTCTCAGAATTTTCTCTTTATCCTTGTATTTTGCCAGTTTCACTATGATGTGTCGTGCAGAAGATCGATTCAAGTTACGTCTGAAGGGAGTTCTCTGTGCCTCTTGGATTTCAATGCCTTTTTCCTTCCCCAGATCAGGGAAGTTCTCAGATATTATTTCTTCAAGTACACCTTCAGCACCTTTCCCTCTCTCTTCCTCCTTTGGAATACCAATTATGCGTGGATTATTTCTCTTTAGTGCATCACTTAGTTCTCTAATTCTCCCCTCATACTCCTGGATTTATCTTTTTCTCAGCTTCCTCTTTTTCCATAATTTTATCTTCAAGTTCACCTATTCTCTCCTCTGCCTCTTCAATCCGAGCTGTGGTTGTCTCCATTTTATTTTGCAGCTCGTTTATAGCATTTTTTAGCTCCTCCTGGCTGTTCCTTAGTCCCTTGATCTCTGTAGCAATAGATTCTCTGCTGTCCTCTATACTGTTTTCAAGCCCAGTGATTAATTTTATGACTATTATTCTAAATTCACTTTCTGTTATATTGTTTAAATCATTTTTGATCAGTTCATTAGCTGTCGTTATTTCCTGGAGATTCTTTTGAGGTGAATTCTTCCGTTTGGTCATTCTGGATAGTCCCTGAAGTGGTATGTAACTGCGGGGCACTTCCCCTGTGTTGTCTTGAATAACTTGCATTGGTGTGCGGGGCCGCAGTCAGACCTGATGTCTGCCCCCAGCCCACCGATGGGGCCACAGTCAGACTGGTGTGTGTCTTCTCTTCCCCTCTCCTAGGGGAGGGATTCACTGTGGGGTGGCGTGGCCCGTCTGGGCTACTTGCACACTGCAAGGCTTGTGGTGCTGGGGATCTGGCGTATTAGCTGGGGTGGATCAGCAAGGTGCACAGGGGCGGGAGGGGCAGGCTCCGCTCACTTTTCCCTCGGTGATCTGCTTCAGGAGGGGCCCTGCAGCACCTGGAGTGAGTCAGACTTGCCGCCAGAGTGATGGATCCACAGAAGCACAGCCTTGGGTGTTTGCACGGTGCAAGCAAGTTCCCTGACAGAGACTGTTTCCCTTTGGGGTTTTGGCTGGGGGATGGGTGAGGGAGATAGCACTGGCGAGCATCTTTGTTCCCTGCCATGCTGAGCTGAGCTCTATCATCCAGAGCTCAACAACTCTCCCTCCCGTTGTCCTCCAGACCTCCTGCTCTCCGAGCACAGCTGTTAGCTTATAACCTTCCAGATGTTAAGTACCGCTCGCTGTCCCAACACACTCTGTCCGGTCCCTCCGCTTTTGCCTGCCAGACTCGGGGGCTCTGCTTTGCCGGCGGGCCACCCCTGTGCCCCGGCTCCCTCCCGCCAGTCTGTGTAGCTTGCACTGCCTCTCCGCCCTTCCTCCCTCTTCCATGGGCCTCTCCTCTAAGCTTGGCTCCAGAGAACCCATTCTGCTAGTCTTCTGGTGGTTTTTTGGGTTATTTAGGCAGGTGTGGGTGGAATATAAGTGATCAGCAGGACGAGGTGAGCCCAGCGTCCTCCTACGCCGCTATCTTCCTGAAAAAATTTTAACATTTTTTAAATGTTTATTTTATTTTTGTGAGAGGAGGAGAGACAAAGCACGAGTGGGGGAGGGGCAGAGAGAGAAAGAGAGACACAGAATCTGCAACAGGCTCCAGGTTCTGAGCTGTAAGTACAGAGCCTGACTCAGACAGGGCTCAGACTCAAGAAGCTTGAGGTCATGAACTAAGCCAAAGTCCACTCTTAACCAATTAAGCCACTCACGTGCCCCAGGAAATGCTTATTTCTTAAGTTTCTTTTAGATCTTCTCTGTGAGTGGTTAGTGGAGTCTGTGGAGAAAGAACCTCCAAGATAATACAGACTCCCACAGTTTATTAGACTCATAAAGATTTCATAATGCCCTACTAACGCATACTTGGTCTTGGATCATTCATCAATTATTGTAGCTCAACTTTTCATATTGCTATGTAGTTGGGTCTACCCTTAAGCAAGCACTTCTTACATCTCTCTCTGACAGTACCATCTCTCAAAACATTTTTGGTCAGTTCATTGCTGTGCAACTTCAGTGATCCAGTGGGATTTTAAAAAAGTAATTTTTCATTATGAAGGTGAGGCAAGGGTGCTACCTATCTTGATATCCCAATGTGGCAGCTGGAAATGCTGTGCTGGAATTTTGTGGTACTAGGAACTATTAGGCTTGGTTGCCATCCCGTGTTCCCCATTAATCTGGTTGGCTAAAGCTAATTAATACTCATGGTTATTGACACAACACATGAAATATTTGAATTTTATGGTGGAAACTGAGTAAGATAGTAAAAAAGAAAAGCTCAAAATATGATCTATATTGTTCTTGAAGACTAAAATTCAGGAAATAAAATGTATATTGCTTTTTGCAACACTGCTTGGTGCTTTTTCAAATGTAATGGGTGTGTATACAATTAAATGCTAATTTTTAATAAAGATCTATTATGCTCTTTAACCATGCTGAATAATGGTGACCCCTCCCATACACACACATACAAAGATACATAATATCCTACTAAGAACTGGCTCTTGCAATTCAACATTGAACAACGTTAGTTAACATATTTAAACTGCCACCTAATTCATATACTGCTACATTCACTCACATCAAATATACTTCAGGAACCCTGGGATACTGTTTTAACAGCTCTACGAAGTTTCCAGAATTTGCTGTTGTGGCAGAGTGATGCCACACAAACTAATATCTTGTAAACGGAAAATGACTGTAAAGTGACAGCACAATGCATGCAGAATTAGAAATGGAATGGATTATATATTCAGAAAGCCTAGTTTTAGGATCTGCCAAAACATTTTTGTTCTCCCAGAAAGTAAGAGGATTGTATTTACATAACTTACATTTTTAAAAGAAATTTAACACTTGATTTTTTTTGTTTGTTGTTGATCATGAAGAGCTCCCTCTTAAGAATGTCACTCAAAAAAAAAAATACTCTGCATACAAATACTACTGGGACATCATTGATATTGTACTTGGTTTCTTTCACATTAGGTATTCAATTTTCTATAAGATAGCATTTCTTCAAGTTTTTAAAACATAAAATTGCTTTTGCATTATTGAAAATTCTAATTTGAAAATGTGAAAACAGCATCAGAGATTAAAGGATAATGGTGATATGAATGTTTGCTTTTCTAATATGTTAGAAAGATATAATACACCATGGTGACCATGAAAATTCCTGGATTCAGAGAAAGTAGTTTACATTTAAAAGATGAATAATTTAATATTTATTTTACATTAAAATAAAATTGTACTTTATCATCTCCATTATTGAGTGTATCTACAGTAGTTTATCCACAATACAAAATCTATATATTAAATCGATATCTAGATATGTATTTTCCTTTTTCTATTTCCATGATTTTAATATCAAGTTCTCAAATTAAAAATTATCTCCCCTGACTTTAGACATGAGTAATTTTTTCTTGGTTCTGTTTTCTATTCATGGGGACCACATATAACTATTTGTTTTTTGTGTCTCAACTGGTGAATTTTGCTTATTGATTTGTTGACATACCTATAAAAGTTTTTTCATTTACAAAACATTTAATTCTGAAAAAGAAGTTCCTGCAAAGTAAAAATGTTATAAATACAAATAGCATAGAAAAGCCAAAAACATACACTTTTGTCTTGAGAAAACAAAATTTTCTGCTCTAAAGTTGCCAACTAAATAATATTTGGTTTAGAAAATATTGAAATATTTTTATTCCCTGAGCACATACTAAAATAGCTTTGAGTAGTAGTCTCCATTAGGTTAAAAAAGGTGGGGGGGAATCTAAGAAAATAATGAATAGTTTCTGAAAGGTTGATTTTATATATTCGGGGTAGATTTTTTTTCTACACTTATATGACTGTCAAACTTAACAAAAAATAAAAAATAAAAAACTAAAAAACTAAGCTAGGTGTCCAGGTTGTCTCAAGAAGATGAGGCTGAAGTATGGTAGATATAGCATGAAAAAAATAACCTGCCATATCCTGTAAAACATTGTTGAAGGCACCACTCTGACCTTTATTTCTTTTTTTTTTTTAATTTTTTTTTCAACATTTTTTATTTATTTTTGGGACAGAGAGAGACAGAGCATGAACGGGGGAGGGGCAGAGAGAGAGGGAGACACAGAATCGGAAACAGGCTCCAGGCTCCGAGCCATCAGCCCAGAGCCTGACGCGGGGCTCGAACTCACGGACCGCGAGATCGTGACCTGGCTGAAGTCGGACGCTTAACCGACTGCGCCACCCAGGCGCCCCTGACCTTTATTTCTAAAGTATGTGCTGCCATTGTACTTCTAACATCGTGGCTTGCATCATGACTGAGGATTTGTGAAGCAGATATAATTATATATAATTAAAATAAAGTCTTGTTGGGAGAATTAATGATATTATTACCTTTATTTACCCAATGTTCTATAAAAAGTAAAATACTGACCATTTGGATACTCTACATACTTCTTCATATCTACACATATTTAATATTCTCAAGCATCTCTTAGTTTCCCATGTGTCTCACATTTTCATTCATCTTTTGATTTTCTTTCTTCAAAATTCTAGTATAATTTTTCAGGTTTTCCCTACTGAACTAATGCTATTCTCTCTAATATCAATATGTTGTTCAGTGCTTCTGTTACAATCTCTCATTTGGCAATCATCTTATTACAGAATGGTATGTGGTAAACTCACTTTACCTCTTATTCTTTTTGTTTTAACTTCACAGATATTATGCTCTCATCATCTTTTTTACAGTATAAACCAAATAGCGATCTTCCTTCAGTTAAATCATATCTTCATCATGTCTATCCAAGAGTGATCTCATCTTCAGTAACATCGTCCTTATACTCAGGAAGAGAAGCCCCTATCTTGGGCCCCTAACTTTGGAAGTCCCCACTTACATGTTCCAGGTATCTGGGAATCCAGCATTCCCTGCCGAAATAGGGACTTGCCTGGGTGGACAGACATGCCTATAGCAGGAGCAGGATAGAGTCGGGAGTGAGAAAAGAAGAGATACAGGCACTCCCTAATGAATGTTCTGGAACTTACAATGGTACAAGAATTTCTAATTATAATTTAGATTTAGAGATCTTTGTAGAATTATACTTTTTCAAAATAGGAGAGAAAATACATTAAAATTTTATTAGTTTGGCTTATGACTTTTCAATACTTAGACTTACGGCTTATGGACTTCAATTTGTACCCTTACTCTAGGCCCATCATAAAATTCAGATATGTAGATATCCCAGATAATCTACGCATCTGCAGAGGAAAAAAAAAGACTACTCATTTGGATATTCCTTGAAGGAGGTACACAGAGGCTGGAATTATCTCTCATGCAACACACCTCATAGTACAAGGGCTTCCTAAATGATGTGTAGGTAAATATAAATACACTCTTCAGGAGTGGTAAGCTAGTCTCTTGGAAGAACGTATAGAACTTCTGCTGACCTGCACTCTTAAGTGACTCTCTGAAAGATTTGTGTTTATGTTTTCTGTAACATTACTTTGGGAATCAAATTCCTTCTTCAATCAGAATCCTTTCACATGTAAGACAGACTATTTTAGATTTAAGTCATCCCTAATTTTTAGTCTTGCTGTAACTTGATCTTACTATTTCTACCCTTAACCTGCGATGATGGGCAAAAGCTTAGCAGTTGTTGAATATATGTCTCGTTTTGAGAAAAGACACCACTCTGATTAAAATTTGGGACATGCAAGAAATGCCAAAGAAAGAGTATCATGAAGCTCTTTTAGTTCTAAAACTGTGTTTAAAAAATTGTTGTTCTTTGCAGTACAAGACTAAGACAGACAAGGGATATTTACAACCAAGTAAGCAAAGTAAAGACCCCTGCTAACTAAGGAGTCTGTCTGAGAAAATGGTCTTCAATAAGATTAAATATGGTGACTAAGCTCTTTTCTTTATCCTAAGTTGGAGATTCTCATCCTATGCTTCCTCATTTCCAATACAAAGAAGAAAAGAATTCTGAAATGTCAAGTTGTTTCACCACAGCAACTCCTACATTTCATAGAATATAACTGATAAACTCAGTTGGTTGTTAATAACTAAATTTGTGAGTATTATCTCTATATACTCACTAATGTCTCTGGTGAGGGGTGCAAACAGAGTGCAAACAGTTGAGATTTCTGTATCTTAGCAGCTGATTACAATAAGCTAATATTAAAAATGCCTGGAATGCCTATGTGGCTCAAATCGTTGAGCATCCAACTCTTGGTTTTGGCTCCAGTCACAATCTCACGGTTCTTCGTGAGTTCAAGTCCTATGTCAGGCTGTGTACTGACAGCACAGAGCCTGCTTGTGATTCTCTGTCTCTCTCTCTGTCTGCCCCTCCCCAACTTGCTCTCTATCATTCTCTCTCAAAATAAATAAATATTTTTAAATGCATATAACAATTTTCTATATACACACACCACATATATACATACAAATTTTGTTCCTTCTACACCACATGCCTAGAAGGAATGACAGAATATAAATTAAAAAAACCACAAAATTATGTCAATAAGTTACCCTGCCCACAATTTAATGCATATTTTAGTCATGGAGAATACCTAAGTAATCATCAAATCATAATATCATATGCAGCAGGGCACATATGAACTTCAGCTCACTCATTGTATTAGTCATGTATATATAAAACCCGAATGAGCCAGGAACATACCAGAAAACTGAATTTAAAAAAAGTCTGTAATATCTGGAGAAAGGACACACTACAATTAAAAAGAACATGGGTCACATGACTGGGTCTAAAAAGAATGATTTAGCATGCATGGAATGAGTAATTATGAGCAAAATATTGAACCTATAACTCAGATTATCCTCTCCTCCTATGGACAGGGAACTTTGCTCAATACCTCTTTTCAGAAATGTACCATCTTGAAAAGCACTGAAACACAAAGAGGCCAATAGAAAAGATGGTTTATGTATATTTGTACATATTACTTATTATTTCTTTTGACCATACCGTTTTTTAATGCTGTTTTATGTTTGGGAAAGTTCAAATTGATGAGTCTTGGTGAGGGAGAAATAAACATTTCCACACCCAGAAGTTAAAAGAAATTCTGTGAAATCACTTTCCGAACTTCCTTTTGGACCAAAGGCACAGACACATGACCTCAGCTCAGTTAGTTACATCCAATTAACTACTGACATGGTAGGAGGGATGGAGTTATCTACCTCTTGCTCTCTCTCTGTAGCCACAATAGCTGCAAAGTTTGGTTGCTTTTATATAAGTGGAAGCAATGGAAACCTCTAGCACCTAGCTCTATTAAGCAAAAGATACAATATTTTTTTCCGAAAGATCAATTTTTAATGTTGCTTTGGAAGTTTTTTCGAAATGTAGTCTTGAGCCTTGTTCTCCAAGCCTCAAAAAATCTGAGTTGCCCTCATATCCTTGTAAATTCTTTATCTGCTAAATCACCCTGTTAGGCCTCAGTTATTACAAATATGAATCCTAACTGCAACAAAGCTATAAAACAAAGGTGAAATTTAAGGCTTGTTCTTTCTTCATCAAACAGGAATAAGTGCCTGGTGTTAGCATACTACAATTTACTCTGAATCAATGAAAGCTAGAGACAGCTAGTGGTATTAATGTCCACATTGGTGCTAGAAGCAGTGGCCACAAACTCTGATAATCTGGCACAGCAATGCCTGCAGTTTCAGCTGGTACATTTTGGCAGAAGTGACAGTTTCAGTGAGTGACTTTAGATCTAAGTGGTTTAGTTGAAATCTGGCACAAATTGATTCCAAAAGTGACAAACAAAACCGGTGGCTTTGAAAGCAAAGAGACATACAGGCACTAGCAGCACTGAAGGTAACTTTCTGTGACTATCAAAACACTCAGAGGTAAGCAGAAAAGGAAATTGCCACATCAATGGTAGTTAAGAGAACCTGCTTACTCATTAGACAGTTCCTGTACTTATTAGACAGTTCCTGGTAAATCCCTGAAATATTTGAGGATGAAGGATAGTGCGGCTTTAAAGATAGACAGAAGTTCCAGTGAATTCTCTGGAGGGGACTTGAACTACAAAAATACTCTTTATTACTAAAAACAATCTGCATATTTTTATTGATTATAAAATCTCTGCATTTAGAGGCAGAGAGAGAGAGAGAGAGAAAGAGACAGAGAGACCTGAGAATATATTTGGTTGGAAAATAAAAGTTATTAAAGTTTTATGGGTGTCTTACAACAACAACAACAAAAAAAAAATGGCTTCTGACCAAACTTTTATAGTGCTAAAGTGCTAAAGGGACATTCATTTCCTTTATAATTATTTATTAACAGACTTTTGCATGCTTTGTGCTGTGGTACATGTATGGAAATACATGAAGAATGGTATGCAGAAATGTGGTAAATGATAAGAGATGGCAGTAGAAAAGAGGAAGTATTACAGAAGACATTCAGAAAGGTAATCATATAAAAGAGTACATGATGCAAAATGAAAATAACTGGGTGGATGAGAAAGAGTCTTAAAACCAAAGAAAAGAATAAAAACTTTCAAAAAGCTTTAATGGTTGTGTTGTCCAAGGATCTTTGAATGTTTAAAACTTCTTATTTGTATGAACTACAGAATATATTAATCTGAGGAATTTGTATAAATGTCAAATGCAGATTTTCTATTGTTGTATTTTGTAAACTGGTTTTCCTCAGACTTGCTTCTCATATGAATATTTTTCTGGTCTCTGCTTGTTGTTTATTGGATCGAATAATTGGCATTTTGATGACAAGTGCAAGTGCTACTTTCTGACTGAGCTGTTCCTATGGCATTCAAGTGCTGAATATGTTTGGAAGCCTTTCCCATTTCACATTCTAATTCAAATCACAAATCAAAGTTCTGAATATAAAGGATTATGAATAGAACAGCTCTGTATAGATTCATCACAAACTAAATTAACTCATAGACTAGAATGGAAAGCTAAGGACATCTTTCAATTAGAACCAATTGGCTGTTGAAATAAAATTCTGGCAGCTAAAGAATACAAAGCAGATTGCAGAAAATAAGCCCCTTGAGGGTTTTATTTGACATAAACACGAGTTTGTCATGTCATTCTTAGTATGTAACTATGGTGATTTCAATTACTTTTTAGCACTTTAAAGTGCTTGTCTTTTTCCAAAAATTTTCTATTTAAAAACTCATATCTTCTTGAAACTTAATTTGTTATAATCTATTTTAGTTTTCCATAAGTTTAGGACAATGTTTTATTTTATGGAATATGCCTAAAAGTGTATTCTGAAATTAAAGTTATCTCTGTCTTTTAGTGTGTACTATATAACTTTGAATATTTAGAATTCTGCTTTGTAAAAATTTGCTTAACATACACAGTGAATTTAGTTTTAGTAATTTTTTTGAAACCTCAACTTATCAAAATTTCTCTCAAATTATACCCATAGGCTAGTGATGCATTGTACTTGTAATTGTTGAGTTCCTGCGTACCTTTATCAGGGTATTGGGGAGGAGTAATGAAAAAAAATACATTTATTAGTAAAACAATGTCTCATTTTTAGTGCATTGAGTTGTTCTGTTGGAATAAAGAAATGTTTCCAATCACATAAATCCTTTATAAATCTAGAAAAGTTTTCATATAAACAATACAGAAAATAGGCATCTTATGTATACTCTTAGTTTTTCATAGAAAAAAGAATTATTTTACCAAGCAGTATATCTTTTCTCTCATCTCCATTTTTCCCTGATTATTTTACTTCTGATTCTCAGATTAGGAAGAGAGAAAGATAAAACTCTAATATAAACATTCTAAGCACAGATTCTGAAGGTGTACATGGTGCAACAAAACACTAAGTGAACCGAAATACTTGGAGCAACAGAATAAGTATTTACCCTAATGTTTATTGGTACCCTATAGAACTTATAAGATTTCTAGAAAAGATGCAGGATTTTTAAAATCTTTCCTACAAATATTTTCCAAATGGTATTATAGTTTGAAATGTAAAACATTCAGGCCTGATTTTTTTTTCATTTTGTTAGCATTATGCAATATCAGATGAAACTGGAAGAGTTTTAATATATTACCTTGAAAAATTAAAACATCAACATGAATTGCATAAATATACATAAATTTAAATTGACATGAAAGATATCTGATCTGAAGGTGTTTTTTTTTTCCTTAATTTCCTTAAAATGATTATACTAAACTAAAGCCTATCAATAAAATTATCTTTGGTTTACAAAATGTAAGGTGCTAATATAAAAAATTCAAACTAGAAAATAAAGGAACATTTTAAAAATCAATGTCTACTAGCTGTAACTATTTTACTTACATATATATCATTGGTATGATGAAAAATGGCAGTAAGTATAAATTGGGACTACAAAGGACAATAGCTAAAAATAAGGCATGCATAATTTACATTCTCTCATCTACTTCTAATGAGAATACTTTTATCTGATACTGATATATTCATCAGAATTTTGCAATAAAATGCAAATTCAGGGAATAATAATTACCTTGGAACTATAACTACAAATTGAACAAAAAAGAATAATATTTTTTTAGTCTGCAAAGCATGACAGCTTTACACTTTAAATATATTTATTAATATATTAAGGCTAATTTAATTTTCAAATCAGATACCTGCCAGTTCCAATGCCATCTGATTGATGCTAATTTTGGTTAAATACTTCAAGAAAACTACTAGCTTTTTTATCTTTATGTTCATTCATTCATGTGGTCATTCATTCACAAAGGGGTTGCTGAAGACTTGCTACGAAGTCTAGTAGGATCTCTCTTGGAGTCTGTGTTTACTCCTATGACTCTAAGATAATGAGGTGTGCGCTAGGAATAGCAAAGGAGAAAGGTAAAAGGAGTCTGACTCTTTATGGTGTGGAGATCTACACTCTCAGTGGAATCACCAATCTCCAGACCTTTTTTTTTCCCTGTGAGAGGAAAAAAAAAATTAACTTTGATTTCATTTAAGCTACTATTACTCTGCAGATTAATTGTGGCAAATAACACATTTTCTGTTTTGTTGACTACTGTAAAACAAAACAAAAAAAAAGGAAAGAGTGTTAACTGGATAAAGAAAGAAATCACAGAGTCTATGGAGTAATGAAACGAATCAAAGAAAGTAAAATTTAAGAGGAACAACTAAGAAAATAAAGACTTAGACTTTTTTGCTATCTTTCTCCCACCTTCTTGGCAAGTTAGGAGATACAAGGGAAATAAGTTTTAGAGTGAGGATGTTTTGAAACAGAATGAATTAAATATCAGAGTATTTGTTCTACTTAGAGGATACAGCAGAGAGGAATCCAGATCTGCTGATTTTCATTGCTGGATAAGGGCAGGCTCCATCACCAGAGAAGAGTAAAGCTTTAATCAAAGGCTGGGGGAAGAAGATATATTCTGCCAACAATCAGTGATCTTCAAAGAGGACCTTGAATGACAAATGAGAATCTTAGTTCTAGTTACACACACTTCAATCAGTCTGCTAAAGACCCTAAGACAAGGACCCAACTAAATACACATGTCTTTTGGATAACGTGGTGATAGATGTCTTTAAAGAGAGTTCTTTATATTACCTGGAAATTCTTGGTCATCATCAAAAATATATATTCCCAGCACTGAGAAGTGTGATTAGCCCTTGGTATACACTAGAACAACTTTTGCTTAAAAAGGAGAAAAATCCATAACATATATAACTTTCATTCCTCCAAATGCCCTATTTCTGAAAATGAGGTCATATTAAAAGTCAAATTATATAGCAGTAATCTGAACATATGCATCATGTATTCTCTTTTTTTATAAATATGAAGCTTATTTCATACTATAGTACTGGTTCAATAGCTATTTCAAAACATATACCAAATTTTATCAGTTAATGTTCTCTAGTTCTCAGGAGGTTTCTACTGTTCTAAGTGTTATAGGAGGAAAAAAAAAAAGATTAAGAGAAGGAAATTCTCCACTCTACAAAGCTAAATATTTTCAAACATAACTTTTAAAATCTCCTGATTTTCTCTATTGTACTACCTTCTGGCAATCTGCTCTGAACAGTACCTTCAGAAAGTACTTCGGGCATCACCCTTTGGAGCCCTAGCAGCCTTCTCTTTGTGTTCTTCAGTGTCAGGCCTAATTTGAGGTGTTCTCTTAGTTGGAGGGGCCAAATACATCATTCCTACTACCAAGTTGTGGGGACAAGACAAGGGATCCATGCAGTGATACCATTTGGTCACTCTTTTTTTTTTTTTTAACATTTATTTATTTTTGAGACAGAGAGAGACAGAGCATGAACGGGGGAGGGGCAGAGAGAGAGGGAGACACAGAATCGGAAACAGGCTCCAGGCTCCGAGCCATCAGCCCAGAGCCTGACGCGGGGCTCGAACTCACGGACCGCGAGATCGTGACCTGAGCCGAAGTCGGACGCTCAACCGACTGAGCCACCCAGGCGCCCCGGGTCACTCTTTATTAAAAATTTAGTACACTTACAAGGAAAGGGAGGAAAACAAGGCAAAGAAGCAACATGTTTTTCCTTTTTAAAATATCCTAACTTATGTTAACTGGAAAAAATATTTTAACTT
Source organism: Neofelis nebulosa (assembly GCF_028018385.1). Classification (NCBI taxonomy): domain Eukaryota; kingdom Metazoa; phylum Chordata; class Mammalia; order Carnivora; family Felidae; genus Neofelis; species Neofelis nebulosa. The sequence continues at coordinate 91,889,876 of NC_080782.1, read as the reverse complement.
CTCTGACTTGGAAATTATAATGGTGTGAATGAAGTCTTTGACCTCCTTTTATTTCATACTTGTACTACACTGCCCAGTTTTATTTTGAATTTATACTGAACACCAAGATGCTGAGTCAACACCTACATACCTTTTCCCCAACCCTCATTAATTCTCTGCTTGCAACAGATGTTCCTCTCAAATATAGAAATGACCACCAATTCAGAGATGAGGGAATTAGAATATGAATAAATCAATTTGCAAAGTATTTAGGAGTCAGCATTTCTGTCAATTTTCTTGAAGGCTTATTGCAATTCAAAACACACAATTTGGTTATATTGAAAATGCTGCCAATTTGATAAACAACAATAAAAGCATTAACAATTTTGTTGTTTACATTTGGTAGATCTAAATCTAAGTTAAATTTTAGTAAGACGGGGAACAGAATAATATTTTAACATTTTGAAGTCTATCATGATTATATAACATTTATCATCATTTTCATGTTCCTCAAATACAGAAACTGAACCTAAATATTACCAGGAAAATGTTAACAAGATAAAATAGCTAACACTCATAAAGCATCAGTTCTTACATGTGACTTCATTAGCTTTCCTTACAACTTCCACAGCAACTATGGTAAAGTCTACAAACATAACTAGCCATGTGGATGCTTAACAATAATCTTTAAACTTGCTGAATACATTCAAGTCTTTTGCCTTCACTACAGGCCTTTATTTATTTACATAATGTACTGTTTTAGGTTAAGTTGCTCAAGTTATTATATTGACAAATCCATATCATTTAGAGCAACAGCATTCAGTTATTCAAATTCTACTTAAGAGGTTTGTCTTAAGTAAGCTTTCTAAGTCAGGAGAGAAGAGGCACTTTGGCTTAAATTCATTTGAAACTTAAACAGCATTTACTGGTTAGAGTGGCATGACGTGTTAATCTGTTATTGAGCTAGTTTTATGGAAGGCTTGTCACTTAGCTCTGTGAGAATGGGAAGAGTGAACAGTATTAGGGTTGCTATCTTCTCTAGGGCTTATCCCTCTGTTTGGGAATATAAAATGAGTAAAGTATCAGTTCCTTTCCCTGTGTGAAAGCAACACAGAAAACTCATTTAGCTGTATTGGTTCAGGCCCACCTCTAACGCGTGCATATACACACCCACCACCACCACCATCACTATGTGCAATGACTCAACTTCAGAGGAATGAAGACAGATGCCTATTTCAATGACAAGAGACAGAGATGGGGAATTTCTCATCATCTGCAGCATTTTTTTTCAACTGGAAGAACTGGATAAAAAAATCTTCAAATATGAACTTTGAAGGTCTCATAGTGAGAACACAGCAATGCAGTTCTTAACTCTTTGTCATTTATGGTCAAATATAAAATTTAAAACATGTGATTTGGCAATAATATTTACTGACATTTCTAGGTAATAAACAAAATATTTCCTTTTCTGTTATAAGCCTTTGAAAAAATATTACAAACAGCAGGTACTCATTTACAGATTTGACAGGAAAATTTCTGGCTAACCTTGGTATCTTTGAAAAGGAGCTAAATTGTTTCAAGGCTACATATGGAAATGTCTAGCAATATTTTCTGTTACATCTTACAATAAAGAAAGCTAATAAATTCAGTGCATTTATTTCTTTACAGATGTGATCTGGAGACATTTCATGCAGAAGGAAAGTAAATGGGAATGGGGGCTTTGTGGTGATTGCTGCCAGCAGGTGGAAAGAGATCACAGTTAAGTGCATTTTTCTTTCTCTGTGTCCACTTTCTTGGGCCCAGTCATGTCAACCTGCAATTCTGTGCCCCAAAGACCATTGCACTCATATCTTTTTAAATAGAGAAAATAGAAGACAGAATACTGTGTCTTTTCCTTAACTAGAAAAATATGAGTCTTCTCTTTTCCCAAGAGGGGAGAGAGTTTGGCTGATTCATTTAAGGATAAATATTTTAATTGACATTTATATATTCAATTACACCTATGAAATAGGTAATAGTTATTATTGAGCAGAACTTTGTGGAATTAAAATATATAAAATATTTTGGTGACTCTTAGTATAGTATCATCCATAAAATTCTATTCATGATGTAACAAAATTTCATGAATGTAGCTATTCATCCTAATAAATTATGAAGTAAATTATAAAGCATGTTGTAAGAAGGTGTGATGGAAGATCATGATAAGCTATTATGCATACATTTAGGAAGTGAATGTAAGCTATTACCAAATACCTTGAATAGCAAGCAATTTAGTGTATTTAATTTATCTTAAGGGGAAATAGTCTCCATACCTTAAAGAAAGAATATTTGTACACCAACTGAATATTAATATTGCATTTGAACCAAGGAGTAGGGACACACTACATACTAGAAGTCATTTAACCTACCTCCCTTTATCAAAGCACAAAGCAATCAAAGTCAGATCATTTTGTTTTACGTCCTTTACTATCTTGAAGAGAAAAGGTCATGTACCTTCTCTCAAAAGCATAGAGCTACCATTGCAATATTTTCAAAGATTATATCTTATGCAGTCATGAATTATTAGAGCTGAAAGAGACCTTAAATATTTATTATTTTTTTTTTAATTTTAGAGATGACCACTTAGATCAAAAAGATTCACCCAAAGACACGCAAACCATTATTGTGAAGTAAATACTAGGACCGATAAATTCTTCTGGTCAGTCCTACAATATTTTTACAACACTCTACTTTTCCTCTGGCATATTTTTTTCAAGATAAGGGTAATTAATCATTTGCATTAGTCTAGTTTGACTAAACTATGCTGCAGTAAAAGACAACCCTCAAAGACAAACCTAGTGATTTAATATAGCCAATTTATTCTCAGGCAACAATCCTGATAGGTTTAGGTAACTTGCTTGGGCAGCTGCCCTCCAGCTTCTATCACACCTCCTTTGGTCTTCTGGGCTCTGCCATCTCCCTGTGAGTCTCCATCACCATGACTGGGGGAGAAGGAACATAAAGAGTTCACACCTGCCCTTCTATGCTTTGCTTTTGGTGTTAGCATCATTTTTGATTATAGTCCAAAAGACAGAATTAATCTTATTACCACATCTAACTACAAGGGTACTGGGGAAATTGTCATTCCTGTAACCAAGAAGGAGAAAAAAAGCAGACTCTGGTTAAATACTAGTAATGTCTTACTAATAATATCTTCCTCACCATCTTCTTTTATAAGCCATCATATCTATTTGAAGTTGGATACCCTCTGCTACTTTTTAGATGTGTAATTTGTATAATTTATGCTTCATATAGCTTTCTTCCCTACTATATATTAACTTAACTGGACCACTGGTCTTATATTAATCAGTTTGGTAGCTCTGGAACCATATGCTGATTTTCACATGGTAAATATCTACTAACGCTTTTTTAAATGAATAAATAAATAAGTGAATGAATGGTAGCTGGTCACTCAGCACTAGTTTCTTATGAGTAATTTAATCGTACTGTTACTGCTCTGGCAACTTATATACATCTTACTTTGGCTTCAAATCAAATCTTCTCAGTACAGCCATATCTTAACTGGCCAATAGTATTGTCACCTCCATCTAATGGAATTTTAGAATTCTGTGAGAAGTAATTACTTACCATTTTCCATGTATCACATGACAGTATGTAGCATTGGAAAAACAGAAATAAGCAGACAGCATAGAGTCTAATATCAAAGGACTGGAGATAGCAGCTAGATTCAAATCCTAGCTACTGTCAACCTTTGTGACCTTGGCAAATTATTTAAACTCTCTGTGCTTCAATTTCATCATCTGTGATACAAGAATAAAAATAATGCAACTATTTAATAGACTTTAAAAATATTAAATGTGATACTCCGTAAAACACTTTTAAAAAGCTTGAGCCAGGTATGGAATAAATTATATCATACTTAGATATTATATATTTGACATATAGGTTTTCTCTCCAAAGCTACATAGTCCACCCTCAAGGTCGGGGACTAACTGAAGGAAACTCAAGTACCAAGGTCAATGAATTCCCCTTAAAGACTTTCAAAAATATTTAATCAAAAGGATATTTCCAGAATATTGAAATCTTCCCAGGCAGACTAGGCATACCTTGAAATCAATGTAATTGAGCTAATTAGTTATAGGGGTAGCATAAAAGATATTTTAAAGGACTAAGGTTTAACAAAACAAAGAATGGCAAGTGATTTACTTTAACTTCTTAGCATACAGAATCAGATTTTTATTGAATTATGATTTTTCATCTATTATTTTATGTAATAAATTACTTTTATATTCTCCCTTTATAATCTATTTATGCAGAGAACACACTATACTAAGTAATATAGTATATTATACTATATATTATAGTATATACTTAGTATATAACACATATACTAAGTAATACACAGACATAGTAGGTAAAAATGTGGGGGAATTTTTAATACTTTTAAAGGTTAGCCTTATACATCTCAGGTAATTTCAGCTCAGAATTGAGTGAAATAAATTCTATTAATTATTATTATTATTATTATTATTATTATTATTATTATTATCTTAATTTAAGTCCAAGTTAGTTAACATATAGTGTAATAATGATTTCAGGAATAGTATTTAGTGATTCATCACTTGCATATAATACTCAGCAAATGTCCTCCTTAATGCCCCTCATCCATTTAGCCCACCCACCCCCCCCCAGCACCCGCCAGCAACTCTGTTTGTTCTCTGTATTTAAGAGTCTCTTATGGTTTGTCTCCCTCTCTGTTTTTATATTATTTTTGCTTCCCTATGTTCATCTGTTTTGTTTCTTAAATTCCACATGAGTGAAATCATGTATTTGTCTTTCTCTGACGTATTTTGCTTAGCATAATATACTCTAGTTGCATCCATGTTGTTGCAAATGGCAAGATTTCATTCTTCTTGATTGCCAAATAATATTCCATTATGTAATATATATATATCTACATGCATATACACGTATATATGCATGTAGATATATATATATTACATAATGGAATATATATATATATATTATATACATGTATATGCGTATATATATGCATGTAGATATATTTATAGATATATCTATCTATATATCTATATCTATATATATATATCTTATTCTTTAAAATGACAATAAAATAACCTCTACACTCTAACCCGGAAGTAGAGCAACTGCATCATTTAATCCACACCTGGAGACATAGGTATTATTAATCAACACAAATATTTATGGATGAAGTAAATTAGGGTCAGAAATATTAAGTAACTTGCAACAAACACCTAGGTAGCAAATGGCAGAGTTAGAAATTAATATCATATCTACATTTGTGTACTTATTTTCAGTTAAGCTGCCAGGTACAAATAGGTTAATCATAAATATTGCCTCATGGTACACTAGTGATTGGTCTGTATAAAATGCTCTTTTTATTTATTTTATATAAGTAAAAATTTGTTTATAACCAATTTATATGTATTATAACATAAGAACACAGAAACCCAACAAAAACAGAATCTAAGACTGCAAAAAATATCTCTGTGTTATCTATACCCATCTTGTACCATCCTCTTTCTGCCCTTGAAGTAACCAACAGTCTGAACTCAATGATCATTATTACCCTACCTTCTTTTATATTCATTTATCTCCTAAAGAGTATATATAACAATGATTCTTTTACTTTCTAAGATGTGTGTCATGTTGCATGTAATATTTCAGATTTAGATTTTTCACTTATTGCCCATATTTAGTCATATCATAGACTGTTACTGGATATTATATTCATTTTGAGTACTGATTATATTCTAAACAATGAATGTAACCCATAACTTCAAATTTCTACAAGTACATTTCTTTAAAAATCTCTAGCATGTTACCTAGAAATGAACAATTCAAAATATGCTAATAAGGGTGAAATATTTTAAAAATTTCAATAAGGCAAACAATGTAAAAGAAAAAATGCAGGGTTATCAGGCATTTACTGTTATTCATTGGTAATTAGTTATGTTTTTTTCCTTAAATAAGCTTATGACCTGATTACATTTGTAGATGAGTCCATTTATCTATGTGTAAACTGTAGGGATGGACCAAGTGCAGAAATCAATCAGCATAATAATTACAAAACTTTTATCTGTGGTAAACTTTACTAAAATATTTTATTATATTTTATCATCAGATTTAAATGCTGTCTGTGCAAAGTATAGCAGACAAAATTTCAGAAGATTAGAAACTGCATGAGGAAACAGGTAGTTCCAGTTTAACTCAGGGGTAGCCTCCCCTGTAAGATCACTGTTGGAGCAGGTAATAGTGTAGTCTTGGGTTTATTTGTAGGATAGATCACATGTTGCTAGGGATTACTTAGGAAGATCTCTGACAGCCCCAAATTCCCATGCTATTTTCTTATTCTGTGAAATGGAAAAATAATACCTTTATTGTGAGGAATCAATAAGAAAATACCCATAAATTTCCCGAGTGTCTCATTACACAATTTATAAGAACTGTGAATACTATGAAACCTCTGATACATATTTTCTATTGGAGGACTATAAATTTCCTAGATTAAGAAGAAGTATTGGCACTTTCAAAAATTAACTTTTAAGAATCATTGTTAGAAAAGGAAGTAACCAATTGTACCAGACTGATTCTCAGCAATCAGGATTCCAGCATAAAGAATGGATTCCAGAGTTTCAGGTCTTCACAGTATGACTTGAAGCACTCAGGATACTGCTTACAAATGGCCAGGATTCCACAGCAGCCACCCATTTATTATCAAAAAAATTCTCCTTGGAGATTAACTGTAAGTCTCGTATAGCTTCCATCCCACTTGGAACGCAGAGAAGCAATTAAGGACCATATGACTTATCCTTTCCTCCATCAGTCCTCTCCCCAAATCCAGCCCTTCCCACTATAGATAATTCACAATAGGCCTAAAAAAGGAAGAACTCTTACACACTTCATTTTGTATCTCATCTTGAAAAGAACTTTATTTTGTATTCATTGTGCATCTAAAGAAGAGAGAGCACACGTAAAATAAGGGAAGACAAGGTATCCCTATGTTAGTTAGTGACATAGTGATTGGTAGGATCATTGAGGTGCAGTGTGAGGAACCTAGGTCTGCCTGCCTAAAACTACCATGAAATGAATTAAAATGGAGGTCCCCAGAGGGCAAAATAAAGTATGACAATAAAACTACTAGGTTTTATGTTCTTTTAAATTAACAGGAGAATTAAATGAAGCAAATTTAAAATGGCTTTAAAAGACTTTCAATACCATAAAGGCAAGAAGTTAGGACTTTGACTATGCTTTACTCTCCACCTTCTGTTAATGTGTGGCAGTACAAATTCCCCTTCACAGAGCACCTGTAAATCTCTGGTTAATAGGCAGTAGGATTTACTAAAAACAACTCTGAGAGGAAATTGCCTTACGTTAGAACATTTTCTTAAAATACATCCAACTTTTTATTTTACAGAAAAATTGGGATTGTAAACTGACCTTTCACTCTTATTTTGACAAGCTGTAAATTAATTCACTTGCAGTTGCATTCTTGGACATTATTCAGGCCCTTAAATCTCTACATTTTCATGCTTTCTTGCCCTCTACTCACCTCTGCAGTCCAGAATTTATTCACCTTCTTTTTAGGGTATGAATCTGTCCTATAATGAAAGGCAACCTGTTTAGAGCATGTTTACATTACCTGTGCCTAGCATACTAGAGGCACTACAGTAGCAGGAGACTCCCCTATTTATAAAGCTACGATGAGCCTAAATGTTTCTTCTTCGTTCATGTGGCCCTCCAAGGGAGTGTAGCCCCAAAGAATGCATCATGCAGAACTACAAGCATTTTAACAATAGTAAATGCATTATTTCTATTCTACTACACCCACCCCGCCATGCGCCGTAAACTGAGAAGCTTTTATGGTATTATAACATTATAACATTGTCTAACTCCACTCGAAACCTGAAACTTCACATTGGTTTTTGTTACCAGAATAAACAAACAAACAAGCCAACCTGGATCTATAATCCAAACAAAGCTTGGTGCAATAAAGTCCTAGAAGAGAAAAATCTATTTATTCTTTCCATGATTTTTAGAAGGTTTAACTGACGCAAGACACGTAAATTTCTTAGATACATGCATGCCTGCAACTGTAAGTGCTCACTAGGCTATTTTATATTAAAAATTATTATAAATTTTAAGAATAAATAGGAAACAAGGGTTGAGGGTTGAAAAAGTCTATGTGATCATGCTTTGTGCAATTTTCTTTCATACAATTGTTTTAATTTACAAATGACATAAAGTCTACATCTCCATTAGGAAAATAACCCTTACACATAAATTAAAATTAGTACTTCAAAATGTAGAAATGAAATGACCACAACAACATTCTTAAGGCCATGATCCTAAATTTCAACTCATTAACATTAAATCACAATTATATTTGGTATAGAAGGAAAGCATCTAAAGATTCCACTTAAATTAAGTGCACTTAGGCACAATTATCACTAGTATACAATTTGAATCACTTGGGATAAAGCCTTAGCAATTGGCTTACCCACAGGCAAAACAGCAAGTGAAATCTAAAAATCAAAATTTAGATGACTAGTTTTGTACTTTACACTTAAATACAAGCAGAATAAATTGTTTTCCAAAAGTCCATAGTATAGAGAAGAAATGAATATACATGTGTAAAGATTTTATCTAGAAACTTGGAATGAATTTAAGAACTTAAAAACGTCAATTTTTCATCTATCTAATATGGGAACTATAATGCTAATTAATATATGAGAGTAAAGTTCTTTTTCTTTTTAAAAATACCATTTCTTTTGAACACAACAATCATATACATTTTTTAAAAGATGACATTATATATACACAATGAAGTACTACATGGCAATGAGAAAGAACGAAATATGGCCCTTTGTAGCAATGTGGATGGAACTGGAGAGTGTGATGCTAAGTGAAATAAGCCATACAGAGAAAGACAGATACCATATGTTTTCACTCTTATGTGGATCCTGAGAAACTTAACAGAAACCCATGGGGGAGGGGAAGGAAAAAAAAAAAAAGAGGTTAGAGTGGGAGAGAGCCAAAGCATAAGAGACTCTTAAAAACTGAGAACAAACTGAGGGTTGATGGGGGGTGGGAGGGAGGGGAGGGTGGGTGATGGGTATTAAGGAGGGCACCTTTTGGGATGAGCACTGGGTGTTGTATGGAAACCAATTTGACAATAAATTTCATATATTGAAAAAAAAGAGATGACATTATATCTAAAAAGAAGATTTTTATAAAACTTTGTTTCTTGGAAGATCAAATGATAAAATTTTAAAGGCAAAGATAATTCATACAAAAGTCAATCAAACCTTCTCCCCAGTGCTGAAACCTGCATCAGAGCTGATCATCTCACACTGGAATATTTCTTCCAGGGGTTAAAAAAAAAAAAAAAAAAAAAACCCAAAAAAAAACAAAAAAACAAGCAACAAAAGAAAACGAAAAAAAACCCACCTGTGCTTTTATCAGTAGCATATTCTAATTGTTCAATCTCTCTTACTGACAAAAAAAAAAAAAACCTGCTTTCTTGATATAGAACGTGGAAGTTTTAATAACTTTAGTCACTTCGTGTATTTGCGTTACTTAGTCTACCTCAAGAAAGCAGATTACTTCTCTAGCCCATGAAGCCTATTCCAACTATGGACTAACCAGTGGAGAGAAAACCAGGGCTGTTATCTTCCTTGATTTGAGAATGTTTGCTTGTACTAAAAGAGTCTTAAATTTTATTACTTAGGTCTTACTGGAAATCACAGTACGTTAGCATATATTACACTTGTAGTCCACCAAAACTTAGGACTTTTTTTCATATTATGTAGGTACCTATAAGTCAAGACTACACTAGGACTATGTAATAGATTTTGCATCCAGAAGTGGTATATTTCACTTTCCTTCTTTTTAATTGATAATGTTTTAGTGATTTCAAATCATCTAACTCATACAGGAAATTAATTTTTTCAACTCTCAATTGCTCTTTTATTTTTAGTACTGTTCCAGCCAAAATTATATTTATAAGGACAGTTGATATGTTGATTAAGGTCTTTCATAGAAATAGGATATATTAAAAACTTTTGCAAAGCTTCCTATTTTTGACTATGTAGTGTAATACCATTATAAACATTTGTACTTATCATTCAATGTAAATGTGCAAGGATTTCTCTAGGGTATATAAGTAAGTCATATATAATACAAAACTTTTCTAGATAAACCCAAACTGTTTTTCAAATATACTCCCAACAGCATTGTAGAAAGCATTTTATTGGTTTATATCTTTGTCAACATTAGGTGTGGTCAAAATTTTAAATCTTTGCCAATCTGGTTGATATGTAATTACAACCTACTTTGGTTTTATATTGCATTTACTTAATTTTTTATAGTGTTGGCTCCTTTGCATTGGTTTATTGGCCCTTTGGAAATCATAGAGGGAAAAGAGGAAGCATACTGGTGTCAGGCAAAGTGGATTCCAGTAATGAGAAACCATTTGCTAACTAATGATTGTAAAAGATTTCCTTTCAAGATGATACAAGTTTTTTATTCATTTTCAGTTTTATTAATACGTCTTTTTTCTTATTAAAATTTTGTCCATCTATCAATCCATTGATCTACATTGAATGATCTAGAATACTAGTCCTTTCTGATTATGTGTATTGGTTATATATGTTGGTTATCTATGCCTTATTTTTACTCTGTCTTTTGATAAAGGGAGATTTATAATTTTACTATGGACAAAGTTAACAAGTTATCCTTTATAGTTAGGAGTTGTTTTTGGAAAGTGTAATTTAACCAATGCCATTCATTATTAGTATCAGGGACTGAACTAAAAGCCCTATGTATGTAAAAAGGTATTCTCATAGTGTTAGAGTAGGCAGTTAAATAGTAATGAGCAGTGATGGAACCAACATATACCTATTACTTATCAAAGGAGAGTGAGGCAAACTGGTGAGGTTGGGAAATCTCTGGGGCCAAAAGGTGACTAAGGTCATGTGTATCCTCAAATGATCCTTCCCCCATTATCATATCATTTACACTGCAGTTTTGGAGGATCTCTGCCTCTAAAATCAACATGACAGTTCTGATTAATCCAAATAAGGAAAGGGGTTGTACCTGAATTCCTGGAAAAGGCATGCCATTACCAAAAAAGATCCCACCTACTCAATGAATACTTCTCTCCTAATTATTCAAAATACAATAAAAGCTTGGAAACAAGGAATTTCAGGCAATTGTTCCCTCAAGTCTGTCTGGTCTTCTTCTAAGAATGTACATTCACATAAATAAACTTTCTGCTTATACCACTCATCTGGTATGTCTAGTCTGTCCTTGAATTCATTCTTGTGAGGCACCAAGGGACTTCTGCAGACTCTTTTAGATGGGTCAGGTCAAGTCCTCAGGGCCCAGGTATCCCCAGTAAACCAGGCAACAACAGATAACTGTTTCTTTGGCTTTCTCCTACTTCATCATTTCTCTTATTCAAATATACTGAACCTTTGTTTTTAGTTAGTAACTTTCAGGGAGTTCTCAACAACAAAAAAAGTTTGGTTCTCTTTATCTTAATAATAGATATACAGCTGCCCACAGTGCTACCCAGCTGGACTAAAATTTTCAGCCTCCGCTGCAGTTATATATGACTATATTTTTATGTGGAATGTAAGCAGAAGCAATGTCTACAAACTTCAGGTCTAGTATTTACTTTTAGAGTCTGTCTACATGATCTTCAACCCCTTTCTTCCTTTTAGGACAGGCAGAACAATCCTAGAGTACCAGGGTCACAAATTACCAACAAGCAGAGATATACTACTGAATTTTCTGGTCTCTTTCAAACTATTAAACACGAGATAACTGAAATTATATGGTTTTAAAGGTATATATTTGAGTCTCACTGTCAGAGAAATATAGTATTTAAACTAGTACTTGAATGTTTATAATAAAACTGGTAATTTTACTTTTTTAGCAGGAGGATCTATCCATGTAACCAACATGCATGTTCACCATATTTAACTTCAGTTAACAGAAAACCAAGGTGTTTTTAAGGAAAAAAATGCAAAAGAAAGTATACTGGATCTCAAGTTAACTGGTTAGACAACCAGTTAATTCATATTAGCCAACTTTAACATGAAATGGTGCAACTATCACCTGATATCTTTCAGAGAATTATTCACAAGGAAAAAAGAATAAACTTCTTTGCAACAGCAGGTATTTTTTTCCCCCTCCAACTTTTAAGTGGTATTTGAACTGATGGGAAATTTAAAACTGTGCTATGGACTCTATCAAATAAGAAGTTGATGACTAGAAAATATGGTTGTTAAATGTCACATTACTGTCTTCTGACAATCTTCTGCCTTTTGGAGCAAGTTTTATAGCCTTGCTTCACTTGTAAAACAATAGAATGATTATAAATGTGTTAATCTAACATAAAGGATTTTAGGTTACTTTACAAAAATCTGAATAAAGCTTCAAGAACTTCAGTGGCAAAATACAATGAAAAGTTATAAAACACTGGTGTTACTCTAAAAAGTTTGACATTAAATGTTTTATTGAAATTTTGCTGATAATCCTTTATGAATTCATATTAAATGAGGAAGCTCTTTTATGCAAGAAAATAACCTACAGCTGTCTTCATATCCTTCCATGAAGCTGTCATTGAAAGGTTACTGATATCTTTCTATTTTACTTCAATGCATGACCAGTGACTACTGAGCTTTCAGTAACATTAAATTAAAAACCTCATAAAAGTTTTAGTCTTTAGAATGCTGATATCTCTCAGTTAATATATGAGACTATCCAGGAGGATATGTATGTAAAAGGAGTTAACATAAACTAAAAAGCCTGCTTGAGTAACTAATTTGTCCTTAAGAGACAGTATATTGTTAGTGTCCAAAATCTTCAATATTTTTGAATATTTGAAGTTAGAAATAAGGTAGATAATCAAAAAAATAAGCTATTTGGAAGTGTCAATTTTCTGGAAGAAAATACAGGTACATTTGGGGAAAAAAAACTTATTAATACCTTCAAGTGGTCTATTTTAAACAAAGAAATTACTTATATTGTATTCAGACTTTATAAGGCTATTTCCATTAATTTTATGTAATATTCTCCTATTATGCCTTAATATTTTACAGGTTATTAAAGAAGCTTTTAACTGAAAACTACAGTTATATTCAATTACATTTTAAAACGTACCATTATGAGTATAATGAACCCACAGATTCAACAATTATCAGCTCATGGCCAAACTTCTTTTACCTATAACCACATAGCTTTCTCCTCCTCTCGTGGACATATACACTGGATTATTCTGAAGCAAATTCCATACATTATATGTTTATTCATAATATGTCAATATAAATAAACCTCTAAAACATAAGAACTCATTTATCAATGTATACCATAGTATAATTATAATACAAAGCTGAAAACTTCTTAATGTATACCATAGTACAATTACTGTACAAAATTAAACATTTCTTAGCTTTTAATGAAAACAATTCTTATTTGAATCAGAGTCAAAATAAGGAATAAACATTGAATTTAAATATGTGTCTTGTTACTTATTTTATATTTGGCCCTATCCCCAAGCTTTTACAATCAGACAAAGGGTCTTGAAACCTCTCAGAATTCCACAAGACTTGGGCTGATGTGAAGGATTTTTTAAATAAATTTTTAAAATAAATTTTATTACAATATAAAATTAATTCAGAAAATCATTCACATCTGAAGAGTATAGGTTGCTTACTTTTTTTTTTTTTTTTTGCAAATTGAACACACCTATGAAACCACTATTTTGATCAAGAAACACATTTCCCCATCCCTAGAAGCCCCCTCATAGTTTTCTTAGTGACAGCTTTTCTCATCTCCAAAGGTTACCACCTTCCTGACCTCTAATGCCATGGATGTGCACCCCCTGTATTTTAATTTTAAATTTATCTTCATGGCATCACACAGTAGATACTTTTCTGTATCTGCTTATTTCACCCCAAACCAGGTACATGTGATTTATACATTTTGTTGTGCACAGGTCTTGTTTAGTCTTATTTTGAAATAGTATTCCACTGAAAAACACATATTATAATTTATCCATTTATCTATTAGTCTAATATTGATAGGCCTTTTGCTGTTTCCAAGACTTAACTATTATAAATATTCCCACTAAGAAAATACATTAATATATCTTTTGTTTCAGGGGTGCCTGGGTGACTCATTCGGTTAAGGGTCTGACTTCAGCTCAGGTCATGATCTCTTGGTTCATGAATTTGCATTGGGCTCTGTACTGACAGCTCAGAGCCTGGAGCCTGCTTGAGATCTGTGTTTCCTTCTCTCTGCCCCTCCATTGCTCATGCTCTTTCTCTCCCTCTCAAAAATAAATAAACATTGAAAAAATTAAAACATATCTTTTATTTCAAACATTTCCATATTTATGTTGGCTATATTCCTAGGAGTGAAAGTGCTAGGTCATAGAGTGTTTGAGTTTTCAGCTTTAGTGGTGATCTCCAAACATTTTTCAAAGTAGTTACACCAATTTTTATTCCCACCAACAGTTTATTGAGCAGTCCAATTAATTCTCATTCTTGCCTAAAAAGCATATTATCAGATTATTAGCCCTTTTACTTTGACCCAGGACTGAATGTTTCTACTATTATCACATTTAGGTTTATTTAAAATTTTTCTACGGCTCTTTAGATTAAGAAATTTATCATCTGTTTATTGGTCATTTGGGAATCAACCTGCATCTTGATATTGCTTAGGGTTCATTTTAACAAGAACATCTCATTGGTACAGTCATGTACCAAGGTGGCACATAACATCTACATATCTTCCTTTTTATATATTGATGGACTTGATAAGCATTGCCTAAAATCATTATTCTATTAGATGTTGGCAAAATATGATGTTCAGAATCATTTATCCTTCACTTTTATTTGAAACATTTCTTTAGAGAAACTTAAACTTTCCTTCATCAATTATTTGATTTTCATGAGATGTTGTTCAAGTAAGAACTGGAGGTTAAAAAAAGAGTATCATTATTATTTACTACTTTTCAGAAGAGTAAGATATTAAATTCTCAAGTTCTTGCCAACTTAAGAGACCTGCATTCCACTTTATTTTTCTCTAGGCCTACAAGACTGAAAATATCACCATTTCCCATCTTCCCTAGCATCTTACAAAGAGGAACAATTAATGAATTCTGACATATTTGATATACTTCAAATCACTGAAATTATTACTTTTATTGATGTTTAGGTCAGTCTGACATGACCTTAGTAGTCTTTGTAATCTCGACTGTTCTCTGCATGACAAGGTATTACAGGCTCACCCTATAAAACTTTTGTTCCAATTTTGGGATAAATAACATCCCCCCTCAAAGAGCCCTGTTTCCTTTTAGTTATAGATTACACCTGATGCTAAAAGTGCTCATCGTAAAGGCTTTAGTCATTGTTTCTAGGTCTGTTTGTTGAGTAGAAATGAGAATTATTAGTCCGTTATTTTTTTTTTTTTGGTAAGAGAAAATACATTATGGGCTCATCGTGACATTTCCAAAACAAATTTACATTTCAGTTATTTCATTTACATTCAGGGTTTTTTTTGTTATGTTGACAATTTTGGGTATTGTCAACACTAACATAATTGAATTAACCTAATATAAAATCACTTGCAATACTTTGTGTGTGTGTGTGTGTGTGTGTGTGTGTGTGTGTAAGGTTAAGTTAAAATTTCATGGGCATATAGAAAAAGGGACTCCAAAGATGTCTGTGCTCTGTTCTATAAAAACTTGCCTGCGACCAGGTTACCTTCCATGACAAAAGAGATGCTGCAGAAGACAATATTCTGGATCATTCAGATGGACCATATAGTGCCTTAACAGTAGAACATTTTTAGTTGGGTCAGATTGATGAGCTAGAAGACAGAGAAATGACACATGACAAGGACTTGATCTGCTACTGTTATCTTTGAAGAGAGAAGAAAGAGGACATGAATCAGGGCATGCAGAAGTCTGTAGAATATATGAACAAACCTAAGTTTACAGTCATCAAGAAAACAAGGACTTCAATCACGCAACCAGCAGAAACTAAATTTTGCCATAAAGCTCGATGCGCAAGAAAATAGATTCTCCCCTTGGGCAACTTGGTTTTAGTCTAGTGACACACATACTGGACTTCTAACCTACAGAACTGTTAAGATAATAAATCTGAATTGTTTTAAGCCACTAATTTAATGGTCATTTATTATGGTGGCAGTAAAAAACTACTATAGTTAACTTCAATTTTTTTGTTTCTGCTTTTGGGATTTTTTTTCCATTTTTTTTTTAATTTTTTTTAACGTTTATTTATTTTTGAGACAGAGAGAGACAGAGCATGAACGGGGGAGGGTCAGAGAGAGGGAGACACAGAATCCGAAACAGGATCCAGGCTCTGAGCTGTCAGCACAGAGCCCGACGTGGGGCTCGAACCCACGGACTGTGAGATCATGACCTGAGCCGAAGTCGGCCGCTCAACCGACTGAGCCACCCAGGCACCCCTCCATTTTGATTTTATATACTTTGTTTTATGTAAAATGTTCACAAGGTTACAACATAAAACAACATATTCATAGCGAAGTTTGGTTTCTCTGTCCCTTCCACCCTTCCTTTTCTTTTTTATATCCTTAAAAATTTACATTTTAGCTTTCCAGAGTTATATTCACTCAAGTAAGAATACACGAACATTAATATTCCTATCCTTAAATTTTCATTTTTTATTTTATTTATTAAAATAACATACTCTAAAATTGGCAATTTTGGTGTACAGTTTTATGAATTTTAATACATGAATACATTCATTTAACCACTTTCACAATTAAGATACACATTGGTTCATGGTATCACTTGCAAAACTCTGTGCTACTCACAACAACATCCTCTCTCCATCCATAACCCTAGTAACTGCTGATTTGTCCTCTTCACTATATTTTTGTCTTTCTGAAAATGGAATAGCTACTTTCACTTAGTATGTAGTCAAACATCCAACTATTCTTACAACCAAAAGTCATATTCATGGGGGTTCATCTGAGAGAAATAAAATCATATCTCTAAAAGCTATGTAGAGGGGCGCCTGGGTGGCTTGGTCGGTTAAGCGTAGACTTCGGCTCAGGTCATGATCTCACGGTCCGTGAGTTCAAGCCCCGCGTCAGGCTCTGTGCTGACAGCTCAGAGCCTGGAGCCTGTTTCAAATTCTGTGTCTCCCTCTCTCTCTGCTCCTCCCCTGTTCATGCTCTGTCTCTCTCTGTCTCAAAAATAAATAAACGTCAAAAAAAATTTAAAAAAAAAGCTATGTAGAAAATTACTCATATTAGCCAATAATCAAAAACAACTCCAATAGTAGACAAAAGAATAAAAAATCAAATTGTGTTATATTCATAGAATTGAATACCATAGTTCAATAAAAGGAATGGACTACTGATGTAACAATAATGTAAATATGTCAACATGTTAAATGAAAAAAGCCAGGAAAAAAGTTAACATACTGATAGATTTCTATATATTGCTAGTATACACACACACAAGCAAAATTATTCTATGGTTGCAGAAATAAGCCCAGTAAGAATAGTGATTGCACTTTGGATGGAGGACTGAACTGGAAAGGAACGTAAGGAAGTTGCTTGAATTGATGAAAACATTCTATACTTTGACTGAAATGTCTTTAGAAAGTTGAAAAAGTTTCTCACAATTGACCCAAATGTGCATATAACTTTTTTGGAATTCGCTATATGTAAATTACCACCTTTGTATCAAATAAAGAACTTCAAAAGAAGAAAAAACAGAACATGTCTGAGAAATTTCCAAAAATGATGATAGATGTGAAGGCACAGACAGAGAAAAATCCTAAATGCAGAGAACAAAAGGGATATTACCTTCAAAGGAAGAACATCAAGACTGATAACTGACTTTTTTACAGAAATGATGAAAACCAAAAGTCAAGCATGCTGGCATGCTTAGAAACTGGAAGCAAATAGCCACAATTCTAAAACATTAAATATTTTTAAAATCTGAATGAAATTAAAATAAAAAAATCAAATAAAAACTAGAGATATGTTGTCAATAGAACTACAGATAAAGGAAAAATATTCATGAATAAACCCATGAGAATCCAGGCAGAAATAAAGAGCCAAGTGAAAACATAAATACATTTTGACTATGGTCTTTTTTTTTTTTAATTTAAATACATGGCAACAATAACCAGCGTTGGGGCTAAGTATTTTCTTTTCTAGTGTTATGAAATAGAGAGCAATGATACACAGCCAAATAAAAAATCTGAATAATCTTATGTATCTTAACTAAATTCAGTTACTAACATCCCCAAAAGCAGGATTAATTGGCTTCAAAAAGTATTTTTCCAAATATTTAAGAGAGGAGGGAAAAAAAACAAACCAGAAACAAAAAAGACAAACAATAAGCTCACACAAATTCTCTAGAGAATTTTTTTTGAAGGCAAAACTTGAGTAGCACTTCACAAATGTGGCTATCCAAATGTCTCAGAGGACCATGGACAGGGTATCTGACTTTAATAGACATAAGGGAAATTCTAATTAAAATCAAAATATTATACTACTACTGATCCATGAAATGCATAATATGAAAAAGATAATACCAAATTCAGGTAAGGATATGGAGCATCTGGAACTCATACACTCTTCATATGTAAAATGGAACAAACTCTTTGGAAAATTATCTTGCTAGTTTATGTTACTGCTAAATATATAGATGCCTCATAACCTAGCCATTACACTCCTAGTTATATATCCAATGGAAATGTACACTAATGCCCAGCAAAATAAATGTATATGTTTTTAATAGATAAAAAAGGGAACAATCAAATTACCCAACATCAACATATTTATCAATCACAGAATTGGCAATTTGTCATACAGTAATTGTGGTACATTCTATCAAAAAAGTACTATTCATCAATAAGACTAAATCAATTTTCCCCACACATAAAACCTTGGATGACTCTCACAAACGAAATATGAAGCAAACAAAGCTACTCACAAAAGACAAGATTCCATGTGTATCAACTTGCAAATAGGCAAGACCCTCTTATAGAAACCAGGTGAGTGAATGTTCTTAGATGAACAGTGAACAGGAGGGGTCATGATGGAAATTTCTGAGATTCTGTTTTTACTTATTCTGTTCTTTGTCTTTAGTTAAGTACTGATAATGCAATGCTTTCCCTTTATGAAAATTCAGGGAAAAATACATAAAGATTTTCCATATGTAGGTTATGTTATTAAAATGTTTACCTTCAAAAAAATTTTAATGTTTATTTTTGAGTGACAGAGAGAGAGAGACAGAGCACAAGCAGAGAGAGAGGGAGACACAGAATCCGAAGCAGGTTCCAGGCTCCGAGCTGTCAGCACAGAGCCTGATGCGGGGCTTGAACTCAAAAGCTGGGAGATCATGACCTGAGCCAAAGTCAGATGCTTAACCGACTGAGCCACCCAGGTGCCCCTAAAATATTTACCTTAAAAGAAATAAATTTTATTTATACCTATCAAGTTCTCTCAAAAATATTAGCTTTTCTTTCTCTGTATAAATATATTGTTTCATCAGACAACTCCAAAATGGTTATAGGACGTTATATTCTTGATACTATAAAATTATTTTTAAATGTTTATATATTCTTTTAGTTTTTAATAAAAAACATATCAAACTTTACAATAACTATAAAGTTATACTAACCATCATACTGGATTCTATTCACTATGCTTTCACATATCCTCACACACTCACACCCCATATACACATGAGCACACTCCCAATGTGTGGGAGATATGCTACATATCAAACAATATCAATAATCCAAAAAACTCTATTTCAATAAAACAAATTTGTTACTTATTTTTAATTCCTTGTAAATTTATTTCTGATCACTCAGTACATAATTCTTACAGCTTTTATAGTAAAAGAATATAAATCCTGATAACTTTCTTCTCTGCTTATAAAGTAGTGAACATTAAAATTTGCATAAAACAGGCTATAATAATGTTTTATTATTTTGAATATATTTCTGAGGTTGAAGAAATTGGAAAATCAAGGTCAATGTAGTTATCTGACTTCATATCTGAAGACATAAAATTTTTTTAATTGAAAATTATTTTAAAGATTTATATTTTCAACACTATAGCTTAATCATTAAACACTGCTGAATCAAATAAAAATATTCTCCAAATATCAAAGTTATCTCCTAAATCAATCTAATATGTATGTATACACGTGCATGAATGTGTATACAAGCATATGTAAGTGAAAAGAGATTGTGTGTGTGTGTGTGTGTGTGTGTGTGTGTGTGTGTGTTTATAAAATCACAATTGGGCTAAATAAATTCTATTCTTCAATCACCAGTTATAAAAGCTTAAAAAAATTCTGCTTGTTTTTAAACTTGACACACATGGAATGATACATACTCCCTTCTCTGTTATTGAATGTTTGTTTAGTATTTTGCTTGTGAGAATCATTGATATTTTTGTTTGTAGCATTATTTATTTTTTTCATCTTGAAGTATAGCATTCCTTATATAAATACACTACAACTTATGTATCAATTCTCAAGTATGATCCTTCCATTTTTCAGTTTTTTCCTGGCTCTTCATTATTGCTTTATATTTTTTAGTTTTCACATTAAGCTATTATAAACTGGTAACACTGATGAAGTATTTCTTCCATAAAACTATAACCACATATTCCCAGACATGTTAAGTATATGACTGTGTGAACATTAATACTCATCATCACTGTATCAATTACATATTAAAAGAAAGTATCAAGAATTAAAATACTGAGTCACACAGTTCAAAGGCATATAAAATAATAAAGGTTTGTTAAACTTATTAACAGAAACCCAGTTCTTTTATACAAAAGAGATTTGGAGAAACGAAAAAAACACATTTTACACAAAAATATTTGGTAAGTAACAAACACTAAATAAGTACCGGAAAAATATAGGATTTTCAGAAATTTGATGACTATTAATTTTTTTACAATAACAAAGAATCTTTATCTTTTAAAAACTGTTAACTAGGCTAAAGGACACATTCTCTGAATCCTCCACAAAACAAAGGCAACATTTTACTCACAGTATTAATTAGCTTCAGTACCATTCTTTTTTTCGTTTTTTACGCCCTCTCTGTTAAATTGTGCCCCAAAGTGCAAACATTAAGGCTTTGTTTTCCTTTCTGGATATAGTAAAGGCATGTGCTCTGTACAATGTAGATATGCCATAAACTTTCAAACAGGTGTTTATTTATTTTTTTAATGGAGGATCCACAAACTAAGATCTATAGAAAGATATTAAGTAATCACTGTGCACCTTGATAAAAATCAACAAAACAATGTTTGTACCAACCTGATATATACTGGAGCAGACATGGTAAATGTAAATAAAATGTGAGCAAATCAATAGATGTCACTTTCAATGAAAAAGATCTCAAGTGTTGTTCACAGTTCTTGGGGTCTTAATTGTATATAACACTAAAAGTATGCAGTATTGTGCTTCTTATTTTGTCACCTAATCTAAATTTCATGTACATTCACGAGTGCTTCATATACATTCATGAGTGTTTACAAACTACCTACATTGCTACCCATATTCTTTGTTCCCTAGGTACAACAGAATAAATGTTCCTGAGTCAATCAAAAGTCAAACCTATAACTCACAGTTGGAATCTTACTCCATTTTGACTTTTCAGACTTAGATATAACAGTCACTTATCTTTTCCCCTTTCTATCACCAATATCTCCCTCTCTCCTAGACTGTACTCATCAGGAATATAAACATACTATAGAAACACCCACAATTCAAGATCCAGTGCTCCAATAGGCTATGGATCTGTTTTGAGATTTATATATATAAAGAAAGAGAGGGAGATGAAGAGAGAGATTTAATATCCATGAGAAAATTTTGAACAAGTTCTACAACTGATGTTTGTACTTTCTCAGTGTTCACTCTAGAATCTAAATTAATCTCAATCCCATTCTCAACTTCTTCATCAAAACACTGCTACATCATAGTCTTTGACAATCTCTTTGTAGCCATAGCCACTATCCACCTCTTTTCCTTCATATTATTTTAGGTTTTAGTAGCTGTTATTCCAACATCCCTTAAAATATATCCTCTCTTAATTCTGAGAAACAGCCCTTTCCTTATCTGCTTCCTACTTCTACTCCTAATTTTCATCTTCATATCTTCATTTCACTATTCCATTCTTCTGCAATGTCAAATTTTCTGTTAATGTCATCTATGGCATTTATCATACCAGATATGACACTTTCCTGAGAATTTGATATATATATTTTAAATATCTTCCATATCCCTGCTTATAATAATTTCCTCTGTTTGCACATGTGTAATAGTTATAATGGCTTTAATGTCCTAGTCAACTAATTCTATCGTTTGTGTTATTTGAATCAATTTTAATTGACTCTTCATTATAAGCTGTTTCCTGTCTCCATGGCAATTGATTTTTTTTTTTTAATTTGATGTCAAACATTGTAAATTATACGTTTTAATGTGCTAGATAGTTTTCATTACTATGCATATCTCCTCAACTTAGTTTGGGAAGTATTTAAGTTACTGTTAAACAGTTGGATTGTTTGGTTCTTTCAAGCTCTGTTAGACAGGGCCAGAATAACATTCAATCTAGGGATAGTTTTGTCTCACTAGTAAGTTAAAACCTTATGCTGCATGTCTAGTGAATTCCAGAATTTTCTACTTTCGCTTGTATGATGATAATTTATTTCAAGCCTGGTATAAAATCCCTTTGCTGTCACTTGTAATCCTTCCAGGTAGTTCCTTCTCTAGCCTCAAGTAGTTTTCCTTGAATAGATGTACTGGTATACCCATAAGAATACTCAGCAGCCTCTCTGCAGATCTCTGGAAATACTTTCCATGCAGCTCCCTCCTTCCTGATACTCTACCTTAAGAACTCTAGTTTTAGTCTCCCCAGATCCTCAGCTCTGTCTGTTCAGCTCAAGGTATCTGCCAGGCTTTTCAGGTTTCCCAATACTTATTACATCCTGGAAACTCTCTCCTGGTAGGAAGCTGTGACAATATTAGGGTTTATGTATTTTGTTCCCTAATTCTTACAGGCCACTTACCTTTATTTGTTAATCTTTAAATGATTTTTTTTCATTTATTTTTCAGACAGAGAGAGACAGAGCATGAGTGGGAGAGGGGCAGAGAGAGAGGGGGACACAGAATCCTTTGCAGGCTCCAGGCCCTGAGCTGTCAGCACAGAGCCCAAGATGTGGGACTGAAACCCATAAACCATTAGATCATGACTCAAGCCGAAGATGGACACTTAACCGACTGAGTCACGCAGGCACCCCGCATTTAGATTTATTGTACGGTGTCCACTTGCATATTTTTTCAAGTTCCTTGTCTGTTTTTTGTTTTTTGGTTTGTTTTTGTTTCTGTTTTGCATTTCCATTTTTTTTAAGTTTCTTGTTGTCTTATATCGAAGGAGATATCTAGTCCCTATTCCTCATTTTTGCCAAGAACAAAAGTCCCAGTCTGAGTTTACCCTAATGCTGAGTCAGATAAATCTGGGAGAAAAGTCTGGCTTTGCAAGGGACCAAAGGATCTGAGAAGAGCTCATCTAGGCTCCAAGGCTGTGCTAGTAACAAAAGGACAAGGAAAATCAATTTGACCCAGAAGAGACTGCCTAAGCTTTTAAATTGGTAAAGCACAAATTAGTTGGGTACTTATAAAATTTGTCCCAGCCAGTGGTTAGAACATACACTGAGTATAATATCTTATTAAAGTTTTATTTCAGAGGAAGCATGTAAATCTAATAGAAAAAGGAAACATCACACTTTTCCTTCCCCAACAGGAAAATTAGAGTAGAAAATGGAGAGGTGCCTTGAAAAGGGGCTGCAAGAAGTTCCATATGATAACTTCTAGCTCAAAACTGCTGTAAAGTTATCCAT
Organism: Neofelis nebulosa; assembly: GCF_028018385.1. Lineage (NCBI taxonomy): Eukaryota > Metazoa > Chordata > Mammalia > Carnivora > Felidae > Neofelis > Neofelis nebulosa. The sequence goes on along the minus strand of NC_080782.1, from coordinate 91,865,909 downwards.
TCAATTACAAACAATATACTATGCTTTAAAGAAAAGGGGGGAAAACACACTTTCTTCTCATCTGGGTTAACCCAGTGTGACCATAAGTCAACTAATATTTGAGAGATGACAAAATAAATAGATGGTATCAACAATGTTACATTTCACATAGTATCATATTATAGCAGCCATGGACTCAAAAGGACAATGAAAACATCACTGTTAAGGATTTTCTCCTCCAGATTTTGAGGCTCAATAGATGAGGCTTATGACCTCATCACCAGGTTAGGCATGTTGGGTTATAGGAGGAAACCTTTTGTTGCTTTGAGGGCAGGAAGCCTTTGAGGTTCTGCAAACCTCCTGTAGTAGCAAAGACTCAATGTACATTTGCTTTACTTTTGCTCCACTTAGAACTTGAATTTTCTGAGACTAATTCATAAGTATTACGAGCTGTATCTATGGTTAGTACTTTCTTTTTTAATAAAAGCTCATAAATCATATATTTGTAACAAGAGATTAATCACCACTCTTTTCTCATTCTAACATGTTAGGATGCATTTACATTGCATTGATTTTTCCCCTATCCATTCAATTCATTTAACCATTCATTCATTCATTCACCTACCCAATAATTTACCAAACATTAATACTGAATACCCACTCTCCTTTTTCCTATGACCTTATTACTGAAACTGAAATTTAACAAAATAATTGAAACTTTACCTTTGTTTAACTACATTCTTTTATTTAAATAATCAGATTAGCTTTTTTTTTTGTAGAAATGTTTCCTAAAACACAGCTTAATTCATTATAAGGATATACAAAAGATGTTTGAATACAGGTTAAACTTTGGTTTTGGGGGATCAGTGTCCAAACTTTCTGAGATTCTAACCTAAGAGGGAAAGTAATAGTCTTTAACCTTGTACCTCTATCCATCAAGAGTAATTCATAGTCAGGTCTGAGGTTTTCAGGTAGCAGGATTTATCAAAGTTGGATGTACTGTCCAAACAAATCTTTAAAAGCAGCTATTCTTTATTGACTATTAACTATGTCAGGTATTAACTATGTCAGGTAAAAAAATTGGCACAGTTTTTTTTTTTAATCTTTAAAATGGCTTCTTGAGCTAAGTACTATTCTTAACCATCATTTTGTAAATTAGAAGACCAAGACTCAAAAGAGTTAAGAAGCTTTGCTGTGTACCCATAGAACGTGAACCCAGGGCATTTCACACAAGAACCTGTACTCTTAACCAATTTGCTGTATTATCTCCTTAAGTCATTTATGGTGCCCCATATCCTGGTCTTTCTATGATGGTGCTTTAGTTCTTGATTCTCTTGACATATGAACTTGCTTCTTATTTCTTAAATCTCTTGTTTTGTGCTCATATTAATGTTATAATTTCTTTCACATCTTCAATTACTGATGACCTACTGCTTTTACCTCTCAGGATTATCAAACAAACCAAATCAATTGGAATTCAGGCAGTTCAGGGCTTCTCTTCTAAACTCAGATGGCAACTCAGCAGAATTCTTTATAAAAACAGATTCTCGGGGCGCCTGGGTGGCGCAGTCGGCTAAGCGTCCGACTTCAGCCAGGTCACGATCTCGCGGTCCGTGAGTTCGAGCCCCGCATCAGGCTCTGGGCTGATGGCTCGGAGCCTGGAGCCTGTTTCCGATTCTGTGTCTCCCTTTCTCTCTGCCCCTCCCCCGTTCATGCTCGCTCTCTCTGTCCCAAAAATAAATAAAAAACGTTGACAAAAAAATTAAAAAAAAAAACAAAACAAAACAAAAACAGATTCTCAAAGGAGTAAATTAAACAACTTTTCATATTTAGGCCAGAAAAGAAAGGCTGGCCTCTCATGGACTACAGCTTAATTAATATCACAGATCTGTTTCCACTAACAGTCAGGTAGGCCTTGAACAACTAGTAATTTTTAGTTAAGATGTTTGCTTACTTCTTTAAAGTCTTCATAAAATACTCCACAGCCTTCTTTTTCCTCCTCTTTAGCAGTTTACAAACTTGTCTGCATGAACTGTGGCAGAAGTCTAAATGCTGTTCCTTTACATTCTCTCATGAGGTCAAGAAACCTCTCTTTATACCTACTCTCAGAACAACCTTAGTTATTAATAATTCCCTCAACTAACTATAAAGTCAACACTACTATTAACCCCAGGTTATATAACTATTGTGCTTGGATGTTCATCTGGAAAATATTTTCATTTTTAGCTTAATGAAATAGATTATTTATCTCCACGCTAGAGTCTCCTTTACCAAGTTCCTTTGGTAGGTCTTTTCCTCTCTGTTTCCTTAAATCTTTTCTACATGAAATACTTAGCAATATAATAGTCATCATATTCTAAATATTTAAGAAAAAACAAGCAAATTACAAAACCCAAAACAAAAAGAATAAAAAAGTTTGTCTTGATTATGACTATTTCTCCTTTTCCAGGGACAAATTTATTAACTGCATTTTTGAGTAGTTATTTTTTATCATAAATATGATATCTACACAGTTTGGAAAACAACAAAAACCAGAAATATGAAAAACACAACTCAGTCATATCACCCTCACACAAGTACAATTAATATTTCAGCAGTTTCCAAGTTTTCTTAGCAGAGCTTATTTTTAACTCAGTTTTAATCTTGTAATTCTTTGACTACAAATATTCTTAAATACATTTTAATCATGAAGTTTTAAATTATTTATCTATAATCATATCACATATGTGTGAATGTTTAAACGTTCCAGGATTTCAAATAACTTTGAGACAATTTTTCATGTTTGAAATTTTTTCCTTAGTCTAGAACTCAGAAGTGAAATTTTTAGAGCAAAGTAAATGTGTCTGAGATGGTATTTAGGGAATTTTATGTGCTATTAGGAAAGATACCTTACATTACAAGTAGATCTGATATTCATAAGAAACAGAGGTCCCATAGAAGAAGATGTCATGAAAGTCTTATAATTTCATGTAATTTACATGTGCCTTCTGATTCTGTTCTTTCCTGTACCTTAATATGAATTTCTACTGTGGAATGGTTAACTATTGCGCCTGCCTGAACTTATGACTCAACAGATTTCACAATACAAGTTCATGATAAACAGTTATGTATTCTTTGTTGAGGCACTAAGCAACATGTTATATTTTTTCATACAGAAAAATAATATTTGGCAGCATGATGGCCCTACTCCAAAACCTTAGGAAACTGGGCTGAGAATTTCCTCCTGCGTTATCAGAGACCCCATACCACATTCTTATTTGCCACTTTTACTTTAGTCTCATCAGACGTGCTGGATCATATGGCTGAGATGTGCAGAAGCTTGTACCATAAACCCGGAATTATTCCAAATCCTCTTATAATCTTAGTTCAAATCAATACTTGCAGCCTACGGAATCCTCTAATGGATCAGAGTAGTATTCTAAGTGTGGGATATGCTGCCTCCCAGCTTTAAACATCGCACAATATGCTCTCTTTCTTAGTGGTAGGTGGTGAAAATGTAGACATCCACAAAGCTCTTTGCCTCATCCCAGTCCTTAGTGTTCCATTTTTTAAATATCAGAATCCTAAGTCTAATATGAGTTACATGCCAAAGCTGTAATTCCAGCACTTTTCATGTCTTCCTGCCTTGACAATTAGACTCTGGCCCTGATTTTCCCTGCTGGTCTCCTTAAATGCCTCCATGGAGACCCTGTGAGTTTTACAGCATGCCTTGAGTTGATAATTGGTTGATCAGAACTTATCATTTTCTTTTCAAAACTTATTACGCAATTAACAAAAGTATTCTAATTAAACAATTCTTACTATTAGTATTTCTTCACATTGCTCAAGTGCTATAACAACCTCATAACCTACACTTCATTTTCTATCTATATATTACCTCAAACCACCAGATGAGATTCTTTGTAATTGTGATGGTACTATTTACTAAAGATTGTCTTTATTATAGGTACCAATGGGGTCAGGATTTTCATCTAGTAGACAAATGACCCAGTGCCACAATTCCACTGTGACTATGTGCTTTCTAGGCCTACTCCTAGGTACTGACTTTCTCACTCTGGGTTTCCCTGAAAGTTGAGCCTGAAATTGCCACATATTGAAAATACTTTATTTGGAAGTTATCCCATATGCTCAAGTGAGGCATAAAGGCAATAATACAGAGAAGGAAGGAAAGCCAATAAAGGAGTACATTATTAAATTGGCCTTGCTATCTATTACTGGGGCTCAATCCCCTGGGATCTTGTTTAACAGTCTTATGCAATGGCTATCAGAACTATCTACCAGGGGAACAAAAGAAATGTTCATTCTTTTTTTTTTATTTTTTTTTTTCAACGCTTTTTATTTATTTTTGGGACAGAGAGAGACAGAGCATGAACGGGGGAGGGGCAGAGAGAGAGGGAGACACAGAATCGGAAACAGGCTCCAGGCTCCGAGCCATCAGCCCAGAGCCTGACGCGGGGCTCGAACTCACGGACCGCGAGATCGTGACCTGGCTGAAGTCGGACGCTTAACCGACTGCGCCACCCAGGCGCCCCAAGAAATGTTCATTCTTTTACTCCAATCTCACTTTTGTCAAGAGTAGTCTTTTCAGGGCACCTGGGAGGCTCAGCAGGCTAAGCTTTGGACTTTGGAGTTCAGGTCATGATCTCATGGCTCATGAGTTCAAGCTCCACCATCAGGCTCTGTGCTAAAAGCTCAGAGCCTGGAGCCTTCTTCATATTCTGTCTCCATCTCTCTTTGCCCCTCCCCCACTCACGTACTATCTCTTTCTCCCTCTCTCAAATATAAATAAACATTAAAAAATTTTGTAAAAAGTAGTCTTTTCACAGGTAGCATTCATTCCCTAACTGGACTGTTCATGCTTGAGGAAGAAATTGTTCCTCAGACACCCCATACTAAGATCTCAAAAAGGATCAAAGGCAGTCAACAAGAACTGTGAATATCAGATTGCACCTGTGTGAATCAAGTTATAGTGAACAGAGAACTGTCTGGGATATGGGGTAACAAACTAAAGATTTGAAATGGCATGTGAGAAATATCAGGTGTAGGTCATTTTGTTCTCTTTTATCTCTCCTCCTTTTCCCTTATGGAAGACAAAGAAATATTCATAGCAACTTTTTTACTTTCCTTCTTTCAAATTTTGTTTTCCTTTTTATTTCATGTGGTGTTAACATTCATTGTATTTCTTTATTCTCATTTAAGAAAAACAGCAACTCTTACATGAACTCTGTTGAATCAAAGGGTGCCAGGATTCAGAGATTCAAGGTAGCATATGGGGAAATCAAATTACATACCTAAGATATATTTTATATAGAATTTTATAGAAATATACGAATATATTTATTTTTTAATGTTTTTGTTTATTTTTGAGACAGAGAAACAGAGAGCATGAGCAGGGGAGGGGCAGAGAGAGAGAGGGAGACACAGAACCTGAAGCAGGCTCCAGGCTCTGAGCTGTCAGCACAGAGCCCGATGCAGGTCTCAAACTCACAGACTGCGAGATCATGACCTGAGCTGAAGTCAGATGCTTAACCGACTGAGCCACCCAGGTGCCCTTGAATATATTTATATGTACATATATATTCAAACATCTACAGATTTTTCTAGACTGGTATTTATTACCTTCCTTGTACATGTAGTATATTCACATTTATTTCAGTCAATTTTGACCTAACTTGCATTCAGACTGAGCTCTTATTATCCTTTGCCTTCCTTTCTTGGATTGCTGCAAGGATTCAATAATTCTTATTTCTACTTGCCCACCATCACTCCATTGGTCATATCTATGTAATAATATTATACATTACCCCTTGATAAGCAATACTCACTGTCTTCACCACAGCCCCACCCTCAATTTGTGAAATGGTATTAATACTTTTTATAAACAAGACTGTGGTTATACAAAAAAGGTAAATAACATGAATAAAAAATTGTAAATTAACTATGTAGCCAAGATGAAAGAGATAATTTGTATTAGTACTCAAAGAAGGTAAATATTTTATCTAATTATATGAAAATTATTATATACTAATCTATAGCCAAGGTAAAAGAAAAAAATAATTGCACAAAGAAAGAAAAAAATGAATTTAGTACCTCTGTGGTTTACTTTCTTGCTTGTGTGTGAGGAAATGAAAAATGATAACTTCATTAGATGATCTGAGTCCATTTCACCTCTAATATTCTGTATTTCTAAGTAACCCCTGACCTTGTTATTGTAAGTACTCTGTTCTCTCTGACAATGACACTGATTAATAAACTGGCCACTCCTTGCTGAGCTATGAGGCTGTATTCAAAGCTCTTTTGAATGAAAACATTAGAAATTTATTCTAATTAGCTTAAAGAAAGAGTAGATGAAGAAGAGAAAATGTATTGTCAATATCTTATCCACAGGAAATCCAATAGCAGAAAGCAGTTGTATCTCACTAGTGACAGGAATGAGGAGCTCTTAAATGAGAAAATGAGACTGCCCTCTTTTAATTCTAAGCTACATGGTCTCCTTGGTCTGTATTTCTCCACATATGTGCTTCATTCTTTTCCTTGGGTACACAGATCGGCTTAGCATGCTCACAGCCAAATAAGTTATCTCAGCCAAGTTTTGTCACACTTACCAGTTTAAGTGCATTTACAGAGACTGAGTGAAATTGCTCTGTCCCAATTCCAAATTCAAGAAAAGAGTTTAGGATTGGTCTGATTTCAACTAGGCATCTGGAGAAATCAACTGAGACAGGGGGCAAGTCTCATTGTAAAAAATAACCGCGAGAGTGCAAATCTGTTCATAGAGCAGAGAGTTTTGTTAAAAGTCTGAAAAGTGTGGATTGAGAACACACTCTAAACTGATTCTAGTACACATGGAAATGATAAGATTATTTCAAAAGGTGTAGAAAATGGATTGCTAAAATTGATAATCTTCCAACCAGCAAATATAAAATTCACATTGATAAAGAAAACTCAATGTGACGTATGATACTGGATTTCTATGAAAACAATAATCAATCAATTTCCATGACATATTCTCTATTTGAACAAGGAATTTTGTGTCCATATTTGTTCCATTCATCTAAAGAAGAAATTCCTCCTATAAAAATGTATTCCAGGAGATTGGGGGGAAGATGGCGGCATAGGAGGACTCTGGGCTCACCACGCATCCTGCTGATCACTTAGATTCCACCTACACCTGCCTAAATAACCCAGAAAACCACCAGAGGATTAGCAGAACGGAGTCTCCAGAGCCAAGCGCAGACGAGAGGCCCACGGAAGAGGGTAGGAAGGGCGGAGAGGCGGTGCGCGCTCCACGGACTGGCGGGAGGGAGCCGGGGTGGAGGGGTAGCCTGCCGGCAAAGCAGAGCCCCGAGACTGGCTAGCAAAAGCAGAGGGGCCAGATGGAGTGTGTTCCGACAACAAGCTCGACTTAGCATCTGGGAGGTCATAAGTTAACAGCCCTGCTCAGAAAGCGGGAAGGCTGGAGGACAAAGGGAGGGAGAGCTGCTGAGCCCCCTGACAACAGAGCTCAGTTTGGTGGGGAACAAAGGCGCTCGCCAGCGCCATCTCCCTTGCCCATCCCCCAGCCAAAATCCCAAAGGGAACCAGTTCCTGCCAGGAAACTTGCTTGCTCCGCGCAAACACCCAACGCTGTGCTTCTGCGGAGCCACCCCTCCGGCAGCGGGTCTGACTCTCTCCCGCGGCCACAGGGCCCCTCCTGAAGTGGATCACCTAAGGAGAAGCGAGCTAAGCCTGCCCCTCCTGCCCCCTTGCACCTTGCCTACCCAACCCAGCTAATACACCAGATCCCCAGCACCACAAGCCTGGCAGTGTGCAAGTAGCCCAGACAAGCCATGCCACCCCACAGTGAATCCCGCCCCTAGGAGAGGGGAAGAGAAGGCACACACCAGTCTGACTGTGGCCCAAGCGGTGGGCTGGGGGCAGATATCAGGTAGGACTGCGGCCCCGCCCACCAACTCCAGTTATACACCACAGCATGGGGGAAGTGCCCTGCGGGTCCTCACCACTCCAGGGACTATCCAAAATGACCAAACAGAAGAATTCCCCTCAGAAGAATCTCCAGGAAATAACAACAGCTAATGAACTGATCAAAGGATTTAAATAATATAACAGAAAGTGAATTTAGAATAATAGTCATAAAATTAATTGCTGGGCTTGAAAACAGTATAGAGGACAGCAGAGAATCTCTTGCCACAGAGATCAAGGGACTAAGGAACAGTCACGAGGAGCTGAAAAGCGCTTTAAATGAAATGCAAAACAAAATGGAAACGACGACGGCTTGGATTGAAGAGGCAGAGGAGAGAATAGGTGAACTAGAAGATAAAGTTATGGAAAAAGAGGAAGCTGAGAGAAAGAGAGATAAAAAAATCCAGAGTATGAGGGAAAAATTAGAGAACTAAGTGATACACTAAAAAGAAATAATATACGCATAATTGGTATCCCAGAGGAGGAAGAGAGAGGGAAAGGTGCTGAAGGGGTACTTGAAGAAATTATAGCTGAGAACATCCCTGAACTGGGGAAGGAAAAAAGCATTGAAATCCAAGAGGCACAGAGAACTCCCTTCAGACGAAACTTGAATTCATCTTCTGCACTACATATCATAGTGAAACTGGCAAAATACAAGGATAAAGAGAAAATTCTGAAAGCGGCAAGGGATAAAGGTGCCCTCACACATAAAGGGAGACCTATAAGACTCATGACTGATCTCTCTTTTGAAACTTGGCAGGCCAGAAAGGAATGGCACCAGATCTTCAATGTGATGAATAGAAAAAATATGCAGCCAAGAATCCTTTATCCAGCAAGTCTGTCATTTAGAATAGAAGGAGAGATAAAGGTCTTCCCAAACAAACAAAAACTGAAGGAATTCGTCACCACTAAACCAGCCCTACAAAAGATCCTAAGGGGAATCCTGTGAGACAAAGTACCAGAGACATCCCTACAAGCATAAAACATACAGACATCACAATGACTCTAAACCCATATCTTTCTATGATAACACTGAATGTAAATGGACTAAATGCGCCAACCAAAAGACACAAGGTATCAGAATGGATAAAAAAACAAGACCCATCTATTTACTGTCTACAAGAGACTCATTTTAGACCTGTGGACACCTTTAGATTGAGAGTGAGGGGATGGAGAACTATTTATCATGCTACTGGAAGCCAAAAGAAAGCTGGAGTAGCCATACTTATATCAGACAAACTAGACTTTCAATTAAAGGCTGTAACAAGAGATGAACAAGGGCATTATATAATAATTACAGGGTCTATCCATCAGGAAGAGCTAACAGTTATAAATGTCTATGCGCCGAATACTGGAGCCCACAAATATATAAAACAATTACTCATAAACATAAGCAACCTTATTGATAAGAATGTGGTCATTGCAGGAGACTTTAACACCCCACTTACACAAATGGATAGATCATCTAGACACACGGTCAATAAAGAAATAAGGGCCCTGAATGATACATTGGATCAGATGGACTTGACACATATATTTAGAACTCTGCATCCCAAAGCAACAGAATATACTTTCTTCTCGAGTGCACATGGAACATTCTCCAAGATAGATCACATACTGGGTCACAAAACAGCCCTTCATAAGTTTACAAGAATTGAAATTATACCATGCATACTTTCAGACCACAATGCTATGAAGCTTGAAATCAACCACAGGAAAAAGTTTGGAAAACCTCCAAAAGCATGGAGGTTAAAGAACACCCTACTAAAGAATAAGTGGGTCAAGCAGGCAATTAGAGAAGAAATCAAAAAATATATGGAAACAAATGAAAATGAAAATACAACAATCCAAACGCTTTGGGATGCAGCGAAGGCAGTCCTGAGAGGAAAATACATTGCCATCCAGGCCTATCTCAAGAAACAAGAAAAATCCCCAATACAAAATCTAACAGCACACCTAAAGGAAATAGAAGCAGAACAGCAAAGGCAGCCTAAACCCAGCAGAAGAAGAGAAATCATAAAGATCAGAGCAGATATAAACAATATAGAATCTAAAAAAACTGTAGAGCAGATCAACGAAACCAAGAGTTGGTTTTTTGAAAAAATAAACACAATTGATAAACCTCTAGCCAGGCTTCTCAAAAAGAAAAGGGAGATGACCCAAACAGATAAAATCATGAATGAAAATGGAATTATTACAACCAATCCCTCAGAGATACAAACAATTATCAGGGAATACTATGAAAAATTATATGCCAACAAATTGGACAACCTGGAAGAAATGGACAAATTCCTAAACACCCACACTCTTCCAAAACTCAATCAGGAGGAAATAGAAAGCTTGAACAGACCCATAACCAGTGAAGAAATTGAATCGGTTATCAAAAATCTCCCAACAAATAAGAGTCCAGGACCAGATGGCTTCCCAGGGGAGTTCTACCAGACGTTTAAAGCAGAGATAATACCTATCCTTCTCAAGCTATTCCAAGAAATAGAAAGGGAAGGAAAACTTCCAGACTCATTCTATGAAGCCAGTATTACTTTGATTCCTAAGCCAGACAGAGACCCAGTAAAAAAAGAGAACTACAGGCCAATATCCCTGATGAATATGGATGCAAAAATTCTCAATAAGATACTAGCAAATCGAATTCAACAGCATATAAAAAGAATTATTCACCATGATCAAGTGGGATTCATTCCTGGGATGCAGGGCTGGTTCAACATTCAAAAATCAATCAACGTGATACATCACATTAATAAAAGAAAAGATAAGAAACATATGATCCTGTCAATCAATGCAGAAAAGGCCTTTGACAAAATTCAGCACCCTTTCTTAATAAAAACCCTTGATAAAGTCGGGATAGGAGGAACATACTTAAACATCATAAAAGCCATTTATGAAAAGCCCACAGCTAACATCACCCTCAATGGGGAAAAACTGAGAGCTTTTTCCCTGAGATCAGGAACACTACAGGGATGCCCACTCTCACCACTGTTGTTTAACATAGTGCTGGAAGTTCTAGCATCAGCAATCAGACAACAAAAGGAAATCAAAGGCATCCAAATTGGCAAAGATGAAGTCAAGCTTTCACTTTTTGCAGATGACATGATATTATACATGGAAAATCTGATAGACTCCACCAAATGTCTGCTAGCACTGATACATGAATTCAGCAAAGTTGCAGGATACAAAATCAATGTACAGAAATCAGTTGCATTCTTATACACTAACAATGAAGCAACAGAAAGACAAATAAAGAAACTGATCGCATTCACAATTGCACCAAGAAGCATAAAATACCTAGGAATAAATCTAACCAAAGATGTAAAAGATCTGTATGCTGAAAACTATAGAAAGCTTATGAAGGTAATTGAAGAAGATTTAAAGAAATGGAAAGACATTCCCTGCTCATGGATTGGAAGAATAAATATTGTCAAAATGTCAATACTACCCAAAGCTATCTACACATTCAATGCAATCCCAATCAAAATTGCACCAGCATTCTTCTCGAAACTAGAACAAGCAATCCTAAAATTCATATGGAACCACAAAAGGCCCCGAATAGCCAAAGTAATTTTGAAGAAGAAGACCAAAGCAGGAGGCATCACAATCCCAGACTTTAGCCTCTACTACAAAGCTGTCATCATCAAGACAGCATGGTATTGGCATAAAAACAGACACATAGACCAATGGAATCGAATAGAAACCCCAGAACTAGACCCACAAACGTATGGCCAACTCATCTTTGACAAAGCAGGAAAGAACATCCAATGGAAAAAAGACAGTCTCTTTAACAAATGGTGCTGGGAGAACTGGACAGCAACATGCAGAAGGTTGAAACTAGACCACTTTCTCACACCATTCACAAAAATAAACTCAAAATGGATGAAGGACCTGATTGTGAGACAGGAAACCATCAAAACCCTAGAAGAGAAAGCAGGAAAAGACCTCCCTGACCTCAGCCGTAGCAATCTCTTACTCGACACATCCCCAAAGGCAAGGGAATTAAAAGCAAAAATCAATTACTGGGACCTTATGAAGATAAAAAGCTTCTGCACAGCAAAGGAAACAACCAACAAAACTAAAAGGCAACCTACGGAATGGGAAAAGAGATTTGCAAATGACATATCGGACAAAGGGCTAGTATCTAAAATCTATAAAGAGCTCACCAAACTCCACACCCAAAAAACAAATAACCCGGTGAAGAAATGGGCAGAAAACATGAATAGACACTTCTCTAAAGAAGACATCCAGATGGCCAACAGGCACATGAAAAGATGCTCAATGTCACTCCTCATCAGGGAAATACAAATCAAAACCACACTCAGATATCACCTCACGCCAGTCAGAGTGGCCAAAATGAACAAATCAGGAGACTATAGATGCTGGAGAGGATGTGGAGAGACGGGAACCCTCTTGCACTGTTGGTGGGAATGAAAATTGGTGCAGCCGTGCTGGAAAACAGTGTGGAGGTTCCTCAGAAAATTAAAAATAGACCTACCCTATGACCCAGCAATAGCACTGCTAGGAATTTACCCAAGAGATACAGGAGTGCTGATGCATAGGGGCACTTGTACCCCAATGTTTATAGCAGCACTCTCAACAATAGCCAAATTATGGAAAGAGCCTAAATGTCCATCAACTGATGAATGGATAAAGAAATTGTGGTTTATATACACAATGGAGTACTACGTGGCAATGAGAAAGAACGAAATATGGCCCTTTGTAGCAACGTGGATGGAACTGGAGAGTGTGATGCTAAGTGAAATAAGCCATACAGAGAAAGACAGATACCATATGTTTTCACTCTTATGTGGATCCTGAGAAACGTAACAGAAACCCATGGGGGAGGGGAAGGAAAAAAAAAAAGAGGTTATAGTGGGATAGGGCCAAAGCATAAGAGACTCTTAAAAACTGAGAACAAACTGAGGGTTGATGGGGGGTGGGAGGGGGGGAGGGTTGGTGATGGGTATTGAGGAGGGCACCTTTTGGGATGAGCACTGGGTGTTGTATGGAAACCATTTTGACAATAAATTTCATATATTGAAAAAAAAATTTATTCCAAGTAGTCATAGACGTGTGCAATACAAACTTGTAAAGCCTCAGTATCTCTGACTAATTAAATGTCTCTCTGATATAGCCAGTGGCAGGGGCTCTCATGATGCTGTTAACGACCTGTGAAATCTAAGCAGCTCACAAGTTCTAAGAGCACAAATTAGGAGCATGGAACCATAAAATAAAGACTCAGCTGTTCTTTTTAACATTTAGGGTTTACTATAACCAAATTGAAATATAATAGTTATGAGCCAAATTCCTCTATGAAAAACTCAAACTTAGTGTGAAATGAAATTTAACAAAGTAGATGTAATATGAATGTACTAAAACAAGTGGGGAGAATAGAAATGCTAATAGGCACTTAAGTGCATGCTCTTTAAAACATGAAAATATAGAAAAAGTAAGGAATTCCTCAGAAAAAGTTAAAGTTATGTATCCAACTTACTATTACTGAATTTCATACATATCAAGAATTTGGATAGTTATATGAGATTCTATTAGCATATAAATATCATATATATGTATGTATGTATGTATACACACACACACACATATGTATACACACACACATAGATTAAATTCAAGCAATTCTCTCCTTTCCTTTAGTAACCTGCTAATTACAGCTACTGATTCTTTCACCTCAGTAAATAGAAGTCTCAACTGATATATCTATCAACTATATATTAGTACCAAAGGGGAATGTGTGTGTGTAGATATATATATATGTGTATGTATATATATATGTATATATATATACACATACACATATATACACATATATATATATATATATATATATATATATATATATATGACATTTTTTGAAGATGACAGGGAAAACAAATACTTTAATAAAGAGGCTGGGCTAAATTCCCATTTTTGTTTACTGTATATAAAACATTTGGAAACTTTAGTTAGTGAGTTAGGAATAAAGAGCACACTATGGTTATAAAAATATATAAAGTATATGATAACCCCATGAAAAAGTAAAAGCTACTTGTGAAACATAGTATGATAAAATAAATTCTGTCTCACATATTCAAATCTCTCACTGCTATAGCATTCATCGGTATTCAAATCATGGACATACATGCAGTCTGAATTCTCTGAAACAGCATAATAGAGGAAGTATATGTAGACTAAGAAACTGAGGTCAAAAGAGCTGAGTTGTCACTGGTTAAGGCTGGGGTCAGAATTTATAATCTCATGATTATCTTCTACATAAAACTCAAAACAATTTCCATTTGGATTTATAATATCTCTATTGCCCATTTTCTGAGATCTGACAATCCTATGAGAAGACACGTAAAAAATTGAAAATGATAATCATTTTATGATGGCAGGCCACATCAGTGTTATTACATTCTTTATCATTACTACTTTAAGTGGCAAAGAAAATTAGTGTTTGTTTTATGAGAATGATCTCATTCTTCTTGAACTCAATAGCTTAATGTGAAGTGGGGTGTTAGAAAAATTTTCATTTTACTTCTAGTATTGTTCAGAAATAGAGAAGCTCCTGAAAACTGAATCAATGTTGTTTGAGTGCAAATAATTTATATGTATTAATAAATTGAGTTTTGATGCTTACATTACCGGCATTTTAAGAGATTATCTAACATTCACGCACATACACACACAGACAGGCAAAAGAAAGCGACACAGTAGCATCAAAGACCACCTTCTCCTATATCCTACTTCCTGTTGCAAGATAGGACATTTTCATGGACTCTTCTTCTCCCTGAATATGGACGTGTTGAGTGTAACTGACACATCTTGTCTTTGCTATGTTCCTTTCAAATGGAGTGGAATGTAAAATTAGACTTTTCCTATCTCCAAGAATGTCAATTAAAAGCTCAAATTCAGAGATGATTAATGGTATATGTCCCCACTGTCTAAAAGGAAACTTAGTCACATACTCAAAGGTCTCACTAAAAGGTAGCTAACTGGTCCAGTGATCATCAGCCTCAATAGCCTATATGAGAAAAGACTGGTTATTCAACAGGGGAGGAGCTTCTTTAAAAAGAATTTCGAAACCCATAACCAGTCTGTTTTTTTACTCTCTCTCTTAATTATGAAGATAGAAGAAGACTGAATCTCCTATAATTCAAGCCAACTGAAAGGGTAGTCAAAAGAAGTGGTAATAGAGATTTTGATGGTTTATAAGAGGAGAAATATCTCACTGTCTACCTGAATGCTCAATGAATGACAGAGATGTATAGGCCACACAGGTATTGGAATAGAGGACTCAGAGATATTCTTGGGAGAATTAACAAGAACCCTCTGATATTTGAGGGAGAATCATAGAGATTGGCACCTGGCTGATAAAGTCTGAAGGCAGAGGCTGACTTGAATATCCCTAAGTGGAAAGGAAATTAGAAAAAAAGACCATTTGCATTCTGAGGTAGTAGGCAAAGGGTTAAATTTCCATACTCCAGCTCCGTGAAAGGCAACTGAATTTGGGTTGCTCAACAAAACTATCTTCTGGATAAGGTGATATTAGCAGGAGGAGGGAGATCACCACTGTATCAAAACTAAAGGAACATGACAAAGGTCAGTTGGAGAATACAATGGCTGTGTTAGAAAGTGGTTAAAAAATCCAGAGGAATCTCCATTAATTGTCTTTGAAAGAATCATCTATATACTCCTTAAAAGAGCCAGCATTTGAAAAAAAAAGTATATGACTCAACCAAGAGAGAAATACAAATTTAAAAAGGCTAAATTAATGGATCCTTATCTTGATGCTGAAATCTCTCCACACTGCTCAATCTTGGAGGAGCTAAAATCAATAGATGAGGGTAAGGTCCTGGAGCTTGTAAGACTTGAGTGAAATAGATCATGTGTTCACTTTCCTACTGCTCTCAGCAAGAAAGCAATGAGGTATGAGAGCACTGGCCGGGGTTCATGGAGGTGGGGTTGTGGAGAAAGAGGGAGGCTCACATTTTGAATTTAATGAGAGTTTCAAATTTAACATGAGATTTAGGTGGTACACTTTAATATGTGAAAATAAGACTGCTTTTAAAACTGCTTCATTCAATGGCTTCTGTACTCTCAAGGTCCAACCATCAGAGGTCCAACAATTTTTGGCTCAGCTGTATTTTCTTCTGTAGGAAGATGAAGTTTAGTAATAGTACTGTGGTCATTAGCACTGTTCACAAACTATTTTAGCTATCTACCTTCTCCACAATGCGCTTTGGCCAAAAACTGTATTACTGTAGCACAGTGACAGAAGGCTTAGTGGACTTATTATCATTAATCATAGTTATTCTCCACTTCTTTAGTAATCAGAGATGAATATGTTGAGAAGATGTCCAGGAATGTCTGGGTCTCCAAGTCACTTGCCATGAATAGATTTAATAGTAAAACACATACCATTAGTATCTCCTAAAACCAACTTGGCTCATTTTGTCCTCTCAGATGTCAACATTAACTTTAATTTTCTTGAATTAACCTTTTTTATTGTTTTAAAAATTATTTAAAATATACTCTACCTCTTTTCTCTCATTTGTTATGTGACAAATTTCTGTTCCCTATATAATGAATCCTTCATCAATGATGACTCTGAAGCCATATATTCCATAATTAAAATTAACAAATAAAATTTCAGTATGGACATTTTTCTCATAAAGAACCCTCTTGCACTCAAAATTGTTTTCATTCCTTATTTAAATAAAGTATTTCATAAATATAAAAATTTTAAAATAATATTTAATGAATAGAGTAGAAAAGAAGATATTACAATGGGTATGATATACAGGCTGCTAAAAAAAAAAGGCTGGAGTATAACAACTCTTATACATATGTTTTTTTCTAATATATTTGGATGTATATTCACATCTATATGCAGTTATATCATATATGTGCACTGGTGGAAAAATATAATTAAAAACAAAATCTTCTACCAACTCAGAAAACTTCTCCACAAAGGCATAAAAGAAACCAATTTTGTTACTGAATTAGAATTAAACCAGAATGTGATGTGCATCACAGGCAATCTAAGAGATTGCCAAGACAGAGACAAATCTGACACTTTTATCCATGTAACCAGATAGAACTCATTGCATATATGTTCTCAAGATAATAAGAGAACTTGACAACACTGTCACACAGAGCTCATCCTAAATTCACTGAGGTAGTCACCTATGTTTAATTCGCTTACCTAAAAAAAGTAAAAATAAACTTCTCACATATTTATGACAGGAGGCAGTCTTAGAGCCAGGTGGCTTGCTGAAGTTAGGCTTCCGTCCTCCCATGGAAACTGGTAATAGGGGGTGCTGTCTCTGAAATGAAATGAAATGAAATGATTACATTTCAATGAGATGGTTCCCAGGCTCTTGAGAAAGGCATTCCTGAGTTGCAACACAGACACAATAAGTCTTATTTAGCTTTTAAAAGAAACTACATACATTTCCAGGACACAGGAAAAGAAGTTACAAGTTATCTTAAGTAAGTACTCTAAGAAAAGGGAGAAAGAAAAGGGAGACATCTCTTCCCTTATTTCCAGCAAGGAGAATCAAGCTTCTTATTTTTAATTTATATTTGCCCTTAGAGTCTATCTGTAAGAACTTTCCTAGCCATTGCATTACAAGTAACAGCAGTTCACCTTTTTTTTTAATTTTAAGAAAAATAAAGAGTAATTTTATTCTTAAAATATTTTAAGGTTCCAGGCAAAATTTATAATTTAATAAATTTATTTCACGGTAATCACTGAAATAGACTTTGCTTTCCCAAATTGTTGTTATGGTCTATTGTCAACAATGCTCATTAATATATAATTAAAAAATACCTCTCAGGGCACCAGGGTGGCTCAGTCAGTTAGGCATCCAACTCTTGATTTCAGCTCAGGTCATGATCTCACATTTCATGAGATGAAGCTCTACATAGGGGCTCCGTACTGACAGTGCAGAGCCTGCTTGGAACTCTCTCTCTCCCTCTCTCTCTGCCCATCCCCTGCACTTGTTCTCACTCTCTCAAAATAAATAATCTTAAAAAAAAATACCTCTCTAAGCCGAGTATCAGAGTTTTTTATGGCGTAGGATGGCATTTTTATTTTTAGTTAAAATTTTTAAATATAAAAAAGGGAAATTTTATGTCAATGTATTTAATGTGTAAAATTTATGCAAAAATAATAAATGCAAAAATAATAAGTGCAAAAAAGTAATGTGATTTTTTTTACAAAATTAACAGTGATGAAACCGGTACTTGGTAGGATAGAATATTACCAGAAGCTCCCCTCGTACCTGTTATTACTCACTATGCTTCATCAAAAGTAACTACTATCCTGAGCTCAGTAACCATAGGTTTCTTGTGCCAATTAATTTTTTGAAATGTATATAAATAGGATATAGGAAACTCACTCTCTTATATCTGGCTTCTTACACTTATAATCATGTTTGGGAGTTCTATCTATGCTGTGATGTGCAGAACACAATGTTCATTGTCAGTGTTGAAAGGTAATTCACTGAATAAACCTTTCTGTTATCCTAACATTGATAGATATTTTGGTTATATTAACTTTAGGACTATAATGAATAACGCTACTACCAACATTTCTATATGTGCATTTCTGTTAGGTATATGCTGTAAGTTGAATTGCTAGGTAATAGGATATCAGCTCATTCACCTTTGGTTGATGGTGACAACTATTTTCTAATGTAATTATACCAATCTAACTTTCCTAAAACAGTGTATAATAGAATCAGTTTCTCTATATCTTAGGCAATAATTTTGTTTGTTTGTTTGTTTTTCATTTTAGCTATTGTCTTACTCCATTTGGGCTACTAGAACAAAATACCACAGACTAGGTAACCTAAAAACAACAAAATGTTGCTGCTCACAATTCTAGAGACTGGGCAGACTGAGATCAGGCACCAGGATGATATGGTGAGGGCCCTTTTCCTAGTTCACTGACAGCACTCTTCTCATAGTGTCTCTACCTAGTAGAACTGGCTAGAGAGCTTCGTGGGGTATCTTTTATAAGTGTATAAATCCCATTTAATGAGATCTCCATTCCCAAGATCATGTCACCTCCCAAAGTCCCTACCTATTAAGATCACATTTGAAGGTTAGGGTTTCATCATATGAATTTGGGGTAGGTTATGGGAGGGACAACATTCACAGAAAGCAGCCACTTTTTGCGTGGACAATGGTATTTCATCATAATTTTAACTTGCACTTCTCTAACAAAGGCACAAAAAGATAGTAGATATAGATATCCTTTCGTGTACATTTGCATGTGTATGTGTGTGTGTGTGTGTGTGTGTGTGAAGGATTTATTAATTTTTTTGTCTATTTTTTTCTTCTAGACTTAAATTATGAATGTAAGCTCCTTTTCAGGGGGTACATATATTGCAATCATCTTCTCTAACTCAGAGACTTGCTTTTCACTCATAGCAGTGTCATTTGATAAACCAAGTTATTAATATAGTACAATCTGCCAACTTTCTATATTTTCTGTCTTTAAAAGAAATTTTTTTTACTATCCTAATTCATAAGGATATTCTCTCACATTTTACTCTAGAAGCTTTATTAGCTTCATGCTTCACATTTTGATGTGAAATTATTCTGGAATTTTTTTATTCTTTCAAATTTCCATATGGATATCTGACTGTGATTTATTGGAAGGATTATTCTCCCCAAGTGCACAGGAATACCTTTGTCATAATTCAAGATATTATATGTGTATGGGTCTTTCTTTTATAACTAGTCTCTTTCCTTGGTATACTTACTCACTATTACATGTTTACATATTGTTAGTTACTGTAGCTTTATAAAGTATTTATCAGGAGGCATCTAGCTTTATTCCTCCTTTGGGTCCAACGGTTTCTGCTGAGAGATCTGCTGTCCATGTTATTGTTGCTCCTTTGAAAGTTGTCTTTTTTTGTCTGACTGTGATATTTTTCCTTTTCATTTGTTTTTTATCACTTTTCCACAATATGTGTAGATGTGCTTTTCCATGCATTTATCCTGATATGGTTCCTTAATGCTTTCTGAATATATAAATTGATGTGCTTTTGTCATTAAAAAGGAAATTCTGAGCCATTAACTCTTTGATGTTGTTTTTGCCCTCATTTCCTTTTCATCTCTTCCCTTCTGCATTTGCCCTGCTTTTATCTAGGCAATTCAGCCTGAATATTTTCTAATAATCTATCTTCTAGTCCATAAATCCTCTCTTCTTGTCTGTCCAATTTAGTTAATACCATACATTGATTTCCTAATTTCAGTTATTGTATTGGTTAGAAACAGAATTTCCCATTGATTATTTTCATAATTTACTGTCCTCTGGCAAAATTATTCTTGCCTTCTATTTTCTTAGACATGTTAATCACAGTTAACTTAGGGTTTATATGTGAGGACACTAATAACCTGATCATCCCTATGTCTATTATCTGATTTTCTCCTCTTGGCTATATTTTCTTAATATTCCAGTAGATTTCTAATTGAATAAAGGACACTGTTAATGAAATATACAAAGACTATATATTATATTATCTTTCTCCGAAGAGGGACTATCCCATCTTAATTCAATCATACCGAGCTGGGTTGCAATTTTTTATAAAATACTTGCGTAGGTGTGGTTTCTTGCCCTTACTGTACAATAACTCTCTAGGAGCCCTAAATGATGCTCTGAGGTGTTTACTACTGTCTAACAGCCTTAGCAGGTCTTGAAATTCAAAATTTGTCTATTTAGGGCCACTTGGGTGGCTCAGTCAGTTCAGCATCTGACTTTGGCTCAGGTCATGATCTTGCAGTTCTTGAGTTCGATCCCAGCGTCAGGCTCCGTGCTGACAGCTCAGAGCCTAGTTCCTGCTTCAGATTCTGTGTTTCCATTTCTCTCTGCCCTTCCCATGCTCGCTCTCTCTCTTAAAAATAAATATTTTTTAAAAAAATTGTCTATTTAATACTGTCAGACCCTAGAAAACTCCACAGATGAATCCAGAGTATTTGCATTTTTCATAAAGCACATGATACTGAAAGTGGTCACAGTTTTGACTTCCTGCAGGACTTCTCCCATATGACATTAAAATTTCAAAATAGAAAACTCCCTCTGACACTGTTCTACTTTGTGAAAAAAAATCCAGTATTTCAAAACAAGAGGTAATATATCATCCTGGTTAAAAGTACTGTTTGTAAATCAGGCAAACAGGGTGTGAATCCAAGTTCCATGACAAAATAAATCAATGACTACTGGTAAGTAACATGTCTGTGACACTCAGGTGTTTTTTTTTGTTGTGGTTGTTGTTGTTGCTGTTGTTGTTGTTAATAAATCACAAATAAAAATAGCAGTCATACATAAGTTATTTATAAAGTTAAATGTTGTTTAATTTTAAATTATTTTTTAGTTAATATACTATGATTCACACACTTTTTATGTGTGGGAATACAGTGAACAAAATAGTCAATAACCTCTGCCTTCCATGGAGTATACGTTCTAATGTGGGAAAGAGCCAATAAATACCAATAGACAAATAAATATGGTATGTCAGATAGTTGTAGGTGTTATGGAGGAAAATAGGTGACCATTATTCTGAAAGTCAGTCATCCTGCTCCCAGGCACTCCTTAAAATTGCGTAACTGGCTGATGAACAAATTGACCATGGCAGCAGTAGATGTTATAGTGGGAAGAGAATATAGGATTTCCACTCACCAGAGGAGAGCTGGTTACAGCCACTGGTGAGTACCAATGTGCCCACAGCAGAACCCAACACTTAGCCCCTATTATGGCACCATCCCCTAGGATTAGCAGTCAGGTCAACTGGTGGAAGAAGCAACAATCTGTTCTCACTAGAGCAGACATTTACTCTAGACATAGATTTTTCTTCACTGTCTGCAATGCTTCCACCAAAGTCACTATCCATGGACTTACAGAATACCAAACTAACCAGGTTGATGTTATATACAACATCATTTTTGATCAACCAATGAAGTTTGCAAATGAGCCCAGTTCCATAAATTCAATGAATGTGTATTTTCCTTATCATCTACAAACACCTGGCTTGATAAAACAGAGTAATTTCCTTATGAACTCTTACTTATGGTTATATCTCAGTTGTACAACCTTGCAGATGTGGGACATTTATCTCCAGGATGTGATACTTACTCTAAATCAGTAATACATATATGTTTCTCCCATAGCCAAGATTTATGGATCTGTGAATCAAAGGGTAAAAATGAAAAGTACCTCCTTTCACTATTACCACAAGTGATCCATTAGGGAAGGAAAAAAAAGGAAAGAAAATGAAACGAAATGAAATGAAACAAAACATAAGGAAAGGAAAGGAAAGGAAAGGAAAGGAAAGGAAAGGAAAGGAAAGGGAAAGGAAGGAAAGGATAAAGGAAAAGAAAAGGGCAGGGGAGGAGAAGAGAGTGGAGGGGAGGTAAGAGTTCCTATTCCCTATAACTTTAGGTTCTAATGGTGGAGAAGTCTTAAATCTGAAAGTAGGAATGATTATATCAATGACAAAATAATGATTCTACTGAACTAGAATTTGAGATGGCAACCTAACCACTTTTAGCTCCTCGTGTCAATGAATCAGATAAAGCAAGGGGTTACAGTTCTGATTGAGTAAATGACTCTGACAATCAAGGAAATAGTGGGTTGCTACTACACAATGAGGACTCATAATAATATATCTAGAAGATAGGTGATTCCCCAGGAGGCCTCTCAATACCCTCAACTACTATGACTAAAGTCAGTGGAAAAGTTGTATCATGTTAGGTAGAAGCATCACTTGATTGTTTTTATTGGAAATTAGTGTGTTTAAAGAGATATATATGGGTACTAAGTGACAAAAGGTAGACAAAAGGTACTCAGTGACAAAAGGTAGATATGTATGAGTACTAACTAACAAAAAGTTAATTGAGCAAAGCTGATTACTTTTCTTGGAATATCCTTACCTGTAGGCTTTTGGTAAGAGTAGGCCCTAAGACACATTGTTGCAAAGATTTGGAGGGAAGAAATAAAGCAGCAGGTTTATTGATCTTTATGTGCAGAAGGTATACCAAGGTAATGGGGCACTTTTGAGCTCACACGTGTTGCTGCTTTCTGCTGGCTAAACCTGTATGGTGAGGAAATGGGCAAGCAGTAGCAGCAAGCCTGCAAATGATTTACATCCCCCTAGATCTTCCTTCAGCTTCTATGTATCCTGGGCCAGATGTGTGTTTAGCTCCATAAAGAAGGGCAACAGTTTCTCATGTAGGACAACAATCTCATCATAGTCAGAAGCAATGAAAACTGAAATGGGTTCCAGTTAACATATAAGGGCTCCAGTTTTTACACGAGTCTCAGTTTCTCTTTGTTCTCTTTTTTATCCATCTTTCCTTCTTTGTCCAACTTTCCTTCCTAACTGCCTGCTCTGCAGACTTCAACTTCCAGCCTCAAATACAAAAACCAAAGTCTGAAAGAGCCCGCAATGGTTCTTCTGTTTGTCATACTGAACTCTAACTGATAAAAGTATAAAGGGATGTTTTCATTGAGGAGAACACACTTGAATAAACACTGAAGAGGAGAGGGAATGAATTGATTTTTGAGTCTCAGGAGTTCAGCAGGATAAACTGAAGTTAAAAAATAGGTATTAAAGTTAAAACAAATATAATTATTCATAGTGGAATTATTAAAACAAGAATTTATTATTCATGAAAAAAATTCATTATTCATTGATTCTGTATTTGTGAATTTGCCTACTCACTAAAATTTATTTATAATTCCCAAATCAGTACTGCCAGTGTTTTCATGGTCATTCACACACATGTGCACAGTGGCACAAATTTTGAGTTTTTTCACCACTGAAATTACTGGTTTGTTTTATGAGGACATTGTCAAATGAACCTATGTAATGGAAATGGTCTCCAAACCCCTGGCATAAGACCATGCAATCCATTATGTAAGATATATTAAATAAGGTGTCTTTAAACAGAAATGCATATAAAATAAAGCTAGTTGATGAAAATGTGACAAGTCTCTCAGGAACCTAACCCTATATTTTCCCTAGGAGCAAGAATTCCCTATTCACTAACTGTGTGTTTGTGGCAACTCTGTAGAATATTAACTATCCTGAATAATGAAAGTGAATAACAATAAATGAAACACACACACACACACACACGCACGCACACACACGTGTGTGTGCGTGTGTGTGTCTGATATTATTACTCTTAGCTGAGACAGAAAATGATATTATATAACAAATATAAAAAACAGCTATTTTAAGTTGGTAGAGATTTTAAATGAAGCTCTACCAAAATGTGGCACTGTTTATATGAAGTGGTATAACAGCTTTCTGAGAATCTCGGCATTTATATAAATGTTGGATTCTTATTTTATTCAGATGATTTAAACAAATACTTTAACAAATTACTTGTTTTATATATTTGCCTCCTCACAAATGTATCTGAAGAACTGGCAGTCATCAAAATTTAGAATTTATGAGATCACAGTTATTTTTATTAAGTCTCTAGATTAATAGACACAACTAAATTTTTAAGTACATCTTAGGTAGAGAGCAACAAGGCATCTAGACAATGAGAACCTACTGTAGAGCTCATACTCAAATAATAATGTAATAGCTATATTTTTCCTCAGACTGTGTTCATCACACAAAGGCAGCATGTTTTCCTAGAGAAACAAGCTGATAAAGCAATGATGAGCTAATGAGTTATTTAGTAGGAGAAAGGATCCTATTATGTGTGGAATATGTCATTTTATAGTGCTTCTTATACCTATATAAGAAACTGTATATCTGTCTTGTCTATCACAGAAGTGCGAGAGAGCATAACTTGTGCCCTGAAACTTTAGGGAAGTTCCATATAGCTAAGATCATTCTACTTTAGAAGCTAATAATAGAAATGTTTGCTATTTTAGTCATTAGACTCATTATTGGAATTAGTAAAGTGTGTGTTTCAAGGCATCACAAGTTTTAGGATCCATGAGTAAATGTCTTGTTTATTGAACGTTAGGTAATAATGTTAATAAGATACTGGATCACATGGAAATAATGAACAACAAATCAATCTCAAATAGCTACCCTATAAAATCATATTTTGCATCTGAACTCAATAAATTTTACAGAAGAACAGCATGAATTCAAAAGCATTAGCCAGTGTTTTTTGCATAGCTTTATCCCAGAGTTCAAGCCATCAAGACAAAAATTAGTACAGTGAAGGACTTTCTTACTGAATAGGGCTCTGATAGACTTTGTGGATTAATATAGTATTCAGACACTGGCTTAGAACTAGAAAAAACTTATAAATTTGTTGATGATAATCACAATGTCGATAATGCCAAGTGATCTGTTTCATTTACTAAACAGCCATTAGGTGTTTAGTTATTAACACAATATATACTGACAAGTTACCTGATACATTGATTAGATATTCTTCCCCTTATTATGCCACTGTTAGTAATCATTATTTATGTATTATCCTAAAAAGTTCTTGCTAGGCAGTAACAGTTATTGTACATTCATAAGTTCCTAAATGTCTACGATTGAGAAATTTAAACTCAGTGAAAAGAAGGTACTATTTGATGACAGAAAAAAATAGAGGTTAATGGAACAGAAAAAAAAAAGTCAGCCAGAAATAGACTAAATTCTCTAAGCAGAAGACAAAGAAAATAAGAGAAATAGGATACACATATAGGATTTGGTTTATATGTATGTGTAAGAGTACATTTCTGTTCACTTTTACATTTTGTGACGCCTAGCTGTAACTGTGCAGAACAGACAGTAAAGATTACTGTGGACAACTCTGAGAATTAAAAACTCTACAGAGACCCAGTTATCTAGGGACTCCATTATTTGTGAGTTTACCTCCTGAATCTTGACCAGGTTTTCACAGTGAGTATTGGAGAAAAATCCCCTTGCACTTCTGGTAGGGGGAGAAGAAAAGGACCCATTTAGAAATAAACCTGAGCATTCTGTTCTTTTTAACAGGGTCTGACCTCATGAGGAATAATTTAACAGGAGCCTAATTTGTCTGGGTTTTATGAGAACTCAACTGATCTGGGAGAAGGGAAATACTAAACTTCAGCTCACTCTAGACATATTGTCCAACGTAGTGTGGATGTAGGGGAGGACTGATAATCATATGCATGTCACAGTCCAGGGGCACAGTCTCACTAAAAGACTGAGACCTATTCATTCTTCTCCACATTACAAGACATACCAAAAAGGAAAAAAAAAAAAACAGATTTGAAAGAGATAATCAATAGAATCAGATTCAGATACAGCAGGAATGTTGGAATTAGCCTGGAAATTTAAAACACCTATGATTAATTTGATAAGGGCTTTAATGGATAAAGTAGACAGCATAAGAACAAATGATCAATATAGGCAGTGAGATGGAAAATCTATGAAAGAACCAAAAACAAATGCTAGAGAAAAAAAATAACAAATGAAAAATGTCTTTGATGGCATTTTTTTTTTTTTGCAGAAGGGTAAGAGGAAAGTAAGCAAGCAAGCAAGAAACAAAGGAAAGAGGGAGGGAGGATGGACAAGGCACCTGGGTGGCTAAGTTGGTTAAGCATCTGAGTCTTGGTTTAGGCTCAGGTCATGATCTAACAGTTTGTGGGATTGAGCCCAGCATCCCACTCTGTGCTGTCAGCAAAGAGCCTGCTTGGGATTCTCTTTCTCCCTCTTTCTCTGCCCCTCCCCAACTCACATGCATGTTCTCTCTCTATATATATTTCCCTCAAAATAAATAAATAAACATTTAAAAAAAGAAAGAGAAAATATTTAAAATAATAAGTAACAATTTCCCCAAATTAATGACCTATAAATCCACTCATCCAGGAAACTCAGAAAACATCAAGCAGGATACATGTCAAAAAACTGCACCTAAGTTTATCACTTCAATCTATAAAAAAGCAAAGATAAAGAAAAAAAATTTTGAAAGAAGCCAGAGGGGGTAAAATTCTTACCTACTGAGTAGCAAAATAAGTATTTATTCAACTTCTCCTTTGAAAAAATGCAAGCGAGAAGTGAAGTGAAATATTTCAAGGGCTGAGAGAAAAAAAACAGCAAGCAACAAATCTGTACCTAAGAAATCGTTTTTTAAAAGTGAAGGATATATAAAGTTTTTCTCAGACAAATAAAAGTTAAGGGACTCTGTTGCCACCTGCCTCGAAGTAAACCTGATATGGTAAGAAAGGAGAGAAAATAGAATTATATACAATATTCCATTAAAACTAGAAAAGGCAGAAAAAGAGTAGAAAACAAAAATAGAAACAAATAAGAGCAACAAATAGAAAACAGTAACAAATATGGTAGATAGTGTTCCAACTTTATCGATAAACACTAAATGTAGTGATCTAATTGCACCAATGGAAAGACATTATCAGAGTGGGTCAAAAAACAAGCTCCAGCTATAGGTAATCTATAAGAAACCCACTTCAAATATAAGACACATATGGACTAAAAGTAAGCAGATGGAGAAAGATAAGCCATGATAACACTAATTAAAAGAAAGCAGGAGTAGCTATATTAATTTCAGATACAGAAAGGAAAGTTATCAGGAATAGAGTGTTACTATACAAGGGTAAAGGAGTCAATTAACCAAGAAAACACAATGATTTTTTTTATAATTTTTTACATTTATTCATTTTTGAGAGACAGGGTGCAAGCAGGGAAGGGGCAGAGAAAGAGGGAGACACAGAATCTGAAGCAGGCCCCAGGCTCTGAGCTGTCAGCATAGAGCCCAATGCGGGGCTCCAACTCACAAATCACGATATCATAACCTGAGCTGAAGTCAGACGCTTAACTGACTCAGCCACCCAGGCACCCCAAGAAGACACAGTGATGTTTAATATCTATATGACTAACAACAGAGTGCCAAAACACATGAGGCAAAACTTATAGAACTGCAAGGAGAAATTGATAAACCCACTATTATAGCTGAGCACTTCAATCCCCACTCTCAGAAATGGACAGATTTAGCGGGCAGAAAACCATTAAAGACACAGATGAATTCAACAACAAAAACTGGATATAATGGACAACTTAGAACTACTTCATCCAACAAAAGTAGAATACACATTCTCCTCAAGATCACATGAAACATTTACCAAGATAGACATCATTCTGGGACATAAAACACACCTTGATATTCTTTAATATCATAGGTAAAACAAGGGTAATACTATTCCATGGACATTCATGGAATATTAAAGGAATACCATGTAAAACTCTATGCCCACAAATTTAATAATCTAATTGAAATAGAACAATTCCTTAAAAAATACAATTTACCAAACTGACACCGGAATAGACAGTATGATAGGCCTATATCTATTTAAAAAAAAATGAATCAACAATTAACAACCTTCCAAAACAGAAAGCATCAGGCCCAAATGTGTTCAAGGTGAATTCTACAAACATTTAAAGAAGAAATTCTACCAATTCTCTACAATCTGTTTCAGAATACAGAAGTAGAGGAATATTTCGTAACTCATTCTATTAGGCCACCCATACTGTAATATTAAAACCAGACATTACATTAACACTAAAAACAAACAACTACACACTGATACCTCTCATGAACATAGATGCAAAAATCCTCAAAATATTAGAAGATAAAATCCAGCAATGTATAAAAAATGTTTACACTATGAATGGTAGGATTTCTATCAACAATTCCAGGTTAGTTCAATATTCAAAAATAAAATAATGTAATAAACATCATATCAACAGGCTAAAAAAGAAAAACAATCACATGATCATATCAAAAGATGCAGAAAAAACATCTGATAAAATCCAACACCCATTTATGATGTTAAACTAATAAACTAGGAATAGAAAGGAATTTTGTCAAAGAATATCTACAAAAAAACTGAAGATAACATCTTACTCAATAGTGAAAAGCTACAGGCCTTCCCACTACGATAAAGAACAAAGAAAGAATATCTCCTCTACCAATGCTTTTCAACATCATCCTGAAGTCCTAGCCAATGCAATAAAACAAGAAAAAAATATACAGGTATATAGATCAGGAAGAAATAAAACTATATTAGTTCACAGATGGCATGAGGTCTATCTACTGTAGAAAATCTGAAATGATCAACAACAACAAAAAACTTCTAGAACTGATAATAAGTGATGTTAACAAGGATTCAGGATACAAGCTTAATATACAAAAGCCTACTGCTTTCCTATATACCAACAATAATCAAATGCAATCTGAAATTAAAAACATAATATCATTTATACTGGTATTCTAGAAGTGAAATACTTAGATATAAATTTAACAAAATATGTACAGTTCTTTATTAGAAAACACCACAAAATTCTGATGAAAGATACCAAAGAGATAAAGAAAAAAAAAACACTCTCTCTCCATAAATAGGAAGACTCAATATTGTCAAGGCATCAGTTCTTCCCAATTTGATTTACAGATTCAGTGCATTAACAATCAAAATTCCAGCAGGCTACTTTGCAAATATCAACAAATTTATTCTAAAGATTATATGAAGAGGTAAAAAACCTAGAGTAAAAGACAGAGAATAGCAAAGTTAACACTGAAGAAGAAAAAAGAGTACTAATACTGACCAACTTCAAGACTTAAAATGTTACAGTATGCTATCCTTCAGTAAGTGAAAGGACAAATAAACTGTTATATCCAGTACATCCAGAAAATAAAGTATTATGCAGCCCTAAAAAAAAAGAGCTATCAAGCTATGAAACTTCAGGAAAGCCTTAAATGCATATTACTAAGTGAAAGAAGGCATTCCGAAAAGTCATACTGTGTGACTCAAACTATATTCCATTCTAGAAAAGGCAAGGTATAGAGACAGTGAAAAAAGAAAAACACAAAACAGGGATTGCTGTAATGTGGGGGATAGTGAAGGATGAACTGGTGGACCACTGAGGATCTTTAGGGCAGTGAAACTACACTGTATTATATTATAATGGTGAATAAATGTCTTTATATGTTTGTCCAAATCCATACAAGAGAACATTAAAGTGAATCCTAATGTAAAATATGACTTTTGAGTAAAAATGATGTGTCAACATAGGCTGATCAATTTTAACAAATCTACCAATCAGATGAGGGAATTTGATAATAGAAAGGTTATGCATGAGTAAAGTGACGGGCATATGGGAAATCTCTGTTCTTTTCTCTTAATTTTATTATGAACCTAAATCTTCTCTAAAAAAATAGACTATTAAAAAAATAATAAAATTTTTTGCATTCAGGGGCACCTGGTGGCTCAGTTGGTTAAGCATCTGAGTCTTGATATCATTCAGCTCAGGTCATGAACTCACACTTCATGGGTTCAAGCCCCATGTTGGGCTTGCAATGACTTCACTTGCACTGACTTCGATAAGCCTGCCTGGAATTCTCTCTCTCCCTCTCTCTCTGTCCCCTCCTCCATTTGTATTTTATCTCTCTCAAAATAAATAAATATTTTTTTAAATCTGTATTCAAAATATGATTTATAAGAATTAAACATTTTTTAAAAATAACTAATAAGCAAAGGTAATTTATATTTTAATTCTTAATAAGAAATACAATATAGTTGCCTTTCCGGCTACACTGAACATAGTCATTTTTCAGTATAAAAACAACCTTTGAAAATCATAATTTTTAAAATATTTTTTTAGGAATTGAAAATCATAAGCCATTACACATGGCAACACACCTTTTTATTAGAACGTCCAAAGGTTAAGGCTAATCATGGCACTGGTGTTGACCACAAAGGATTTATACACAAAGAATATTAAATGTTTTCCTTCCCTGAGCAAAGAGAATTTTAACAGTTCTTAATTTGCTTTGTAAAAGCTACTGGTGACTGTGCCTTCATGCCAAGCTGCAGTGATAGTGATAAATGGTGTTGATGCCTTAGGGTGATACCTAACTAAATTAGCTGGTAAAGCTAAAACTGTGCTAATTTTCAATTTTTAATACTGTGTAGTAGTGATGGCTGTTCAGCCACCATTCAATTGGCTTTGCTTACTCTGTGATTTAATTGTTTATAAGGAATTAATGAAAATTTAGAAATGTATAAAAAGGGAGAAATGTGCTTTAACTATAAATACTGAGAATAAAATATGCTAACAGGAGCCCACGGAGCCTTAGGAATGTTAAAGCAATTCCATTTAAAAGCTTTTACTCCTCTTTTTTTAATTTTATTTTATTATAATTACTCAGATACACAACTTGAGAATATAGAATCTCAAACTTGTGATGAAATATTATGAAATTATAAAGCTTGGAGATGTGAAGTATGCAAAAACATACAGAAACAAACTGATAATGATATTCTTCTTAACTTTGTATTTTAGACTTTCTCCTTTTCTGTACCCTTTCTTTTCAGGCTGCTACTAGGTGAGTAACTAAGGTTATGTTATTATTAACCATTTTTATGGTGCAGCATGTGTTTTTTAAAAAATTAAAAGGTAGCAATAATTATCCCCTTCATATCTGTGTTTACTTACTGTATTATATATAAAAATAGAAAAGTAGAGGAATAAACTGCAAAGGATAAAAGTATAATTTGAAAATGAAATCTCAGTATATAACTATGAGGCAGAGATAATTACAGGCTGTAAGTTGCTCAAAAATTGTTAAACTGCACAGAATTTATACCAATAAGGAAGCATCATTATCTGTTCATTTATAAGCACATTTACAAAAGGCAAAAAAAAAAGCAAAAAGTTAGAAGAGGTAAGACTGTACAGAACTGGCACCCACAGACCATTAAGCAATATTTCAGGTCAAAGTGCTCTCCTAAAAAATCTTTTTAAAATCCAAGGGAACATTAGAATGTGAGCTCTTTTCATCTTAAACCCAAATTTGTGCTTACTGCTTGCTGCTCCATTTAAGAAGAGTTTTTTCGTTTTGTTTGTTTTGATGGCCTGGAGGGCAGTTTTGCTCACAGAAATGATTACTAGGGTTTATTCAGTTTAAATAATTTCCAATTTACTGAAGTTACAAATCTTAAAGTCTAGATGTACAAAACTAATTCTGGATAATTAGAGCTATAAAATTTAAAAGGTAAAAAATTACCTTTTGTAGCCTTTGCAAATGTTTGAGGAGATTATAAAACTCATATACTTTCAACTATTTTCAACAATCTTTATATATTTAAAATATTTAATTTCTTTTTAATATTTCTATTATATCCTCAGCTACTTAATCTGGTAAATTTTATAAACTAAACTTGTACATATGATAAAAGTTGAGGTCTCTCAAATATATCTGTATGATGCATTAATTAGTAACTTTCTACACAAAAAGTAAACCTATAAGATTACTCCAAGATGTTGCCTGTTAGTTTTCTATCTTATTTCTCTGAGTATCCTAAATGGATTTACAAAAATTATTTTTCTTTAATTTTTATCTCGAGGGATATTCTTTGTTCATTATTAATAAAACTCCTGTGAATATTTCGGGGCACTCATTACTCCTGAGTATTAAATGAAAGAATAGTCACGAAAGAGTATATACTGTTACAATTTTTCAAAGTTAAAATTACTGAAGATGCAAGGTTAACGCAACAATATTAACAGAGAGTTGTGACTCTTTTAAACATTTCTATATTTATATATCTTTCTGGGATGGAAAGATGTTAGCCTCTTAAGATAATAATTAGAACATTTCAAGCAATTTGGGCTTGGTGGATACAAACTGAGGTTGCCTAAAAATCTACGCTGCTGCCAAGATTCTTTAGGGAATTCTGATTGGATAGCTAAATAGTATTTTTTTTCAGTCTATTATTAATGACAGTAACACAACAGAGATGGTTCTGTAGTCCAAAAGTCTTATATTCAAGTTATACTTACCCAATTCTTCATTCCCCAAATGGAATCTGTAACACTAACCTAGTTTTCTATATGATTTCATTAAATTTCTAATTCACTTGGTCCTTAGATATGTTAATACTTTCCTTGTTTAATTCTAGGGGTCTATGGATTTGACAAAACCCTGCAGTTCTTTCATATGAGTCCCATTTCTTAAGATCATATAATTTTTATAAATAGTATCATTTCCTCATTTCTGATAACTGTATCTCTCCCATTGCATGCTTTTTTTGTTTTTGTTTTTGGTTGTTGTTGTTACAATTCCTTAGGTGTATTTACTCATACTTACATTTCATTTTTTAAAATTAAAATATATTTTATAACCTACTTCTAATAAAATAATAAATAACACTTCTTCTCAAAAAATATATTTAGGCTCCATTTAAAATTTAATTCATTACTTTCAGATTCTGTGTCTCCCTCTCTCTCTGACCCTCCCTCGTTCATGCTCTGTCTCTGTCTCAAAAATAAATAAACATTTAAAAAAATAAAAATAATAAAAGGGGGGGGGCGACTGGGTGGCTCGGTCGGTTAAGGGTCGGACTTCGGCTCCCGTCATGATCTCGCAGTCCGTGAGTTAGAGCCCTGCGTCGGGTTCTGTGCTGACAGCTCAGAGCCTGGAGCCCGTTTCAGATTCTGTGTCTCCCTTTCTCTCTGACCCTCCCCTGTTCATGGTCTGTCTGTCTCCATCTTAAAAATAAATAAACGTTAAAAAAAACTCAAAACTTAATTCATTACCATGCTAAAAATTAAAAATAGTACTACTGTCTTTTTTTAATTTAATTACTTTTTAAATTTTTTATTTAAAAACAATTTTTTAACATTTATTCATTTTTTTGAGAGACAGAGAGAGAGAGTGTGTGAGCGGGGGAAGTACAGAGAGAAAGGGAGACACAGAATCTAAAGCAGCTCCAGGCTCCAAGCTGTCAGCACAGAGCCCAATACAGGGCTCAAACTCAGAAACAGTGAGATCATGACCTGAGCTGAAGCCAGATGCTTAACTGACTGAGCCACCCAGGCGCCCCAATTTTTTTTAATGTTTATTCATTTTTGAGAGAGAGAGAGAGCATGAGTGAGGGAGAAGCACAGAGACTGGGAGACACAGAATCCAAAGCAGGCTCCAGGCTCTGAGCTGTCAGCACAGAGCCCGATGCAGGACTCAAACTCAGGAGCCATGAAATCATGACCTGAGCTGAAGTCCTTGGCTTAACTGACTAAGCCACCCAGTCGTCCCTAAATTTAATTACTTTGAATATCTTCACAAGGCTGTCTTTGAGTTACTGGCCTATATCCAAAGATCCAAAGTACAGGGTTTTATAAAGATTAAAGGAAATCATGTCTGTTAAGAGTTCAGAACAATGATTAGTACCTGTAAGGGCTCTGTAAAATTAGGTGCTTTTATTTAAGATGCTATTGCTGAGGTCCTAAAAAAATGATTGTTAACTTGCTATTTTTCTTTTCTTCTGCATTCGAAAACTACAGTCCAAACTTCCCAAAATAACTTTTTTAAAACTGTAATTCAATTTAAAGGTCAGAAACAGGCAAAACTAAATTATACAAAGAAAACAAAGAGAAATGATTAACAAATTTAGAGGAACTCTTTCATAAGGGCACATTCCTTCCAAGGAAGCAGGATTCAAAAGACTTAATTTTCCACCTAGAGGGTGGAAAGTGCAGCCAGGCTGCACCTGCTTTTGGATTTGTTGTCACTGTTTGCACTAGGATACACAGGTAGATTTAAAAGAAATCCCACATTGAAAGAGCCCAAACTAAATACGTGTGTTCAATTAAAAACATTTAACTTCTGATCATTTATATGAGATGAAAAATCCCTGAGGATGCTGGAAACTGGTAATAGCTTCATGGATACAGTCACCTATTATACAAGTCACATAACGGATATAAAGGTGGTTTTAAAATTAATAAATGTCTATGCTGCAGGGCCTAAATGAGACAAACTGCAAATGAACTATGCACACATCTTTTTCCTCTTTAATAATTCCAAAATGAATATTATAATTTTACTTTAATTTTACCATTAATATGAACACATCATAACATGCTTTTGGATGTAAAAAGTTAAAGTTAAAACTGAAAAGAATAATTTCATCAAAAAAGTTTTCCAAAATGCAATATTAATTAGGTACAGTATGTATCATGAACTCTTCAGATTTTCATATTAAAAGTGAATAGAATATAAATAGAATAAAAATGCAAACACAACAATAATTATTGTGTTATAATTATCAGCATGCCCAAGGCTTGGTTCTCAGAACTCATCTCTTCTCTATTCCCAGCGAGACTCTCCTCTGGAGTACAGACTTGTATATTCTAATGTGCATTCTAGAATTCTACCTGGGAAGTGGTCTAACTAATAATCAATGGTTGCTACTTCCCTGCCATGTGTAATTAATTTTGAAAGTATTTCTTCTGATTGTAGTACTGAATTTTAAATCAACATAAACTAGCCATATGAAATTGTGTATAAATATGTTCTAAATTTTATAATGATGTATGTCATGCAATAATATATCAAGAAATTTGTAGTGATCCTGCCTTGGGTATTAATAAAATAAATGTGATACTGTGAAAACATCCTAACCCATTCATTAATTTTGGTCCACTACATTGACAAAGTATGTCATTTATTTCTTTATTTTGAAAGAGAGAGAGCGCAGGGAAGGGGGAGAGAGGGAGAGAGAAAAAAAATCAAGTAGGTTCTGCGTCATCAGCATGGAGCCCAACACAGGTCTCAATCCCCTGAACCATGAGATCATAACCTGAGCTGAGATCAACAGTTGGATACTTAATCAACTGAGCCACCCAGGTGCCCCTATGAAAACTAGATTCTAAATAAATCTTTGAGTTTAGCCTTATGAAATATGTGATCTCTAATGGCTATACATTTACTGACAAAGCTACTTACCTCAAGCCACACAGTTATACAGAGAAGTTATAACCTCAAGTGCATAAGTATGATTACCAATATGCAAATGCTATTAATAACATGGTACATGTTGAATAGTCTTTTGAAATTGAACATCATTGGTTCCAGGGGATTTTTGAAATTTTTAAGGAAATTCTATTGTACACTGGATCTTAAAAAAATGAAATATGTATGTATAAAAGCATAAGTATTTCACTTACAAAATATGTTATCAAAGACCTATCTCAACTGCATGTAACAATACGAAATACAGACAATTACAAATTAAATCCCGACATTTAGAATGTTAACAATAGTTCCAGGTGTTTAAGTGCCTCAATCACTTTTCCCTGTTCTTTGATATTTGTTGCATGAAGCCCACCTGTCAAGGCATCTTGACCATTTATTAATGCACACAAGAATCTTAAAAAAGAGAGAGAGAGAGAGACAAAAAGTGTTTCATCATGCTGCACTATGCTTCTGCTTCTGCCTCTCCATCAAGTTTTACCAAACTCAGATTTTCCAGTTATCCCTGTTTCATTTGGCATTTTTATCTGATAAGTAAAAAAAAAAAAAAAAAGTATGTCATTAGGTTACAGTTGTGTGTGTGTGTGTGTGTGTGTGTATGTATTTCCATCTTGAAGGGGATATATATATATATATATATATATATATATATACACACACACACACACACATATATATATACATATATATACATACATATATATACATACATACATATATGTGTATGTATGTATGTATATATATATACATACATATATATCCATCTTGAAGGAATATATAGGTGTGTGTGTATGTATGTATGTATGTATATATGTATGTATGTGTGTGTGTGTGTATATATATATATATATACACACCCACATATACCCTTCAAGATGGAAATACATTTCTCAAATATCCAAATTTCTTAAATGACATTTATTTCTGACAGTAATATAATTCTAAAACAAGCGTTCACTCAGGTCAGCCTGCTTCTTCACAGAAATACATAATACACCTTTATTTATCATAAACTAAACTCTCTTAATATTTGTAAGCTTCTCTAGAAACTTTTGCCATTAAGTTTTGACAATATAGGGGAAATAAAATAAGTTGGAAAGATGGAAACTCCCCCATCTATAGCAGATTTTAAAAATATGATGGCCAATTATGGTTAAGAATAATATTTGTTAAATTTAACAAATTTTTTCCAGTTTTCCTGTATTTCTTCTTTTGATATGCATCACATTTATGTATTTTATAGCTTTAACAAGATGAAGTTGATATATAACACTGTTTAAAGTATGCAGCATGTTGATTTGATACACTTACATACTGCAAAATGATTACCGCTATATTGTTAGCTAACACCTCCATTTTATTACATAAGCACCACTTCTTTTGTTGTGGTGAGAACATTTATGATTTACTCTCTTAGCAACTTTCAAGTATATAATACAGTCTTATTAACTATACTCACCATATTGTACATCAGATCCCCAGAACTTACTTTCATAAAACTGGAAGTTTATACTATTTGGCCAATGTCTCACCATTTCCCTAACCTCACAGCCCCTGGTAACCACCACTCTAATCTCTGTTCCTAAAATTTTATTGTTTTCAGATCCCACATATAAGTGAGGTCATGCAGTTTTTATCTTTCTCTGTTTTACTTAGCATAACGCCCTCAGGGTTCATCCATGTTGTTGCAAATGTCAGGATTTTTTTAATTTTTTGAGGAACCTACATACCCTCTCCCATAATAGGTATATCAATTTACATTTCCATCAACAGGGCACAAGGGTTCCCCTTACAAATTCTAGACAGCATCTGTTATATCTTGTCTTCTTGATAAGAGAAAGCCTAACAGGAATGAAGTGATAGATCATTGTGGATTTTACTTACATTTCCCTGATGATTGCTGATATTGAGTACTTTTTCATACACCTGTTGGTCATTTGTATGTCTTGCTTGGGAAAGTGTCTATTCAGTTCCTCTGTTCATTTTTTAAAAATTGGATGGTTTGTATTATTTTTGCTATTGAATTATAAGAGTTTTTTCAAATATATTTTGTATGTTTACCCCTTATCAGATATATGATTTGTCTATGTTTTTCCATTGTGCAGGTTGACTTTTCATTTAGTTGTTTCTTTTGCCAGGCAAAAGCTTTTTAGCTTCATGTAGTCCTATTTATTCATCTTTGTTTTGTTGCTCATGCTTTGAGTGTCATATCCAAAACTCACTGCCAAGATCAATATCAAGGAGATATTTTCCTGTGTTTTCTTCTGGGTGTTTTATGGTTTCAAGTCTTAAGTCTTTAATCCATTCTGACTTCATTGTTGTGAGTGATCTACAATAGGAGCCCTATTTCATTATTCCCTATGTGGTTATTCAGTTTTCCAAACACCATTGTTAGGCTATCCTTTCCCCATGGAGTATTCTTGGCTTCCTTGTCAAATATTAGTAGAATGTAAATGGGAGGATTTATTTCTGGGCTCTCAACTCTTCCATTGGCCTATGTGTCTGTTTTTATGTTAGTCCATACTTTATTGATTATTATAGCTTTGTAGTATAGTTTGAGGTGTATGATGCCTCAGCTTGGTTTTATTTCCGAGGATTGTTTTGGCTATTCAGACACTTCTGTGATTACACAAAAATGTTAGGATTATCTTTTTCTATTTCCGTGAAAAATGTCATTAGAATTTTTTTGATGGCTTTGGGTACTGTAGGCATTTTAACAATATAAATTATTCCAATCCATAAACATGGGGTATCTTTCCATTTGTTTGTGTGTTCCTCAATTTCTTTCATCAAAGTCTTACAGTTTTCAGTGGACAGTTCTGTCACATTCATTGTATTCCAAAGGATTTTATTGTATCTGATGCTTTGCGAACGGACCTGTCTTATTTATTTTTCAGATAGTTCACTGCTAGGGTATGAAAACGCAACTGATTCTATATTGATTTTGTATCTGGCAACTTCACTGAATTTGTTGATTAGTTTTAACAGAGTTTGGTGGAGTTGATAGAATTTTCAGTATATACATTCACGTCATCTAGAAAGAGACATTTTTGCTTACTTCTGATACGGATGCCTTTCTTTTTCTTACCTGACTGCTCTGGCTAGGACTTCCACTACTAGATGAAAAGTAATGATGAGAGCAAGCACTGTGGTTTGTCCCTGATCTTGGGGGAATGGCTTTCAACCTTTCAACACTGAGTATGATGTTATCTGTGGATTTGTCATACATGGCCTTTATTATGTTGAGGTATGATCCTTGTATACCTAATTTCTTGATCATTTTTACCATGGAAGGGCATTATATTTTGTCAAATGCTTATTCTACATCTTTTAAGGTAACAATATGAATTTCTCTTTCACTCTATTACTCTGTTATATAACAATTGTTGATGTTTATATGTTGAGCCATTCTTACATGCTAGGGATAAAACCCTCTTGATCATGTGCTGTTTAATTTGGTTTGTTAATTCTGTACTGAGATTTATTTGCATTTCCATTCATCTGGATATCAGTCTGCAGTTACTGTTTTTTTGTTGTGTCCTTATTAACTTTGGTAAAAGGGTAATAATGGTCTTGTAAAATGAGTTTGGGAGTATTCCCTCCTCTTCAATTTTTTGCAAGAATTTGAGAAGAACTGGCATTATTTTTTCTTAAAATATTTGGTAGAATATTGCATCAGAGAACCATCTGGCTCTGGGTTTTTCTTTGTTGAGATCATTTTTGTAAATGATTCAATTCCTTTGGTAGTATGTTCAGACTTTCTATTTCTTTAAGATTTAGTCTTGGTAGGTTGTATGTTTCTATGAATTTGTCCATTTGTTCTAGGTTATCCAATATGTTGGCATATAATTGCTCTTAGTCATCTCTTATGATCTCTTGTGTTATATCTGTATATTACATTGCTCTTAGTCATCTCTTTGATTCTTTGTATCTGTCTCCTCTTTCATTTCTGACTTTGAGCCTTCTCTTTTTTTTAGTCTAGCTAAAGGTTTGTCAATTTTGTTTACCTTTACAAGACCCAATTTTTTCCTAAGCCTATGTATGTATTCATGCTCTGACCTTTGTTATTTCCTTCTGCTAATTTTGTTCTTTTTCCTGGTTCCTTGAGGTATAAGATTAGGTTGTTTATTTGAGATCTTTCTTCTCAATAAGGCATTTCTTGCCAAATTTTTCTCTTAGAACTGCTTTAGCAGCATCCCATAAGTTTTGGTATGTTGTATTTCCAATTTTATTTGTTTCTGGTTATTTTTTTTTATTTCTCTTCTGTTTTATTTTTTTGACCTATCTGCTCTTCAGGAGTGTATAATTTCCATATATTTTTAAAAAACCCAGTCTTCTACCTGTTTTTATTTCTAGTTTCCTATCAGCATTGTTGGAGAAGATACTTGATTTGATTTCAATCTTCATAAATTTGCTAAGACTTGTTTTGTGACCTAACCTATAATCTATCCTGGAGAGTGTTCTGAGTGCACTTGAGAAGAATGTATATTGTGCTGCTGATAGATGAAATTTTCAGTATATGTCTGTTAAGTCCATTTGGTCTAAAGTGGAATTCATTTCCAATGTTTCCTTATTGATTTTCTGTCTGGATTCCATTTTCTGTCTACCCATTCTTTAAAGTGGGTTATTGAAGTCCCACACTATTATTTTAATGCTGTCTATTTATCCTTCATTATTGTATTCTTTAGCTGCATAATTTTTGTTTTTGTTTTTGTTACTCTTTGTTAAACTTTTTATTTTGTTTGTGTATTATTTTTCTAATTTTGTTGAATTATCTGTGTTTTTTTTCTGCCTCATTGGGTTTCCCTAAAAGAGCTGTTTTGAATTCTTCACTGGGTGAATTCCAGATCTTAAAGCCTTTAGGTTTGGTTACTGAAAAATTATTGTGATCCTTTGGTGATGACGTGTTTCCTTGATTTTCATACTCCTTGAAGTTTTGTGATATATCATCACATCTGAATTAGCAGTCAACTCCTCGAGTCTTTATTTACTGCCTTCAGAATCAGCCCTACTAGAGATTCTGAGACCAACTCAGACCTTCTTTTATAGGCGCACCTGTTCCATGCTACTCGTTCCTTCTTGTGGCAAAATTCTTAACCTTGTTTCTCTGAATCATGCAGAGCATTATGCCAAGTGCTGAGAGCATCTCTTATTTTTCAAAAGTTGGTACTAAAACCCAAGTTTGTAGTCTCTCCCTGGCTCTCAAATTTACACCAGCTTTCTACAGATTCTCAATGGCCATGTGTCAAAGCTTACCCTCATTGCCAAAGCTTATTCTCACTGCCATAGTCTAGTGTATACACAGAGAGGCAACCAGAAGGCAGGTGTGTGTAGGTGATGCACATAGAGCACTAGGAATATCTGTGGACCAGTTTAAGGGATCTTCACACGAAGCATACCCACTGGCTAGTAGGCAGGCTTCCTGATGGGAGTCCAAAAGGCTAGTAGTACCCACATCCATTTCGTGCCCTGAGAATCCTATCTACTGCTCTCTCAGCCTCTTCTGGACCCCTAGTCATGTAGCTTATGATTCAATACTTTTGATGGAGTAAGAGTGAAATGAGCCCTTTTGGCAGTGTCACACACAGCTGGAGAAGTTGGTGCTCACTTACAGGCTCTCCCTTTCCCCCATGGGGAAATCATAGGGTGATAAAGGTCTGTCATGGCCCTAAGCTGTGTTGTTTTGAGGAAGGGATAATGAAGGTAATATCAAGCTGCT
This sequence comes from Neofelis nebulosa, assembly GCF_028018385.1. NCBI lineage: Eukaryota > Metazoa > Chordata > Mammalia > Carnivora > Felidae > Neofelis > Neofelis nebulosa. The sequence continues at coordinate 91,824,451 of NC_080782.1, read as the reverse complement.
TTTCTTACCCACTCCAGGGCATTCAAACTCGAAAATACATATATGCATACATACATAAGATTTTTTTTTTTTGCTACTAGGTTCTAGAACCTTCTTTGGAAACCCGGACATACCCCCAAAGACTCCCTTGTCCATGAGTAGTTATATAAGACAATTTCCCTGTGCTCCTGGATAAGAGCTGAGAAGGGCTGGAGCTGGTTCACAGGCAACTGCAAGTTCCACAGCCTGGACGTAGGTCTGTCTGCCTATTACCTACAGCACAGATGAATGAGACTTCCTCTGGGTCCCTTGGTGTATAGAGCCCATTATATGATTGCTTCAAAGGCACTTCTGTCAACAGACGAATGCTGAATTTTTGTTATTGGGTGGGAGTAGGGGTAAGATGAGGAATGTGTTTTGCCACCATTAGGCTGACATTGCTGACATTACCTTCCTATTTTTTCTTTACTCTTGAAAAGTCATCATCATTGAAACCTGCCATACCATTAAAATGCACAAAATTTATATTCCTTAAACATATTCCCTAAACACTGAAACAATAAACTCAATTATCTGGTTCTTTCTACTCCTAAATGATAGGGAAGCACATTGCAATCTGTTGGTTCATAATTTAGAAATTAATTTTGGTTCCACATGGCTAAGAACAATTGGTTCTCACAGTGAACACAATGATTGTTTGCTAGAATGCAGCATCAGAGTTATCTCTGCTTCCATCAGATTACGGAAAATGTTGTTGTCAAGGCTGTGGTTTCCCACCTCTTGTTTTTATTTTCTTGGCAATTTGTAAAATGTTCTATTGTTAACCAGTCCATCTGGTTCAAGTCCTTTTTCCTTGCTTTACATGTCCTTTTTACAGATCATTGACACTGAATAGATTGTTTCTAGTTAATGTGGCTACTCAGACTGAATTACAGAAATGGTAGTATCCACATGGGATCATTCCATCCTTCTACATAGGACTATACATCAACTATCATAACAAGATTCTTCTGAATATTTAAAATTGTTAATAAACTACAACCAAACACTTTTTAAATTTGAACACAAGGTGCCTTGTTTACATGGCGCACAAAAGTTATTTTAACCCTCTTGCTATCTGTGTACCCTGAACTTGGAATTGCTCCACACACCTGAAAAAGGTTTGCGTCCTTGGTCTTGAAATTGTCTATTTCTACATGGCTTTACCTTTGATTTGTCCCTTTCCAGACATTCTTCTGATGGTGCCTATACAATACTGTCTTCCAATTAAAACATTGATTCCCTGCCAAAGTGCGTACTAAGCCACTCAGATCAATCAGCTGACTCCTTCCCATGATTACCTAATAGTCAATGACACTCAGAAACCTGTTTGATACGAATAAATAGTTTTATGGACAAGGGCTTATGTATAAAAAGTACAAAAAGTTGAGTTGAACTGGATCATTATGAATATTAAAAATGAAAAATCAAGTAAAATAAAAATAAGCAATAGTAAAACATAACCTTTAATACTATTACTTGCTTAATTATGTACACAAGTAATTCAAATCTCCAACTTCCTACTTATGTTTATTTATATTTTTAATTTCAAATTTTAATTCAATAAATAATTTATATCCTTCACATTGCAAGATTATTCTTCTCTTAGAAAAATGAAAGATCTCCATTGGAATGTTAAAAATATATTTGCTCTGGTTCTTATCAATGTCAAACATATTTTTAACATTTAATATAACATTTTCAGAAGTCTTAAAAAAAACTGCATTTTGAAACTTACTCCTATACTATCTTATTAAAAGGAGTTAATTGCTAAATAAAACCACTGAGCTCTTATTACCTGCCTGCCAGCCACTGTGATGGTAGGTTGACAATACACAGTCCTTTTCTTTTACCAGCTTTACTGAGTTACAAATGACAAATAAAATTGTAAAATATTTAGTGTACAATGTGATGATTTGATATATGTATGCATTATGAAAGGATCCCTACTAAGTTAATTAACACCTCCATCAGTTTGGTGAGAACACGTAAGTTCTATTTTCTTAGAAAGTTCTAATTTCTTTCAATTACTTAGCACATATTTATCAACTATAGTCACTATGTTATACATTATATCCCCAGACTTTATCTCATAACAGGAAGTTTATACCCTTTTAACAGCCTCTCTCCATTTCCCACATCTCCCACACCCAGCAACCACCTTTCTACTTTGTTTCTATGACTTTGCTTCTTTTCTATGAGGTGGGTGGTGGGGGATGTTCCACATACAACTGACACCACACAGTATTTGTCTTTTTCTGTCATATTTCACTTGGTATAATGTCCTCCAAACTCATTACTGTTGCTGCAAATGACTGGACTTCCTTTGTTCTATTTTTCACATGATGGTATGTATATCATGGAATATTATTCAGCAAAGGAAATCCAGTCATTTGCAAAGGAACAAAGGAAATCCAGTGTTTCAGAATCTTCAATGTTTATAAATTACTCATATTTCCAAAATTTCTCTTTGGAAACAGTTTCATTCATCTGATCTTAACAACATAATGCCACCTAAAATTTGGCATCATTTACCAGTAAGTGGGAACCAAACTTGGCTATCTTTACAGAAAAGTGAGTAAGTGGTTTCACATACTGTATTACGGATACAGAAAATACTAATGAATAATTTTACTTGTTTGGCTTCAGAAGCCTTTTTATTTTTTTTTATCACACCTTGCCAGTAAAAATCCCCAAATTATACTCTGGCCTTCTTTCGATGCTTAACACTGAGGTCTATGATTTTCCAATAGTGAATATAAAGTCAATAGAAAGCATATGAAATATCCCCATACATGTCAAAGTGAATTATGCTTTTAAAGTGACTATAAGTTCATCTCTTACTGATCTTTTTTTAAAACTTTTTTTCATTCTTTTTAGAGAATGTATTAAAGTCAGTATCAGGTACCAGGCAACTGTGATAAATGCTTACAATTAAAAAAAACAATAATAAAAATCCTCTACATGTAATTAGGTATGGCATTGTCACTTATATGCAATTACATAAAACATATAATTTAATATATTAATATTTCCAGCCAGAAAGTAACAACAGAGTGAGTGTAAGAAGCACTACCTAGAAGATCTTTCTTTCGAATGAAACAGTGTGTTGAAAAAAAGCCTCATTCAAAGATCTTCTATATCTAAATATTTGTTGTCATTGTAGACAATACTCTCAATATATACTATGTGCCAGGCACTACACTAAAATAAGTACTAATTCGTCTAATATATTAGTATTTCCACATTATAGGTGAAGAAACCGAGGAGAGATAAAATAATAATCCTACTGCAATGCATATACTAATTATATGTGCATAATGTGCAAAATATTTTGCATGTATGTGCAAAATACTCATGTTCATGAGTATTTCTGTAAAGCAACTCAGACAAACCCCATGATTAGCCACTCCTCAGTAACAAGGAAGCTTATCTCTCACAGTGTTCTTTAAGCTCTGTTTTAAAGTGCCTAAATCTATTTTATTTCATATACAATAATTTAATGTGGAACCCAATGAATAGGATAGATGAAAGTGGCAGAACTCAACACATTCTTGCCTATTCTGGTGGCCCATTCTGCTTAGAGATTAATTTTTTGAAAAATTAACTACAAGAAATTATTTCCAAGAAAAGACTCTAGTGAATTATCTCTTAAAAAGATAAAGAAGCCAATGTTTCTGCTGAAAATAACTTTAAAATTGTGCTAATAGGTAAAAAGAGAGTAGTGCATATAAATTCAGTATAGTTATTTCTGTAATGATTTATTCAACTTCCAGACAGCCAAAGTAGTTTGGGAGATCCTGTGGCTAAGAAAATTTAAAATCTTCTTTTACTTTTTCTTTAAATATTGCTACAAAAATATTTAATTTAAATGTATTCACTTTACTATTTGTGCTTTAATTTAGCCTTAAATATTAAATAGCCTTAAATAGCCTTAAATATTATAAAATCCCTTGAGAATGTAATGTGTTGATAAAACAAATAAGAAGCTATAAATTCCTAACAAGCTTGAAAGCAGTTTATAAAGCAATTTCTGAAAAGAAGTGACTAAAATGGTAATGTAAGCCCAGTATGAAATAATGTAAAATCTGCCTTTTATGAAAGTCACTCTCCTTGCGGTTTGCTCTGTTATCTTTGACTTAAGGCATTACCTCCTGAAGATGACAATTTACAAATGATAAGAGAGATAAATATTGCATGCTTACCTGTTATATTAATACAGAATAATTTTTAAAATCTTCAGTTAAGATTTTAAGTCTTACCATTTTAATAATATCTTCACCTATTCATGAACATCTTTCTCTCTACGTTTTTATGACATCCTAGTCCTGACTGTACCCAAGAGGTAAATGCTTTCAGTGAGTAAGCTGAGCTTACTCTGCTAGAGAAATATTTAATATTAGAGTAGGTTGGTAACACTATAAACTCATGATCACAATTTCAAATTAGCACTCAACATTGTACAGGAATATGACTAGATTTTTTTTGTTCAGTTTAATCCTTTATTCTCCATAGCAGTGACTCACAACGTGTAGTCCATGGACCAGCACAACCTGCACCAACTCTGAACCTGTCACAAACGCAAATTAGTGCCTTCATCCAGGTCTACCAAATCACAAATCCTGGGCCTGGAGCCTACATCTTCAGATATGATTGCTTTGGTAACAGCTCTTGATTTCATGTTTCCTGTGCTTCAGATGCATATTTCCATTTACATATTGAAGGTGGCCTCTACAATATCTCATCAATAACTTCAAAATAGTGTATCAAAAATGTCTTCTTCCTCCCTGAGTTTCTTACCTTACGCACTGTTATTGCTATTATATAACAAGCCCCTACTAATATAATGTGGGTATCATTCTTAAAGCTTTTCTCTCCCTCTTTCACTGCTTCATTGTTCATAAATCCTATATATATTAACCCTAGATACATGTGTAGAAAACCTCTACACTTCTATAATATCATTACTGATTTTTTTTAACTTAGCCCTATAAAATATTTTCCTGGTATATTCCATTATTTTAAATATGGTTTTCTTGCTGCTAACCTATGGGGTCTTATCATCCATTATCTTTTTTACCATTATCTTCTCAAAAGAAAAAATCATCACCGTCTCTTACACAGAACCTCTGCTGACTTTTCATTTGTTAAATTCAAACTCATAGTATAATGTCAAAGAAAAGAACAGAGAGGGACTTTTTCAATCTTTTTTAAACCATATAAGTTTGACTCCGGACATCATTCTGGAACATAGTGCCCACACATTTTATGCTCATTTGATACTACATACCTGAAAGAGTCTCACTGATTCATTTAGTTCATTAAACATGTGGATATTTGCCTTTGTACTCTTGGTAAAGAACAAATTGGTCACCTACCCAATCTTCTCCTTATCTTCCTTCCTTAAACAAAAGCAAAGCAAGGCAAAGCAAACAAAACAACACAAAACAAAAAACAAAACTCCTCCTTAGCTATTCATTCATGTCCCTCTAGAGAAGATGACTGCTACCAGGATTCCAGGAATCTTCACTGATTAATCTGTCAGTCACCATGGCCCCGTTCTTTTCTCTATCATAAATTTGCCAATGGCATGTGATCCAATTTGGGAAGACCTGCTAAGAATTCCTTGACAGGAATTCTCTATTGCTTGGAAAAATACTAAAGCAGAGAAGGCCTTTTCTATCTCTGAATGTGATTGTCTTTTCATTTAAACTGTTTTACATATCACATAAAGGGATTTGTACATGGTGAATTCTATATATTCTCTCCATATAAATGGATTATATGTGTATACAATACTATATACACATATATATGTATATATATAGTGGGAATATTCTAATTTCACTTTAAAATACTCTCAAAGTTCACTTTTATATATTTCTAGTTATATATTTTGTCTTTTAAATACCTATTCTAAAATTATTTTTATTGATTGTTTCCACAGGCCATCTTCCTTAAAGGAGTACAACACATATTATTTATGTTTCTACCTCTGCATGTTGTTGTGCCTGTAAGTGATGCCCAAACTGCTTGAGGATGACACTTATGATTGAAGACATACTTCTGAACCTGAATTTCTTTTATGTAACATGATAAATTTACTGTTTTTAAACAGGTTTGAATTGGGATTTTCTGTAGCTTAGAACCAAGAGCATTCTGCTATCTTCTCTTAATAAACAAAACCTTACTCAGTTGTGTGTCTTCGTTTCCCTTCTCCCACATGACACTATTAGCGAATGATGCCCAGGGTTTCTCACTGGTTTTGTTTGAGTCTTCTTTGATACTTTCCACAATGACCCTGGCCCAGAATATTGTTCCTTTTCTCTTTGAACAACTCATGATTCTCACTCATTTTTTAGTATGTATTTCAGATATCTCTCCTTAAACTCCTGTAATGCTTTACCCAATTCTCAGCTGCAAATTTTATAGTGATTCAGCTGCAGAGATATCATATACTTCTTTATTTATAGCATTGGTCCTATTTTACCTTTTTTTTCAATTTCCAGATTTATTTTAATCTATCTACACAACGCCCGCATCTAGCACTGTAAGACATATCACATCTTCAATCAATATTTGTAAAATTTTCAATTAAGGGAAAGCAACTATTTGGGAAATTATTAAATATCTGATAATGAGAGTATTATGTACACCAATTACTCAAAACTATTTTTATTCTCTCTCAACAAACTGAATAATCAAAAAGAATGAACCCGGCTTTAAAAATAATGTCTCCACAAAACTGTGAACAACTCTAATAAAAAAAATGCTTTCACAATTGCTGACTTTTTGAAAGAGGACAAGAACTGCTATTTGAGAATTGTGCTATAAAGGAACGAGTTAATGTTCCAATGAAAATTCCTAGGAGGCTGATACAGTCCATTAAAATGAGGGGTATTTGGTCACTTCACTGAATTACTTTAGAGAAAACCACCGGTCTTGATGAGTTCTTCCAGAAAATAGAACATTTCAAAGTTCACACAATTGTGTTTAAGAATAATTTCAAACTTTTTTCTACAAAGCTAACATACAATCTTTATTGCATGTAAGAGATTGTTGATAGTAACATATTCATTCCTTTTACTTAAAAATCCCAAAAAGAAATAAGGGCCTCCTATAATGAGAAAAATTCCAAAAAGAGGAAGCATGAAAACAGCCTATAAAAAAATTTGGATTTGAGTTTGCTTTACTTTACAGTGAAGTCTAAGAGTAATATTATCATTAGCTTAATAATTTCATTCTTAAAATTGAGCTTCAATCACTAAAAGTTTGTACAGTTTTAAATCAAAAGATAGTGTATCCATCTCATTGCCAAATAAAAATATACCATAAAGAAAGGAAATGTACTGAATATGTCTAAATCAAGTCACTGTGCAGAGTGCTACTACAGTAGGCAAATATTTATTGAAATGTAGACTCCACTATTATATAACAACTGACAGGGAAAAAAATAAACACAAAATTAACATATTTTAAATACCACATGATAAACGTGAAAACTACGCATGGAGTCAAAATTAGGGTCTTGAGCTTATAAATAGTTTAGCAACAATTTTTCTTCAATCAACAGTGGCTTCCAACAAATTTAACTACAGTAAATAATATAATAGTCTTCTATTACTCCAGACAGAAGTTGAATTTATTCATTGTTTTCTCCAGCAATGGTCATGTAAGTGATGATACATCTCTGGTATCAAGTTAATTATGTACTTTTTTTTTTCAATTTAGCTTCTAAGTGTACAGAAATCATTTAAAACGTTTTTATGGCTTTGTTATGTTTTATTCTACTATACCCTTTATTTCTCCCCTTTCCCTCTCAGAGAACAAAGTGCCCCATTATTAATATAGGGAAAGGTTATAGTAAAAACAAAGTATGCACAAATACACTCATGTATGTAATGATATGTGATGTTCATGTAAAAAGTATATAATAATTGTACTGCATATATATGTAATTGTGTATATAATGCATATATAATATGTAAATGCAATGACTTTACTTTATTGTTTAGCAATCTCTTCCCAAATACAATGTAATCCTTGAGGGCAGAATCTATGGATTCAAACTCGATATCCAGTTTGTATACACTGGATATCATGCATCTTTCTACTGACTACATCGCACATAATCAGTGAATATCTGTTCAATTTGAACAAGGGGTTACTGCTACAGTTTCTTGTTATGATATTCAGCACCAAAATCAACTATTTATTTATGCACAGCCTGCATCTATCCCAAATACAGTTTAGTTTTATTTTTTCATGATTATAAAGAAATTTTAAGATGTTCTTTATTCCAAAAATGTCTATTGTTTTTCTCCCAGCACAGAATCAAATCAAATGATTAAATCCACTCAAAATTCAAAGTACAAAATATAGACATATTTAAAGAATGTGATTAGGGTACTTTTTTTTAATCAACCTAATTTTGATAGCAAGAATAATTTGGGGAAAATGCAGAATACTTGAAAGATCTTCATTTAAATATCCACAGACAGGGGTGCCTGGGTGGCTCAGTCGGTTGAGTGTCCAACTTCAGCTCAGGTCATGATCTCACGGTTCGTGAGTTCAAGCCCCACATCAGGCTCTGTGCTGACAGCTCAGAGCCTAGAGCCTGCTTCTGATTCTGTGTCTCCCTCTCTCTCTGTTCCTCTCGCCCTCGCACTCTGTCTCTTTCTCTCAAAAATAAATAAATGTTAAAAAAATCTAAATATCCACAGACAATACTAGAATTATATAGATTTTTATTGTATGTAGTCCACATTAAGTCCAAGTTTCAGTAAGCCAAATAATAAGCCAGTTGAGTCACCTCCAGCGCATAAGGTAATGCATTAAATTCAGAATCTCTAGAAAATTCACTTACATAAGTAGTATTTGTTTCCTCCTTAGCTCATTTAATATGGCCTCTGGGTTTCTACAGATATAATAGCAAAGTCTTGAAAATCTTTTGGTGTTTAAGCTACTTCTTTCTGGGTCAAAGTGTTTATCTTTCCTCCCGGAACACTGTGAGATTTGACACTAGTCATGGATCTAACAGTAACAAGGAGTGACTGTGATATGTCTTGAGTAGAACTAGCATCCATTTCTTCTTAAGGATATAGAATTTACAAGCAAAGGAAACCTAATCCCCTCATACACAGGAGGGCAATCTACTTCTACTGACAAATGCGATTAAGAGTGACATAGGAGATGAAGATTTCCTGTTTCATATATGTCTGCCAGATGTTTCTATTCCAAGTTTCAGTGTTTCCCAATCTATGCTCTAACTTTAACTAACAAAACGTAATTCAACTAATATTGTAACTCATCATGCCATACAAGTGCATTTTTGGTCTTTGATTCCTGTCTTTACATTTTATCTTTGATTTTTCAGCAACAACAGACCTGTAGGTCCTCAAGAAAATGCTCTATTTTTTCTTACCGTAACTTGAACTGACAGTTAAGGGACCTGAGCTTATCAATCTGCTTTCTATAAGTCCTGCAGTGCACACAGTAGAATCTGTCTTACACCACAGTTCTTACGGTCATCACTACAGCTATAACATCAAGGGAACAGTCATTGGACTCCCAAAGCACTTGTTTTAATTGGCACTTCACCACAATCAAATACTGACCATAGTTTAACTATAATGCCACTGAATGTCCTCAAATATTAGCATTCCATTTCTAATTAGGAGGGAATTTAGCAGTGTGTTAAAGCCTGAGAAACTTAACAGAAGACCATGGGAGAAGGGAAGGGAAAAAAAAAAGGTTACAGAGGGAGGGAGCCAAAACATAAGAGAATCTTAAAAACTGAGAACAAACTGAGGGTTGATGGGGGGATGGGAGGGTGGGTGATGGGTACTGAGGAGGGTACCTGTTGGGATGAGCACTGGGTGTTGTATGGAAACCAATCTGACAATAAATTTCATATTAGAAAAAAATCCCAATGATACATCAAAACCAATCCCCAAATACCATCTCTGTGGGTCTGTCTCCTGGGACCATTATTGCTATCATTTCTGTATTGGTTAAGGCCCTATCAAGAAACAGAAATCACACAGTACATTTGAATAGGGAGAGTTTATAATAAATATTTATTAACTAGTAACAGAGATTAAGTAGTAGAGTGTAAATAAGGAATAAAAAAATATCATCAGATATTGGGGAATAGCTACTATGAATAAGGCTGAGGCAGAATACTCTAGGAAAGAAAATGTATGAAAGAGGTTCCTCTACACATGGCTTAGGTTCTGATTTTACTGGGAGTACATGTCTGTAGCTCCTGGATAACAGAAAAGTTCACTATGGTACTGCAGGCCAAGCAGGCATGCAGGGAATTGGCTGCAGAGGCAAGGCATCAATGAAACTCTGCAGCAATTTGCCCACAGGCCTGCTGCTGAGCTAATGAGGTGATTGTGATGCTTGCAGAATTTACTGGGAAGATACTGGGTAGTGCAGTGAAATTCACTGCAGGTGAACACCACTGGATGTTCAACATACTATCCACCATTAGGTCAGTGGGAAAAAGAGAAATAATTACAGATTCTAGCTCCCACATTATAAGCAGCTCAACAGAGAATGGACTAGGAGCTAAGAGGCAATAAAGTGATTCACCAGCACAGAAGCAGGCCCAAAGTGGGTCTAATACGCTGATAACACATTCTTTAAAATAATTATGATAAATATGTTAAAGAAATAGTGGAAAAGGTGGAAACTATGAATATGATGGATAATTACATAAGTAGTATAAAACGTATTTTGAAAGACTATGTGGAAATCCTAAAAATTAAAAAAAAAGTGATACAACAAAAAATCTATTCCACAGACTCAACGGAGTCCTGAAGTATTTGAATAAAGTTTTAATGAACTTAAAGACAAGTCATAAAAATTACCTATATTAAAATAGAAAACAACAAATCAAAGAGCAAAAGAGAATTTAAAAAAAAATCTTAGATCTGTAGGATCAAATAAAATAGTCAAACATATCACACTCCAAAACATAAGAGAAAGAGATTTTACAGAAGATGTATTTGAAAAGTAATGGCTAAGAATGTTTCAATACTTTTGAAATGCCAATTCCCTCCAAATCAACTGATAAACTTACTACAAGCCAATGTAATCTCAGTAGAACTTTCATAGAAATTTGGAGAATGGATTTAAAATGTATATGAAAATGAAAAGATGTATAATAGCCAACATAATATTAGAAAAGAAAAATGAAGAATTTATACTACTTAATTTCAAGACTTACTATGGACCTACAATAATAATGAAAATAGATAACTGGAATGAGAAATTTCAGAAATAGACTTACATAATATAACTATCGTTACTATTATAACACTATAAACATATTGTTTTATAATGACAGGAACTGAATCAGTTCACTGGGGATATTCTTTCTTAAGAGTGGTGCCAGAAAAAAAATGAACTTTAGATTAAAATATACCTTAACTTCTCTCACAGCTTATGCACAGACATTAATTGGATGAATCATACATATAAATGAAAAAGTTAAAAACATAAAGCTTCTAGAAGAAAATATAGGAAGATATTTTCTTGATTTTGAATGAGATAAGAATGGACAAAAAACCCCACATGAACACTTGATATATGTGACTTGATAATAAAACATTTCTCTGCTCATCAAGAGAAATGAAATCATATGCCTAAATGACTTACACAAGAAGATATACGTTTTATTCATAGTAGATGTAAATTTGAATCACTGTAAATGCCCATTAAGTGGAAGAATATATATATTGTTATATATTCAACTATCAACAGAAAAGGACTAATGACATAAAAAGAAATATGGATGAGTTCCCCAAAATACGATGTTGATAAAGTATATAAAATAAGAACACCATAATACTATCTAGAGTATTATATAACACTCTATATTCTTCACTATGCTTCCAAAGATCCTTATATCAGTGTGTGTATATACATATGTGTATGTAAGTGTGTATTCATATAGTATATGTGTACATATATACACATATATGTATTCACTATTTTTCAAATAATTCATAGGATCTTAAAACATGCTTATAGAAGTGGTAAATTTGTTGAAAATAAGACTGGAAAAGTCTTATGCGTCAGTCTTCCCTTTTGCCCTTGTGAAACCATATTCTCCTTACAATTAAGCAACTTTATAACCAACACACTTGGATTTTAGTAGATATAGATCTATGAATCCATGGATTCACTCATTTAGTTCTCTGCTGTTTCCATAAACTCACTTTGTGAATTTCCCACTAAAGTGCAAGCCTATGGGACAGAGATTTTATCTGATTTGTTTACTGTTATATTCTTAGCTTCTAATAAAGCCTGGGTCAGTAGGTATTTGTTGAACAAGTAAACATTTACAAACAAAACTAACCAAAGGTGCAAAAATGTTTCTTTCCTCAAGCATTTTAAAATATTTTGGAGGAAATAAAGTTTTATACCCTTTTATGGCCTATAGAGGACTTTCTGTTAAGAAATTAGGCTCTTCTAGGGGCGCCTGGTTGGCTCAGTCGGTTGAGCGTCCGACTTCGGCTCAGGTCACGATCTTGCGGTCCGTGAGTTCGAGCCCCGCGTCAGGCTCTGGGCTGATGGCTCAGAGCCTGGAGCCTGCTTCCGATTCTGTGTCTCCCTCTCTCTCTGCCCCTCCCCCGTTCATGCTCTATCTCTCTCTGTCTCAAAAATAAATAAACGTTAAAAAAATAAAAAATTTAAAAAAAGAAAGAAATTAGGTTCTTCTCTTATAGTTCACTTATTCCCTTACCCTCTATTCCCTGTGGGCAAACATATTTGTCACTAAACAAGAGAAGATGTATTACTTTTAATTAATAGTACACATGTTACAAGATAGCCAATAGGTAAAGCAGAGATAAGATACCAGTGGCCTTGATAGATAGCTGGTCTTACTGAGCAGCTCCCTTTTCTTATCTCACTTGCACATTTGTCAAAGGGTTAGCTTCTGGCCTTGAAGTGTGGCCATGAAAGAATCTCTGAGGTTGGTTATTTGATAGTGAGATTACATACTTATAGCTCTTCACCCTGAACACTCCAACAGTGTCCTAACTTGTGTAAACTTTATAGTTTTGAAGAGTTTGAAAAATGCCATTCAAAATGACTCCTGAACATTTTTTTAGTCAAAATAAAGAATATAATGACTCTGATAAGTGGAGTATAAAGTGTGTTTTAGTTAGAATTGCAGGCAACAGTTCCAGTGACTTTTTGGCTATTCCCATTTTAACGTTTGGGTTAAAAGAAAAAAAGAGAGAAAATGAGTAATTCAACCTGCCATCCAGAGAAAAGCAAGGGATCTTGAAAACTTTATGCTCTTGTCCATTATTTTACTCGGTAGTCTCCCTTCAGTTTCTTAAAACTAAGATAAAGAGCCATTTCCTTGTCATAATGGCTGATGTGCTAATGGAATCTTGGTTGGACATATATATAAAATGCCAAATGATAAGCCTTTTGTGAACAGAAGGCTGTGTATGTGCAAAACTTTAAAAACAGACCATTAAAAATGGTAAACAAATAATATGTTATAAAGTAATAATCTTCAAATTAAAGTACATTAGGGTTACATGCAGATTTTCCAAGGGAATAAAACATAAATACACTTTCATGAACTTAACTTCCATAAGAACAAGTCAGTGTTTCTTCTTTCTCTTCTCCCCTTAAGCAGCCTTCCTTATTCATTTTTCAAAACATAATTAACATCACAATTGTGAACTGCCCTACCACATAAAATTCATTAAGGGCAGAAATAAGAGATGTTTCAAAATTGGGGCTTAGTGCCCAGAAAGTGAATGATAATAATGACAAATATTACATATATATCGTATATATATGTAATATATCATCATACATATATGTATGTAATATATCATACACATATATATGATATATATGTAATATGCTATACATATGATATATATATGGTATATATGTAACATGCTATAAAGGGTGATAAGAAATTATAGATTGGTAATAAGCTATAAAGGCTGATTAGAAAAAGGCTTGAAAAATATAAACATATTAGAATACAATTTTATGCTAAAGGTAGAATAAAAATATAAATTCAAGGAGATAAAAGATATAAAATGATTGTTAAAGGAATAGTTTTTCATGTATTTTTAAGTGGATAACACTTAATATCAAAAAGATTACTTAAAATATCAATATTTGTACTATGCTGAAATTTATAATCTCTGCACTTGTGTATATTTATGATAGTGTTTTCTATGTTAACTTAGAAATGTGAGAAAAACACTTTTTGTTTTCAAAAATCTTTTGGGATTTACCAGGGGAAAAAAAAGACTGAAGGTCACTGCATTCTGAGACAGACACTGCTACTTACTTTGTTACTTTGCATTCTTTATTTCTTTCTTGTCATAATTCTTGATTTTATCAAAGATCAATCACCTAGCTATTGATTTTATTTGCCCTTTCTCATGCATCTAGCTGTGACCATGCAGCCAAGAGTCAGTCAGCGGAGAGAGCAACTCTTGATCTCGGGATTATAAATCTGAGCCCTACATTCAGTGTTGGAGATTATTTAAAAATAAAATGAAGAAGAAGAAGAAGAAGAAGAAGAAGAAGAAGAAGAAGAAGAAGAAGAAGAAGAAGAAGAAGGAGGAGGAGGGGGAAGAGGAGGAGGGGGAGGAGGAGGAGGAGGAGGAGGAGGAGGAGGAGGAGGAAGAAGAAGAAGAAGAAGAAGAAGAAGAAGAAGAAGAAGAAGAAGAAGAAGAAGAAGAAGGAAGGACAAATGGTGTATGCAACTTCTGCACGGTCTCTCTAAAGGAAATTGCTTGCCTGCCACTTTATCTTCATTGCTTCAAACTCTTTAGACTATGATAATTGTTGAATAGTCACTTGGACTCCAAAAAATAAACCACACGGGCCATTGGCCAATAAGCCCCAGACGGCTCACCTCTGACTGAAACATGAGTGAAACGAATGGTCTCTTATTTAAGTCACTATTTGGAGGGTTTTTATTTATAACATCAATGGACTCTAAATTATGTATATGCTAAGTATAAGAATAAATGGGAAAAAAGAAAAATAAATGGAAAAACAAATAGCTATATTATTTCAGAAGTTGTACAAAACGTCAATACAGCTTAGTGAGTAAATATCGTACTGAATTTTACCGAGCATAATGAGCTTGGAACCCAGTCCTACCTTTGACATGATAAGGTTGTTTTTCTTTGGACAAGAAATTTTGCTTCTCTAAAGCTATTTCCCAAATAAGGGAAAAGGATCAGATATCCTTACAGTCTTATTACTTAAATTACAGTGCTTTTCTCCTTTTGTAGAAGACCAGGGAAGTTTCAAAAGACGTTGTTATTTAAACTGGGCCTCGAACAGTAATTAACGAATGCCCCCTAGGAGATCTGAATCACAGAATAAAAGTATAAATCTCCTGGTGTCTTCTAATAATCCACATAGGGTAGAATAAATGGAGTTCACAGGATAATCACATTCTTAGAGCAGAGATATGTTTATTGAATACAGCAGCTCAGACGGAAATGCAATGGTTGCTTAAAAGATTACTAATAATATCTAACCTATTCTTATATTTAAATGATCTTATAATTCTAACTCTTAGCAGACTTCAGTACATGAGACAAATAATGCTAGCCTGACATGGATCATGGAAGTGATTAAGGTGATAACATTCTGTTAGAAACAAATAAGATCTTGGCAGTTTGCAGTTGAATATGAGAAAATTACGAATAAGAGTACTAGAAAATGAGAAGAATGATTTGCAAGTTAATTTAAACATAGATACAATGTTAGTGGGGTTTATAATGAAAGTGCATTAGCTCTTTTAATTTTTAAATGATTTAAATTATGTAACACAATGAATTATTAAGCAACCTGATGTCTGAAATCATTTATAATTTGTGTCAACCACTAGTAAAAAAAAAAAAAAGCAAGTTTTACACAAATGTTGTAAGTACCTATGATGTACACTGATTCTTCATTAGGTACTGTAACATGTGCTCTTATTTAAATTTTAAAATAACACTATTAGATTATTTTCTATGTCATTAGAGATGATTAAACTGAAAATCAGAGAGCTATATAACTCCTTAACATTTCAAAGCTATTAAGTTCTAGCGGCAAGTTGTTTTTTTTGTTTGTTTGTTTTTAGGTTTTGTTTTTTTGTCTGTTTTTTTTTTAACCCAGGCTCTACTGAATTCTAAAGTTCATGTTTTTCCATTATAGCAAATTCTTTTACCCAGAACTATCTTCTTTCAACTTCTGTCCATTCTTATTTTTTCCATATCAACTTTATTCAGGAAACCGTAAACTGTACCTAATTTAAAAATACAATTTGAGGGGCTCCTGCAGCCATATACCATCAATAAACATAACTTTCCATCCTTCTTAAGACTCTTCATAGTCCTCTATGGTCCACAATGCCCTCCTCACCCCTGGCTGCAAGAAAGAGTGACCTGCCTCTGCCACCGTATGTTAACTTTTGTTTTATATAAATGGAATCCTACAGTATATGCTTTTGTGTTTGTCTTCTTTCAGTCGGCATAATGATTCTGAGATTCATCTACACTGTTGTGTGTCTCAGAGCTATTCCCTTTTATTGCTGAGAAGTATTAAGTTGTATGGATGTATCATATGTTATTTTTTCAGCCAACTGCTAATGGACATTTAGATTTTCACATTTTTGTATTTTTTGTATATTATAAAGTATTTGTACATACTCCTGTACAAGACTCATGTGGGTGTATGGTTTCATTTCTCTTGGAGAAACCATTAGAATGAGGAATGGCTGGGTCCTGCAGTAGGTATATACTTAAGTTTTTAAGAAACTGACAAAGGACTTTCCAAAGTGGTTGTGCATTTCACATTTTCACCAGCAGTGCATTACAGTCCAGCTCTGCTACATCTCATCAACACTTGCTATGGTTGCTCCCTTTAGTTTTAGTCATTCTATTAGATATGCTGTGGTATCTCACTGTGGTTTTAATTTTTAATTTGGTGAAAGTTATATGAGGTTGAACATATTGTCCCAGAATTACTGGCCATCTTGTATGCCTTTTAATCAAATAATTTACTAGTTTCAGTGGTTTTTGACTTACTTTTGTCAAATATTTATCTTTTACATCCTTTGTCAGATATATGTATTATGAATATTTTCTACCAACCTAAAACTTATTGATTTCTTAGTGATGAATACTGAAGAACAAACATTTCTAATGTGGATAAATCTGAATTTTGTTATTTGGCTCTTGTATGTTTCATGCTTTTGTTGTAGTCTCTGAAATCTCTGCCTATCCAAATACGTCAAGATTTTCTTCTAGGCCTTTCTCTAAGATTTTCAGTGTTTATTTGTTTTTTACATTTTGTTCTCTGATATATTTCAAATTAACTTTTTATGTATGCTTGCATTGATTTTTATTGTTGTCATAACAAAATAACACACACTTTGTGGCTTAAACAATATAACTATGTCATCTTAAAGTTCTGGATGTCAGAAGTCCCATATACTCCACCAAAAAACTGCAGCAACTGATAAATGAATTCAGCAAAATTGCAGGATACAAAATCAACGTACAGAAATCGGTTGCATTTCTATACACCAATTAAAAAGCAGCAGAAAGAGAAATCAAGGAAATGTTCCCATTTACAATTGCAACAAAAACCAAAAGATACTTAGCAATAAACCTAACCAAAGAGGTAAAAGATGTGTATGCTGAAAACTATAGAAAGCTTATGAAAGAAAGTGAAGAAGACACAAAGAAATGGAAAAACATTCCATGCTCATGGATTGGAAGAAAAAATAGTGTTAAGATGTCTGTACTACTCAAAGAACTTTACACATTCAATGCAGTCCCTATCAAAATAACACCAGCATTCTTCACAGAGCTAGAACAAACAATTCTAAAATTTGTATGGACCAGAAAAGACCCCAAATGGCCAAAGTAATGATAAAAAAGAAAACCAAAGCTGGAGGCATCACAATTCCAGACTTCAAGCTGTATTGCAAAGCTGTAATTTTCAAGACAGTGCAGTATTGGCACAAAAAAACAGACACAGATCAATAGAACAGAATAGGGAACCCAGAAATGGACTACAAATGTATGGCCAACTAATCTTTGACAAAATGGGAAAGAATATCCAATGGAAAAAAGACAGTGTCTTCAGCAAATGATGTTGGAAAAACCCCACAGTGACATGCAGAAGAATGCATCTGGACCACTTCTTACACTATACATAAAAATAAACTCAAAATGGATGAAAGACCTAAACATAGGACAGGAAACCATCAAATTCCAAGAGGAGAAAACAGGCAACACATCTTTGACCTCAGCCACAGCAACTTCATACTAAGTCTCCAGAGGCAAGGGAAACAAAAGTAAAAATGAACTCTTGGGACCTTATCACGATAAAAAGCTTCTGTAAAGTGAGGAAACAATCAACAGAACTAAAAGACAACCTACGGAAAGGGAGAAAATATTTGCAAATAACATACCTGATAAAGGGTTAGTATCCAAAATATATAAAGAACTTAACAAACCGAACACCCAAAAAACAAATAACCTTAAATACAGAAAACAAACTGAAGTTTGATGGAAGCATGTTGGGGGTGGGGGATGGGCATTAAGAAGGGCATTTGTTGAGATGAGCACTGGGTGTTATATGTAAGTGACAGATCACTTACATAAAAAACAAAATAAATTAAAAATCTCAATTAAAAAAAAAAGGAGGAGGAGGAGGAGAATCCCCTCAGAAGAGTCCCATGTCTCTTAAGAACAAGTCTGCTTAGTATCCCTGACATGCTTCGTCACTGACTGGGAGCTAATGAACAATGGCTTTCAGGATGCGTCAGCTGGGGCTCATTGTCAACTTTGCTTCCTGTAGTTGGAAGAATTTAAGACACATCTTGTGGCTCCATAGTTCGACCTCAACTCTCTATATATCTATTGTTTCTTTTAAATAAACCCTTATTTTTAGAACAAATTTAGATTTACACAAAAATTAAAAAGATAATATAGAGTTCTCATACACTCCACACCCAATTTCCTCTAATGTTAACATCTTACACTAGTGTGGTATACAATGACTAAAATTGATAAACCAAATAGTGATACATGAGTAATAATTAAAGGCCATGCTTTATTAAGATTCCTTTAGTTTTCACCTAATGTCCTTTTACTGTTCCAGGATTCCACCTAGAACAGCTCATTATATTTAGTCACCAAGTCTTAATCAGTTCCTCTTGCATTTGCTATGCAAACCAAAATCACATGAAGCTCCTCCAAGGTTCCTGTGATAAATTAGTCTCTCTCGCTTCCATTCTTTACCTCCTAGACCCAAGCACAAGTAAAAGTTTAATATTTAGGAGATTACTCCTAATGCTGGATTATTAGGAATAATAATGAGAAATAATAATTTAATTATTAGATTATTCTTATTCTTTGTAAGAAAATAATGGGAAAGAATGGTATTCTAACATTTAAAAATCCATTGCACCAATGTAGGTGCTACACACATACTTCACCAAGTTCAAATAAGGATCCAGGGAGTAATGTGTATAGAGTCTTACAAAGCCCCAGTCTCGTATTTTCATTGGTGATAGAGTGGGGATGATCCCATGCTATCTTAGTCCTCCAAGTTTCTTTTATGAGTGATTGTGTGACTCAAGTTTAGCAAATGTGATATAATAAAAAGATATTGGGTAATGTTTCCAAAAAATGTATATAATGTACAAACTCATATGACATCTCATTTGGCTCTTTATCCTTTGCCAAACTCCATGATTCTAATGTGAAATATCAGAAATGCTTCTGATTAGTAAAGATGCAGATGCTATCTTAGCATGTGTGGACGAAAGCCCTAAAAGCTAACTGGAATAAGAAAATAAAAGGAACAAATTCCTTTTTTTGTATTTTTGTAGCTTGTACAAAGCCCCAGATGGCCTACCTGCAGAATTTTTGTGTTAAACAAACAACTTTCTAACTTATTTTTTCAGTACTAGCCAGTTATTTGATTATTCTGTTCAAATACAATCCTAGTTGATATCATAGATTAAATTTTTAACAGAGTCTGGTACAGATACTCTTTCTTTAGTAGATATTATTATGAAGACATCTACCAGTTCAGAAAATTAAAACTACTATACCAAATATAAACATGCAAAATATAATAAAACTTGTTTTCTCTTAATATAAATTTACATTATTAAATATTCTGCACAAAATGAACAAGGTGGGTAATTAGCCACTTCCATGATAGACATTACTAAAAGAGAAAGCTACTCTCTTAAGGATAATACAGGCTCACAGGGCAAAATACAACATAACTGAAGAACAGAAGTACTTCAAAAGAAAAACACAAAGTGGATAATATTTATCATCTGAAGAAGAATTATTGAAGCAGTGAACAAATAATTTAAAATAAGTGTAAGTATATTTAATCAAGAAAAGGAATATATTAACATGTTAGATACTAATGAAATGAAGAAGACAAATAGAGAAAAAAACAGTGGAACAGAAACAGCTGAAGAATGAATTTATGAGTTAAATGATTATATGGGGTAAATTTCACAAAAAATGTTGGAATAAAGAATACAAAAGAAAAGTTAAATATAAATAAAAGAAGCATAAGTATCCAAATATTATAGATATCTTAAAGAGAAATAAAAAATTGAAAGGATGATAAAAACAATAAAATTTAATTTTTTTTAAAAATAGAAAGGAGAAAATAATATAGTAATAATGGAGTCAAAATTTCCCAGATTCAAATAAATCTGAAGATCTAAATCTAAACTATTTATAGACCCCCTGTTGGTGAGAGAAAGAAAAAATTAACTTAAATATATAGTAATATTTTAGCATATTGGTTATAAATAGAAAATTCCAAACTTCTTAATAAAGTTAACTGATCATGAGTAAGAACATTTGTCAAATATAAAATCAACAAAGAATTAGTACTTAGACTATCCACGGATTTCGTTCAAAACAACAAGAATAAAACAGCAAACACAATTGAAAATCAGGTGAAAGATATGACCAAGATACTTACTGAGGAAGGTACCTGAAAGTCTTATGAGAATATGAAGGAGTGCTTAAAATTTTAATAATCATAAAAATGCAAATCGAAACAAATATGAGAAATCACTTTACATACATGCCTTATAATGGTAAAAAATTAAAAGCTGAAAATATTATTTTTTGGGAAAAAGTGGGAGTATTGAAACTACCATGGATTATAGGTGGGAGGTATAGACTGGCCATCTGGAGTGCCAACTAGTACTATTTTGTAAGATAGCCTGTGACGTAGCATTTTGGCTTTTGAGTAAATGCCCCAAAGGCAAATATATTCAACAATATTCAATGAAGAATTATTTATAGTTGGGGACTTAAAAAAAAAGGTCAGTATTACCAATTAAGAGCAGAAAGGTAAAATAATATGGATAAATATTATAGAATATAATGGACAATTAGAAGAAATAGATTAGATGTGTGTATAACAATGTAGGTGAATAGGGCACCTGGGTGGCTCAGTCGGTTGAGCGTCTGACTTCGGCTCAGGTCATGATCTCAAGGTTAGTGACTTTGAGCCCAGCGTTGGGCTCTGTGCTGACAGCTCAGAGCCTGGAGACTGCTTTGGATTCTGTCTCCCTCTATTTCTGCCCCTCCTCCCCCATTCACACTCTGTCCTCTCTCAAAAATAAATAAAATATATTTTAAAAAATGCAGGTGAACAGAATTTTTTAACGTAATATTAAGTTGGGAAAAAAATGAAAATGATATATCATTTGCCAGAATAAATGCCTACGAATAGGACACAAGACACAATTTACAAGAATGCACACAAAATAAAAAATTGATAATAAATATATCAGAATAACTGCCATAAAGAAACAGAAGGAAAATAGAAATAGGGGACAGAGACAAAAAGGCATAGGTAAACAAAATAAGAACACAGCCATTGCTCAGACCAATGTTCATAATACACCATGATTTGAGGAGGAGGATTAATTCAACTTTGTGCACTTGAAATTGAAGGCAAAAAAAGAAGAAAAAGAGCCAAGATACTCCCTACTTTGACTGATTATACAAAGCTTTACTTTTAAGCAATCAGAGTTAAAATACATATTTTTAAAACACTTAAAGCTTATATAATATTTAACAATCATATTTCAATTCATTTTATCACTTCTTATTTAGACCTTGGCTATGGGTAAAGCTACTTATTTATGCAAGTGTTTTGGGTGCTGTGAAGATTAAGCAATGCAGATAAAACACTTAGCAACCAAACAGAATAAACATTCAAAAATATCGGATATATAAATAAAATAGAATGGGGCATTAGGACAGTAAAAATAAGCTAAATTTATTTTTTTTTAATTTTCCCTCAAAACATGGATAGTATGATCTCTTCATCCATATTTTACCATTTAAGTGTGTGACTAGTTCCAAAAGACAAACCTCCATTAGAAAGGGTATAGATGAAATTATAAGAATGAAACTTCCCATCTGTGTTCATTGGGTCTCATTTAATGTAAACTGTTATTTCAATTCTCTGAGTCATAATATGGTCCTAAAAATCAGCTCTTTAAACAAAACACCTAGTTAATTTTTTAAGCGATGGTACAGTTTGATGGATATTGCTTACATGCTGGTTTTTTTTTTTTTTTTTGGTCTTGTTTTGGTTTGGTTTTCTTCTACAATCACTAAAGTTTATATCTTAAAACAGTTTGCTTTGTATTTTCATGCAGTATTTCTTCTGAAATCATTAATAGGGATTAACAATTAAATATGAGAGACAGTGGATATATCTAAACTTCACAGTTAAGAAAAAGAATAGGCCTTAAGAAAAAGTTTGGAAAGGCATACAAAGATTATTATATTGTAAGTTGCTACACTCAAGGACTAAACACAACTGAAGCATTTGAGTAACTTCCAGTTTTGACCCTAACTATCTAAATATGATGATTACTCATTTCTCATACAACACTTCAGCAGTTCTGGCCTTTGTGAGAATATATTTTCTACAAATTGCTAGGAGCAAATTTTTTTAGGTGCAAATATTGTGTGCACTGTTATTCTTGATAATCTCCCAGAAATCTAGCTTGGTCTACTACCAGTTGATTCTGGAACTCAAAATGCACTAAACTAGCAGATGTCAAATGTTCTCAGGCAAAAATTTGTGACAGATAACATTCTCACATACCCTTTAGGAATTCCCTCCTCTTACATTCATTCACATCTCTCTCTCTCTCTCTCTCTCTCTCTCTCTCTCTCTCTCTCTCTATATATATATATATATATATATATATATATATATATATATATATAATCTCACTCTGTAGCCAGCCATAACTTGACATCATACTATTTCCTAAAATAATGTTCTCAAAGTATAGTGTTAAAAACCCATACAAGAATGACTTCTGGTTTATTAAAAATTCAGATCCTGGACTCCATAACAGACCTTATAATAAATAGTAACCCTATTCTATAAGATGTGAATATTTTTAAAAAAGTATCTCAGTTGCTATTATATACACTACATTGAGATTTTGCTCTAAGCAGTCAGGGCTAGTGACTCTAAAGAGTCCTCGAACGCATGAAGATCTCAAGGCACAATGCACCAAAATATAGCAGATGCTATTTAAGAGTAAATTTGAAGAATTTGACTAGTCACTATATTACTATTAAAGAACAAAAGTTAATACTATTCACTGAAGAATTAAACTAACAATCATGAAAGGTTAAATGGTTTGACACATTGTCAGAGTACCTGAATTTATATTTATTCAATTGAAAATAAACTTAATTGAGCAGCTAATGATTACTTTACTCTGTCCCCTACAGCAAAGGAATATTCTCCTCAGCAAGAATAAAGTGGCTCTATACAGAATCCATATGTAAAATGAATACTTCAAAATAAAATCTATCCCTTTTAAAGAAGATTTAGAAAATGAGTGGTCAGAGAAGTTGGGGCTACACTCCTGAACTTTTTATTGAAGAGAGGTCAAAGTGGGATTTCTTGAGTACATTTTATCTTAAATGTTAGATAGGCAGAAGCTGTCTCACAAAGATCAGAAATTTCTACTTTTAATTAATTTTTGGTAACTTTGAAGTTTGTTTTAAATAATTAATCCATTTAAAATAATAGCTTTATGTCAAATGACACTTTTTTTGTCTTTTTAAAAAAATTATTGTGATATAATTGACATATAACATTGTGTATGTTTATGGTGTACAACATATTGATTTCATCAGGGGCATATATTGTGAATGACTCCAGTGTAGCTTTACCTTATACTTTTCATCAACTCACATAATTACCATTTCTTTTTTGTGTTGAGAACATTTTTTGGGGGGTATTTCTATGTATTTTTTAAAATTTATATCCAAGTTAGTTAACATGTAGTGCAACAATTATTTCAGGAGTACATTCCTTAATTCTCCTAACCCATTTAGCCCATCCTCCCTCCCACAACCCCTCCAGTAACCCTGTTTGTTCTCCATATTTAAAAGTCTATGTTTTTTCCCCCTCTGTGTTTTCATATTATTTTTGCTTCCCTTCCCTTACGTTCATCTGTTTTTTATCTTAAAGTCCTCATGTGAGTGAAGTCATGATATTTGTCTTTAACTGCCTAATTTTTCACTTACCATAATACCCTTTAGTTCCATCCATGTAGTTGCAAATGGCAAGATTCCATTCATTTTGATTGCCAAGTAATACTCCACTGTGTGTGTGTGTGTGTGTGTGTGTGTGTGTGTGTATATACATACCACAACTTTCTTTAACCATTCAACCATCAATGGGCATTTGGGCTCTTTCCAAACTTTTACTATTTTTGATAGTGCTGCTATAAACACTGGGGTGCATTTGTCCCTTCGAAACAGCATATCCGTATCCCTTGGAGAAATACCTAGCAGACGTAGTAGTGCAATTGTTGGGTCATAGGGTAGTTCTATTTATAACTTTTTGAGGAACCTCCATACTGTTTTCCAGAGTTGCACCACCTGCATTGCCACCAGCAGTGCAAAAGAGATCATCTTTCCCCGCATCCTCATCAACATGTTGTTGCCTGACTTGTTAATGTTAGCCATTTCTGAAAGGTGTGAGGCGGTATCTCATTGTGGTTTTGATTTGTATTTCCCTAATGATCAGTGATGTTGAGCATTTTTTCAGGTGTCGGTTGGCCATCTGGACTTTCTTCAGAGAAGTGTCTATTCATGTCTTTTCCCCATTTCTTCACTGGATTGTTTGGTTTTGAGGTGGTTACTTTGATAAGTTCTTTATAGATTTTGGGTACTAACCCTTTATCTGCAAATATCTTCTCCCATTCCATCGGTTGCCTTTTAGCTTTGCTGATCATTTCCCTCACTGGGCAGAAGCTTTTTATTTTGATGGGGTCCCAACAGTTCATTTTTGTGTCCTTTGCCTCCAGAGAAGTATTGAGTAAGAAGTTGCTATGGTCAAGATCAAAGATGTTTTTTCCTGCTTTCTCCTTGAGGATTTTGATGGCTTCCTGTCTTACATTTAAGTCATCCATTTTGAGTTTATTTTTGTGTATGGTATAAGAAAGTGGTCCAGGTTCATTTTTCTGCATGTCACTGTCCAGTTTTCCCAGAACCACTTGAAGAGACTGTCTTTATTCCATTGGATATTCTTTCCTGCTTTGTCAAAGATTAGTTGGCCATACGCTTGTGGGTCCATTTCTGGGTTCTGTATTCTGCTCCATTGATCTGAGTGTCTGTTTTTGTGCCAGTACCATACTGTCTTGATGATTAAAGCTTTGTAATACATCTTGAAGCCTGGGATTATTCTGCCTCCTGCTTTGGTTTTCTTTTTCAAGATTGCTTTGGCTATCCGGGGTCTTTTGTGGTTCCATACAAATTTTAGGATGGTTTGTTCTAGCTCTGTGAAGAATGCTGACGTTATTTTGATAGGGATTACATTTGAATATGTAGATTGCTTTGGGTAGTATTGACTTTTTAACAATATTTTTCTTCCTATCCAGGAGCATGGAATCTTTTTCCATTCTTTTGTGTCTTCTTCAATTTTTTTCATAAGCTTTCTATAATTTTCAGTATACAGATTTTCCAACTATTTGGTTAGATTTATTCCTAGGTATTTTATGGTTTTTGGTGCAACTGTAAATGGGATCAATTCCTTGGTTTCTCTTTCTTTTGCTTCATTATTAGTGTATGGGAATGCAACCGATTTCTGGACAATGATTTTATATACTGCCACTTGGCTGAATTGATGGATCATTTCTAGCAGTTTTTGGGTGGAATCTTTTGAGTTTTTCATATAGAGTATCATGTCATCTGCAAAGAGTCAAAGTTTGACCTCTTCCTGGCCAATTTAAATGCCGTTTATTTCTCTGTGTGGTCTGATTGCTGAGGCTAAGATTTCCAATACTATATTGAATAACAGTGGTGAGAGTGGACATCCGTGTCTTATTCCTGACCTTAGGGGGAAAGCTCTCATTTTTTCCCCACTGAGGATGATATTAGTGTTGGGTGTTTCATAAATGGCTTTAATGATCTTGAGGAATGATCCTTCTATACCTATTTTCTTAAGGGTTTTTATCAAGAAAGGATGCTGTATTTTGTCAAATGTTTTCTCTGCATCTACTGAGAGGATCATATGGTTCTTGTCCTTTCTTTTATTGATGTGATGAATCACATGGATTGTTTTGCGGATATTGAACCAGCCCCGCATCCCAGGTATAAATCCCAGTTTGTTGTGGTGAATAATTTTTTTAAATGTTTTTATTTATTTCTGAGACAGAGAGAGACAGGGCATGAGCAGGGGAGGGGCAGAGAGAGAGGGAGACACAGAATCGGAAGCAGGCTTCAGGCTCTGAGCTGTCAGCACAGAGCCCGACGCGGGGCTCGAACTCACGTACCGTGAGATCATGACCTGAGCTGAAGTCGGACACTCAACCGACTGAGCCACCCAGGCGCCCCAGTGAATAATTTTTTTTAATGTGTTATTGGATCTAGTTGGCTAATACCTTGTTGAGGATTTTTGTATCCGTGTTCATTAGGGAAAGTGGTCTATAGTTCTTTTTAGTGGGGTCTTTGGTTTTGGAATGAAGGTAATTCTGACTTCATAGAAAAGCTTGGAAGTTTTCCTTCCATTTCTATTTTTTGGAACAGCTTCAAGAGAATAGGTGTTAACTCTTCCTTAAATGTTTAGTAGAATTCCCCTGGAAAGCCATCGGGACCTGGACTCTTGTTTTTTGGGAGATTTTTGATTACTAACTCACTTTCTGGTTATGGGTCTGTTCAAATTTTCTATTTCTTCCTGTTTCAGTTTTGGTAGTTTATGTTTCCAGGAATTTGTCCATGTCTTCCAGAGTGCCCATTTTATTGGCATATAATTGCTCATAATATTCTCTTATTACTGTTAGTATTTCTGCTGTGTTGGTTGTGATCTCTCCTCTTCCTTCTTGATTTTATTTATTTGGATCCTTTCCTTTTTCTTTTTGATCAAACTTGCTATGGATTTATCAATTTTGTTAATTCTTTCAAAGAACTAGCTCCTGGTTTCAGTGATCTGTTTTTTGTTGGTTTTTTGTTTTGTTTTGTTTTTGTTTTTGATAACACTGATTTCTGCTCTAATCATTATTATTTCCTGTCTTCTGCTGGTTTTGGATTTTATTTGTCGTTCTTTTTCCAGCTCTTTAAGGTATAAGGTTAGGTTGTATATCTGAGACCTTTCTTCCTTCTTTAGGAAGGCCTGGATTGCTATCTATATACTTCCCTCTTATGACTGCCTTTGCCATGTCCCAGAGGTTTTGGGCTGTGGTGTTATCACTTTCATTGGCTTCCATGTACCTTTTAATTTCCTCTTTAACTTCTTGGTTAGCCCATTCATTCTTTAGTAGGATGTTCTTTAGTCTCCAAGTATTTGTTATCTTTCCAAATATTTTCTTGTGGTTGATTTCAAGTTTCATTGTGCTGTGGTCTGAAAATATGCATGGTATGATCTCGAACTCTTTGTACTTGTTGAGGGTTTATTTGTGTCCCAGTATGTGATCTATTCTGGGGAACGTTCCATGTGCACTTGAGAAGAATGTATATTCTGCTGCTTCAGGATGAAATGTTCTGAATATATCCATTAGTCCTTCTGATCCAGTCAAGTGACAATTGTTTTAAGTCTGACTACCTTGTTTTGACAAGCCCTCTTCTCGATCAACATTTACTCACAAAATCAGAGCTGATTCTTACTACATTCCTAGGTGAAAATAAGCAAATTAAAAAAAAAAATACAACAGATACTATGGATTAGTCAAAGAAAACCCAAATAGCTCAACATATTTATATATGTTGTATCTGTGCACATATGTGTGTGTGATATGCTGTTTTAATGTGTCAACTTGACAAAGATGAACTGTATTATTTTTTCTAGATTTACTTTTCTTATATGTTTCTGGTTAGGGGAGGCCACAAAGAGAATTCTTGGAGATCTGGAAAGCAAAAGGGACGCAGCAGCCATTTTGTAGCAGAAATACACATTGTTGCTGATTAGCAGATTCACCTCATTAGTGTAAAGGGGAAGCTGGGCATGTAATAGCACTCCCTTCTCAAGATCAACCATCAGCTTCTCTCATTCCTTGACCAGGTGTGCTTATCTTTGTGACAAAGGGCCCTAGCATATACAGAATACTCTTGTACCAGACTTGAGTCCCACTGGGGCTCCAGCTCATGCTTGTGGGTTCCAGGCTGCCCTTGATTTTTTCCATTTGCATCCAACTTCCTTTCCTGACTACCTATGGACTCTGAGCTCTGGCATGAGATGTGGGGATAACAGTAAGACCAATTTCCTGGAACAAATGCATTAACATATATGTATATTTATAGCTCCTACTGGTTCTGCTCCTCTGGTTGGATCCTAAGTGATAAGTATATGTGCATGTGTTTTCACAACTATCTTATGAAATAATTTCCTGTTTTATCCCCATTTGGAGAGGAGGATCAAAAAACTTGCAAAAGGATGCATGGCAAGTAAGTAATGCAGTCAGGATCAGAACCAGTAATATAAGCTTTATTTTTTAAAAAAAAGAAAAAATTGACATTTGGCACAGTAACCCACTTAAGTATAACCTACTAATACATAGTAGGTACTCTCAAGATGTAATTTTTCCCTTTTGAGGAGACTTTCCACACCAAAATGTCTCAACTAACAGTGCAAGAATCCTTATGAACTGTATAGAGTATGCATCCACTAAACTTGCACATAATGAACAAGAAACACAGTCAATGTTTTGTTTTTGTTATCATTGTACTGCTCTCTCAAGGTGAACCAAAAATGAATGATTAATCACCTGGTTATATTTGGCTTTATTTATGGAATCTCACACAATCAATAATTTATTGCTCTCTGGAAAAAGTAACTCACAGACACTGAAAATGTAATGTTCTTTCCTTCCAGAAATAAAGAGAACATGTACTTGATTTTTTGGAGATAACAGGGTAGCGGATGAGTGTGAATTTGACACTGACTATGAAACCACCTAATCTTAAGTGGCAGAAAAGCAGCAGTAACATTTTGGGAGTTTTTGTTTTTACCCATTCAAACACAAAAAGCTCATTTCTAACTAACATATAAAATAAATTCAATGAATGGTATCCATTAACTAGCAGTGACAGTACTGTTTTTATTTTTTTACTGTTTGTTCTCTTTTTTTAATTAGAATTTAACTTGCCTAGAAATAATGGAAATAAAGTATTTAACATGGCCATTGACTCTAATTGTTCTCATGTTCCATCATGTTGATTTTTTTCTTAGGCCAATTTAACAAGGACAAGTTTATGGCATTTTTTACTCATTCTTTTTGGTTTCTTATTTCATTGTCGGAGAATCATTTAAAATAAAGGAAAAATGGGTATTTTAGCCTGATGAAGGCAAGTAAGTAGTATCATATGTGGCATGTTGTACAAAAGGAAAGCTGAGAGATCAGGCAGAATGCAAGGCATATAATCTAAATGTCTCACAACAGCAAACAATACACGACAATTTCACACATTGGGGCACCTAAGTTAAATTAACTTGGGTTCCATGATTCTGTCCAGAGACACCCTGGCAGGGGTAAGATACAGCTGGTCATGCAATATTTCCCCAGAAAATTCTCCGTATGTGCTAAAGACAGGGAATCAAAAAGAATGGGTTTAGGAGAGAGAGAGGGAGAGAGAGAAGGGTAGTGGGGAGAGTGAAAAGGAATGTTCATTGGAAAACTTCATTCAGACTTCATTTTCAAGACTCTATTCAGACTCTTGTCTATTTCTGTGCCAGATTGCTAGCCATAGTGAGACCTAAACCCAATCCTGCAGCTAACTGTGATAATGATGGCTCTCTCACTAGCAAAACCAGGAGGATAAAATCTGTGGGGCCTATATCACAGCTTGTTTCACTACTTCCTTCTCCAACTTCACAAATCCCACTTTCACAACTTCAACCCACTATTTCAAGGAGTGACTTCCGTGTGGAATGGGTCCTACTTGCCTTATAAGGTATTATATCCCCATAGCCTGGCACATGGGAGGAATAATTATTTACTTACTGAAAAAGTTATTTTTTTAATTAACGAATGAGTTAATCAAAAAAGGATTATGTATTTTATTGTTTGTTTCAGAAAGGGTGGATCTACATTTAACTTTGCATCTGAATTCATCTTTTTTTTTTTCCAAATTAAATGCCTGCTTTCACACTTCACTATAATCCTAAAAGGAGGCACATTAGAATTTGTTTTCAGTTACTGATAACAATTATAGATGAACACTAAGCAGTGGCAGAGGTCCAAACAGCTACATCAAAAAGATATATGAAGGTGGAGAAAGTATTGTCCATTTTAGTATGAATGATAGCACACTCTACCCTTATAAAGACAAAAAAAAAAAAAAAAAAAAAAAAAAAACAAGAAAAAAGAAAGAGAACTTCTTGGCATTAAAAATAAACTTACTTTCATGTTAAAATGTTTAAAAGTAAAACAATAATGTGGGTAAATGGAAGATAGTAATGATTTATTTCCAATGATTTTGGCAGTTGTTGATGGTCTTAATTATATAGTTATTTTCCATTTTGTGCTATATTAATGAACTTACGATATTTTAATTGTAATTTTTTTCCTAGTTAACTTTTGTCCTCTGATCTGTGTTTGTTAGTCTGTGAGATTATATATCTCAGAACAGCATGCCTAAATGCCACCTGTAAAAACAGCAGGAAAGCAATATAGTGAGGAACAAAACAGCAGGTAAGATACTGTTTGTGTAAGTGCCAGCTACTTATTTGTTAAATCTAATGAGGTGTAAAAGGTAATGCGACTTATCCTCATCTTGTCCAGAATCTGGAGGGAAGTTGAGAAGTAAGTCCCAAGAGTAAAGGATGGAAAATTGCCTAGAATGAATAAAATCAATGGACAACAGGAAATAATGACATTTATGTCCTGACTTTACAATAACCAGGTGCCAAGTTAATAGAAGAGATTTTGGCCATATGTGATTAAAGGAGTTTATTCTCTTAAGTTTTATTTTAATGCCTATCAATGCTGAAGAGAGATCTAGATGGATGTGTGAAGTTTCTCTTTTTTTTTTTTTAATTTTTTAATGTTTATTTATGAGACGAGGAGGAGAGGAGCAGAAAGAGAGGGAGACACAGAATCTGAAGCAGGCTGCAAGGCTCCAGGCTCTGAGATGTCAGCACCAAGCCCAACGTGGGGATCAAACTCACAAACTGTAAGATCATGACCTGAGCCAAAGTCAGATGCTTAACCAACTGAGCCAACCAGGTGCCCCTGAAGTTTCTCTTTGAAGCAGAGCAGTGAGGAGTGCAATGTGATGGTTCCATCTTCAGAAATTAAAACGCCAAAGTAAAGTGAGGTCTTATCTCATTTCTTATCATCAGCTAAATCAGGAGACATTGTGAGATCAAGTCCTAAATATTTTTTTTTAATTCTTTTGGTAATATTAGAAATTATCTCTTTTTGCTCCAGTAAGATACATCTGTGCTTACTCTTCATAAAATCAAACTCTATTAATACATATTAAGGTAACAGAGATAATACTAAAAAAAGAATGGTGTGTGCAAATGTATAATTCTCTGTATATCACCTACTCACTATTGGGGATTTCATAAAAGAGTCTTAAAGACAAAATGGTTTGAAAATTCAAACCTCTGTTGATAGACATTTTTTTCTTTAATTCTCCTTTTGTAGCTCATAATTCTCAAATTTTGGCATACATTTACACTATGGAAGTTGTATATATAAAACCATGTATACTTTGAATGGTTTGAAATGCTTTATTTTGGCCCACATGCAAACTCTTTGGCCTAATTCCATCTAAAATGCTAACTAGGGATATCTGGGTGGCTCAGTCTGTGAGGGTCTGACTCTTGATTTTGCCTCAGGTCATGATCACAGCTTGTGGGTTCGAGACCCATGTCCGGCTCCACACCAGCAGTGTGGAGCCTGCTTGGGATTCTCTCTCTGCCCCTCCCCTGCCAGCACTCTCTCAAAATAAGTAAGTAAACCTCAAAAAAAATAAAAATAAAACACTAAAATCCATCCTAGGTTGTGTGAATCTGGGAACAAAAATTTAAGAATTTTACAAAATCCCTAAACCTTTACAATGCTTTCTCACTTTTGTAATTCTAGAAATTATGGACTTGGCTTACATGATTTTAAGCAATGCCTTCGAAATTCCAAAATCCATACAACAGGCCATTGAAGGCTGAAGGAACACACAAACAGACTTTCTCTTTTGAGGAAACCTCAGGTCTGTTTTTAAGGCCTTTCAACTGACTGAAACAATTACCCCCACCTCCCCACCCCCAGATAACTGGGGACTACAATCTAGTGAAAGTGACACATGAACTAATGCAACTGTTATTTCCTGCAATAGTAGAATAAATTATATTTTTCCAAGGAACAAGTAAATGATATGGATGACTTGTTTTATAGAGCATGTAGAATGGAAACCATACTTTGTTTTTCCCATGTTTTTGGAATAATCATTTGTTCTTTGGAGGACCATGGAGTGTACCTGCATTTTTATTACAAGTTTTAGCTTGTATCACAGAAAATTTCAAGCATATATTATAATGCAGACAATAATACAATAAAGCCCAATGTAGCCATAATCCAACTTCAGCAATTATCAACATTCTGCTAGTCTTAATATACTTATACATATGTACTCCTGCCTGGATTTGATTCTCAATCTAAGGAAAGTATGAGGAAATTTACCTGGTTGAGAGAATAGCCGAGTTACGTTTTTCATTTCAATCCAGATGATAACCCTTGTGAGTACAAGATGGTCAGAATAAACTGCACTACTGTTTTCTTTCTATTTTAACTTTTTCCCCCCTGGCAAATGTAGTTGAATTTTATGACACCACCATTTACAGAATGTATGTAATTTTCCTACTGAATAATAATATATTAATAAAATACTAGAGAAAGACAACAGAGAATAATAAGAAACCTAGGTAGATAGTAGGGTTCTTTACCTGTTATTTTTTTAAACAAGGTAATTTAAAAGTATATGAAAATAATCCTTTAATAATATAGCAAAAATAAGGTTAGTGTTTGAAATGGCATTGGAAAGTAAGGTGGGAGACGAGACAAGAAATTTACTTATTTATTCTTTGTAAGTTTTCAGGCTACAGCACAGTTGATGAAATGGTGCAAAGCCACATTGCTTTTAGCCAGTGCTGTATTGCTTTAATGTAAAACTCATGCTCAATTGCCATTTTCCCTCTGAAGATTTAAATGAGCCAATGGATTCTGAAAAATGGCCTGGCAGTGAGTCTAACAAAGTTACGGTGTTAACAGCAGTTGAGATCTCTATTTTGCACCAGAAATAGGTATGTTAGAGTCCATGGAGAAGGGAGGGGAGGGGAAGGGAGAGGCTCCTTAAAATTATTTAGTAACAGAAATGAATGCCACATGATTATTACCCTTGTCTTAGGGAAATATGCACGATAATGTATTCATTATTGATTCTTTCTCTGTAGGACTCCTGCTTTGGCTCATTGCTCATTTTAAATGGCTCAGTAAGTCACAAGAGTTGTCAGTGCTTCCTCACTTAGCTTTACATCATTTGTTTACTGCATCTGCTCAACAACAGTCTGCTTTATGAATGAGCTCCTATAGATTGTGAGGATTTAATGCATAATGCAGGTGTATATTAAATCTGTTACACATATGTCATGACCACAATGGAATTGTTTGGAGACAACTATAGATAACTGTGCATTATTTTATTTTGTATCCCAAAGGTTTAGCACGGTTCCTAGAACACAGTATGTACCCTATGAATGCTTATTGAATGATGGATCTGCAAATGAATGAATGAAATAAAAAAACAGAAAAAAAAAAGCTGATTTTAAAACAAAACTGCACAGTGGCATACACTGATGTTCTCTGCCTGAAAATCAAAATAATTTACAATGAAACCTCCTCTTCAAGGACTAGCTTGATTCTCATATTCTTCATAGGTCTTACTTGATCACTTCATCAAATGTTATTATATCCCTTGACTAATTAGCTGCCACTTTAGAGTAACTTAGCTGGAGAAAGAAGATAAATGACGCCTTAAATAATCATGTATAAATAGAAAAATAAGACCAATATAATTCTTGGTTTGTACTGTGTTTTACCTTTAAAAAATTCAATATAAATGTTCGTATTCATGTGCATTGAACTTACATCACTACTAACCATGAGTAGAAGTTCCCCAAGCACCTTGTAAACAGGATACACAGCAGGTTCTCACCATGAGGCAAATCTGTTTGAAATATAAAATTTTACAAGACCCCATTTAAAAATTCCCTGTTTTAGAAAGACTCTTATTTCAATTAAGTATTTTTCTATGCAACAGACATACACTGGAGAGGGGATAAATATTGAAAAGTTAGCATTTTTCACATTTGAGGGCTAACACTGGAATGACAGCAATCTTTTTTTTTTTCAAAAACAAAATAAAAGATACAATAAGCCACATCAATATATTTAAATTTATGTTTTAAAATAGAGTAACTATTAGTTCTCTCACTATTCCTCCAAAATTTTTGTGTTAAAATCCTATATTAATTATTTCTAAAAACGGTGTATTTGTTTTGATACGCGTGAAATATATCTGCATCATGAATTAATCTGAGAAAATTTCACTGGAGTCGTGCCAAAGCCACATTCATTGATTAACCCATTTAATCCACAAATATTTATTGATATTGCTAATTGCTGGGTTTAAATAGCTTTTATTTCTTAACCACCCCTGCACTGCCTTTGGACCAGAGCCCTTTCCTCCGGACCTTACCTGGCCGCGCCCCTTGGAAGAGGAACCGCTGAACTGTGACTCGAGTGGCGAGTAGGGTAGCAAGGCCTCCACCAGAACTGGGGCTTGCTTCTTAGGTGGGGTGCGCCAGACGTTTTTATGGAAAACACAGAGAGAAGGAGCCTCGAGGACCCACGACACCCGGCAGATTCTCCTCCCAGGATTCCCCTGGCATGCCCCTGGAACTCGTGAGATCCCGCGAGATCCACTTCCCCTGGGAAGAGCCGCGAGTGGAAGAACTAGCAGTAACTTGTTCCTGATTTCCTATTTTCTGAGCCGCCTCTGACGCAACGCGCCTCCAACCCTATCTTTTCCTGCCCCTCCATCAGGTTTCTCCTACTCTCCCTAAACACTGCGTGTCCTACCTTAAGAGCTCCAACTGCTACATTTTCCTTCCTTGGAAACCGCACACTCCACCCACCACCTGGACCACGCCCAGTGGGGACAAAGGGCTTCACCTGTGGTGCCGCCCCTCCCCCAAAAGAAAAGAACAGGGAAGACAAATGGAGGTGAGGGATAGGGGTGAACAGGATAAGGAAGAAGTATTGTGTCTTCACTATCTAGCCCTACAAACAGGTCAAGGAATCAGAACCCTGGTGCATGGTAATAGCAGGCAGTCCATGCTGGGACAGGGTGGCAACTCCAGGTCTGGGTCTAAGGCATCATTCTCCACCATCTGAAGGCAAGGGGGACCTGGTGGATGTTGACACAGGTAGAGAAGTTTCTGATGTTGCTCAGGTAGTACAGTCATTAATGAAGGTACATTTCAAATCCAAGGGCCCCAAAAAGTAGCAAATC
Source organism: Neofelis nebulosa (assembly GCF_028018385.1). Classification (NCBI taxonomy): domain Eukaryota; kingdom Metazoa; phylum Chordata; class Mammalia; order Carnivora; family Felidae; genus Neofelis; species Neofelis nebulosa. The sequence goes on along the minus strand of NC_080782.1, from coordinate 91,788,311 downwards.
TTTTTGAGACAGTAAGTACTCTTGATGTTTCCATGTTTCTTGATGTAAATAAGATAAAACATCCAGAATTCTAGGACCTGTAGTAAAAACTTACCTAGAGTGATTTCCACAATAATTGCACTAAACAAAATTGCAAGTTTAAAAATATGAATTTAATGAGATGACTTATCAAGGTTTTCATGAGATCACAACTAAGGTGCTGAAGATTGTAAATTACCATGTGAATTTGCACTTGATTATTCTTTGAGAAATCACAGATGCACCTGCTTTACAAAACCAATGAAATCATAAAAATACAAGTGTTCTAAACGTCTTTCATCTCTAACTCCTCCCTTTAGATACACCCTCATTGCAACTATTTTTGTTTTTGTTTTTGTTTTCCACTCATGATTCTGACTCATCTTCTGTTTAGCCTCTTGTTCTAGCTTTCAGGCAGTTGTCTACATCATATTCAGCTACATGTATCTGGTCATATGGGTGCGAGGGGGAAGTGAAGATGCAGCTTTTCCTGTTTATAGATCTTGTAGTCTTTTTTAAAAAAAAATTTTTTTTCAACATTTATTTATTTTTGGGACAGAGAGAGACAGAGCATGAACGGGGAGGGGCAGAGAGAGAGGGAAACACAGAATTGGAAACAGGCTCGAGGCTCTGAGCCATCGGCCCAGAGCCTGACGCAGGGCTCGAACTCACGGACCGCGAGATCGTGACCTGGCTGAAGTCGGACGCCCAACCGACTGCGCCACCCAGGCGCCCCTAGATCTTGTAGTCTTTAAAAGGAAGAAAAGCAAGATGGGATTAAAGAGAGGCTTTCTCATGATGCAACTTCAGAGTGAGAAAATTAAAGTCTGTAGGCTAACATACTTTTCTGCTAATTCTGACAGTGTCGATTCTTCTTGGCATAATACCCACTGTCGTTATGATTACACAACCTCTGACATTTTGCTTTGTTCCTCCAAACTTGGTATTGACCACGACTACAGAAGATAGAATACTAAATATCCTTCCTCAGGAAGGAAGTAGAAAAAGAAAGACTGGAAGAAAATCCCATCCTGCTAAAGACAGAAAATCTTTAAAAGTTATCCTCAGAAGAGGAGTGCCTGGGGACTCAGTGGGTTGAGCGTCCCACTTCGGCTCAGGTCATGATCTCACAGGCTCAGGTCATGATCTCACAGTTCGTGAGTTCGAGCCCCACATCGGGCTGTGTGCTGACAGCTCAGAGGCTGTAGCCTGCTTCACATTCTGTGTCTCTCGCTCTCTCTCCCTGCTCCTTCCCTGCTCACATGCTGTCTCTCTCTCTCATTAGTTAATTAATTAATTTTAAAGTTATCCTCAGAAGAGACCTTTGGGATAGTTATACTTAATTACAGTAAGTTTATTATGCTTTATAGAAGAATAGATGGGCTAAAGAAGTTGCAAGTAGGCCACTATAGCCTGCTTTAGTCCTCAGTTATAGAAGCAGTTTTAAAGGAAGCATTTTTTTTTAATTACTAATACAGAGACGCAGTGCAGTTGAGCCATTGCAAAAGTGGCTATGTTTTTTTACAGATGGGTGACCTGGTTGAGAATCACTGGCTGAATCTGCAGGGTAGCTTCTGGGAATACTCGCCTGGATGAGGGATTCAAATAAAGACACAAAGAGTAGATTGTGCTGTGCAAATGCTTAGTCTCCAGCTGAATGTTTCCATTAGGCTTGGTGGGCAACTGAGATATATATGACTTCCTAAAGGATCATAGCCCCACCACAATGAACCATTTAAACAAGGAAGCTTTGTTTTCCTTATACACACAGAAATAATTGACTATTTTTGTCATAATTGTGCTAGTTTCTCATCAGGTGAATATAATAAGGGCTTCTGAAGCATAGCAAGATAACCTACAAGTAGGTAATACTGAGAAAAAGTGAATATGCTCCCCTCCCCCTTTTGCTGATCCCTATGTAAGTCAGGTGGAGTGAAGGAATATTGAGGGGGTAATTAAGTCTCTAATACCAGTAATAAACCTTTTAGACCAATCCATATAGAAAATTTCACATTCTCCTCTAACAACTAAATGACACAGGTCTTGAGGATAAAACAGAAGCTTAATAGATAAAGAGTCTAGATGTTGATTAATAAGGAAGCTGTCTGAAATGGGTAACAGATTTCATTTAGAAGTGAGTTTTATCTTTATCTTTTAAAACTAATGGCAGAATTTCTTGCTAGAAATATAGAGGTGCTAGCTACAGTGAATTTACATCCTATTTCTTAATCAATGAAATTTAAACAAAAGGAATAGATAAAACAGGTGAGCTTTTTCTGCTAGATTGCAAATAGAGTTAAGAATGAAAGGAAGGGAAACAGGTGAAAGTACAAGCCACAGAAATAAATCGTGTCATATCTAATTAGTGCAAGTAACTAATTGAAAATTGAACCAGTGCTAGAATAAATCCAGGACCTTTCCTTGTATATCATTAAAACAGTGTAATCAAAATAGCTTTGGGGAGGATTAATAGTCAGAACATTTAATGGTACAGTTTTAAAAATATCAGCATTTGAAAAATCATTTCAAAATAATCAAAAGGGATTGAAAGATGCTTCTTTATTTTTGACAGAGAGTAAGAAAGAGAGTGTGAGTGGGGGAGGGGCAGAGAGAGCAGGAGAGACAGAATCCAAAGAAGGTTCCAGGCTCCACTCCGTCAGCACAGAGCCCAATGCAGCACTCAAACTCAGGAACCTTGAGATCATGACTTGAGCTGAAGTTGAACACTTAACTGACTGAGCCACCCAGGCATCCAGATGTTTATTTTTAATTATTAACACTCCATTACTTCAAATAATAATGGTAAATAAAGTTAATTCCCATGTTAATAGACATGACTTCTATGGATAAGAATTCTGAGGGGTGCCTGGGTGGCTCAGTCTTTTGAGCGTTGGACTCTTGATTTCAGCTCAGGTCATGATCCCAGGGTTCAGGTCATGATCCCAGGGTCATGATATGGAGCCCCATGTCAGGGTCCACACTGAGCATGGAGTCTGCTTAAGATTCTCTCCCTCTGCCCCTCTCCCCACTCATGTGCTCTCTCTATATAAAATAATTTAAAAAAAAACAATTTTAATTGCCACTAAAATTCAAATAGTATATTTTAGTATTAAACTTCATGGACTACTATAGAAGCATCATCATTATAATAAGTTCCTTTCTACAATTGGGTTATTGCTTTTAAAATATTCAAGGCAAAACCACACTGTCGTTGCTGTCTGGTTAGAAATCAAGACATACAAAACCTTAAAAAAAAAAAAAAAAAGGATGTGAGGGCAATCTGGCAACATCTGTCACCCCATGGGTCAATTTGGCTGATGTGACTGGCTAGGCTGGTGTCCCCTTCCTCCCTCACCACTCCCTGTACATCCTTCCTGAAATTGCAAGCTCAGTTGAAGAGGACCATCTTTCCTGATAGAGGAAGATTGTTCTTTGGTCAAGGGTATGGGATTAGCTGCACTCTCCCACTAGAACTTCCCAACAGGCTCTCAGGGTCCATTTGTAGTGGAACATAAGATAGTCAAGCTTCCAGGATTCCAGACACATCCAAATGAGGTGCTGCATGTGGCAGTCTGCCGTTCTTTAAATTAAAAGAAAAAAAAAAAAAAGAGAGAAAAAAAAGATGCTCTTGACTGCAAGCCCTGGGATGAATCCAGTTTTCCAGCTTTCACTTGAACTGAACAACACCGAAATGACATATCACCGTGCTGACTGTGAGGTGTGTATTCTCTTTCTTTTATCCCTTTGAAACAAAAATTGTAGAATAGTTATATTTGGAATGGAAATTACAGAAATCAACAAATATAGAAATTATATGTTTATAAAAATTATGGTATATTTCAGTCTTTTGAGTAGTCACAAAAGTGGTGTCTTTTAAAATGACTTTTATTGTTTATTTTTCATAGTACAATATAGTTTTATTTGCTAAAGATTTTCCCAAGCTTGCTTTTAGGGACAGCTTGTGTACAATATATAATTCTAATTTAAGTGTCATATAAAACCATTGTTCTTATTATTAATGTTATTATAACAAAACTTATTTGAAAAGTAAGTAAGAACAGATACTTGCTCTTCTTTCTTTATTGTGGTGGGGTTGGAGGAGTTTTTTGTTAGGGGAGATTGCCATAAGCATGAAAATCTTTTTACTCCTTTCTCATCCATTCTCAGAGAAAATAAGAAGCTCTTTTACTTGTACAGAAGCAAGAAAACAAAGATTAAACAGGAAATAATTAGAAATTCTGAATCAACAGGAAGAAAAATACTTATATTGGAGTAACCAACGTGGATATAATAAAAATTAGTTTCTTGGATAAAATTCTTGTTTAGGAAGCCTTCATTGGATGTTTAGGATGGATGAGACCTATTTCATAAGTCTAACTCCACCCATTTATTTTTCATAAACACAGGCCCAAATTTTAATAAGTTTCCTAATTTTAAGGCCTTTCATCATAACATAGTTTGACTTTACATGTGAGGTAATATATTTGAAATATATGATTGTTTCTGATAAGGATTTATTATCCAAAATGTATAAATAACTCTCACAACTTAATTACAAAACACAACCCAATTAAAAAACAGGCAAATAACTAAAATAGACTTTTTCCAAGTAAGATTTACAAATAGCCAAGAAGCACATGAAAAGATGAAATGACAATAAAAAGCTCAATGAGGTACCATATCATATCCACTATGAGGATTATAATCAAAAGGTCCATTGCTGATGGGAAACCAAAATGGTACAACCATAGTCACTGTGGAAAACCATTTGATGTTTCATCAAATAGTCAAACATAAAATTACCAAATGACTTCCACAATTCCACCATTAAATCTATACATGCTCTCCCACAAAAAAAATTAAAATAGATACACAAACAAGTACATGTATATGCATGTTAATAGCATTACTATCCAAAATAGCCAAAAGGTAGAAACAGCCTACAAAATCTATCAATGGGTGAATGAATAAACAAAATGTGGTATATACTTCCAATTAAATATTATTCAGCCTTAAAAAGAAACAAAGTACTGATCCATGCTACAATGTGGATGAATCTCCAAAATATTATCCTAAGTGATAAAAGCCAGGCACAAAATGCCATATAGTGTATGATTCAATTTATATGAAATATACAAAAATATAAATCAATAGAGATAAAATACACATTGATGGGTGCTGTGCTTGAGGGTGAGTGGAAAATGAGAGAAACCATGTAATGGTTATGGAGCTTCACTTTGGAATGGTGGATATTTTGGAACTGGATAGAAGTGTCATTATAAGAAACTGCAAATGTGCTAAATGCCACTAAATTGTTGCATATTAAAGAGTTAATTTTATGTCATGTGAATTTTGTTGCAGTAGCATCAGTAAGTAATACTTCCTCTAAATATTTCATCATACTTCAAGAGTATACTAACCTGGTATACTATATATCTGTCTTTTTCTCATTCTGTTTATTGATTGTAATCAATACAATGTCTAAGTATTGAATTTACCTGCCTGACTGAAGTGATGTTTGATGTAAATACATGCCAGTGTACTGAGTCCATATTTACTAGCGATTACATACATAAAATGTGTGGAATTACTGCCTCTTTAACTGGTGTTAGCCTTGCATCCTAGATTGTAATATCAAAGAGTTAAATGCCTTAAATATCCACACTCTTAACTAAGAGGGTCAATTGGGTTATTAATTCTGCCTGTTCTTACAGTGAATTATTTCTAAGACCTACAATTCATCCAGGTATAAAAAATAGAGAATTTGGAAAGAGATTGATGAAGAATGTTTCTTGTGCCTCTCCTCACTTTCCCAACCCAAGTAGGTGATGTCTTAGCTTCAGAGATATGTTGTGATGTTACTTCTGAATAAAAACTGGAACAGGAGACTTCAATAGAGTACTTTGAAATTCTATGGTACATAAAAATAAATATTATGACCTAGCAGACTTTTTTTTTAATTTTGACTTTCAAATATCAAAGAAACAGAGGAACAAACAATGGACACCAATGCCTATTCCCAGCAATTTACCCGAATTCTTTTTCATCTGTATACTTTGATAGGATAGCCTCATCCATATCTATCCATCCTTTACATGTAGGTGTTCAAGTATCTCACGACTTGTTTTGCAATTTTTATTTCCATGTTGATCTTAGTACCAATACATACAACTGTCATCTGGACATAATTAGATAGATGTTGCATAGATTCTTTGAACTTCGTATGTCTGAAAAATTAATTTACAAAAATTCAGTTCTGGTTCCATCTATCTATTATGACTTAATATTCCTGTCCCCCTAAATTCATATGATGAGATCCTAATCTTTAATGTGATAGTGTCAGAAAATGGAGCCTTCAGGAGGTGATTAGATCATGAAGGTAAGGCCCTCATGAATGGAATTAGTGTACTAAAAAAATAAACACAGACACAAACAGACAAAAACAAAACAAAACAAAACAAAACAAACAAAAAGAACAAACAAAAAAACCTCCCAGCGTTCTCTAGCCTCTTCTGCCACATGAGAAGCACGCAGTGAGTTGACAGCCATGTGAGGCAGAAAGCAGACTCTCACCAAAAACTCAATCTACTAGCTCCTCGATCCTAGACTTCCAGCCTCTCAACCTATGAGAAATAAATATTTATTGCTTAAGCCACCCAGTCTATGGTATTTTTGTTACAGCAGCCCAAACAGACTAAAACAATATATGAGGATTTAGTGCCAAGTATTGTATTAGGTATTAGGGATACAGCAGTAGACAAGACAGATATGACCCTGAATCATAGACATCATCACAATACAGACACTGTTTCACAGAATTTGGATGATTTTCAGTTGATTGTACCATCTTGAGGACTTTGTATATGTAGTAACTTACACAGCGTAATTCCTTAATAAATATACCTAAATAAAATTTAGAATATTTTGAAGAAATTAAGAATGACATAATTAGTTCAGTGAAAATGATACTGATTTTTTAAACAATTTTAATTTGCCTACTTTAATTGCCTTTGTGAAGTTCTGGAGGTCCCCAAACCATTCTCACTTCTCATACCGACCACAAGTTTTGGAATTCCCAAGACTATAGGCAAGATTAATTATTCACTAGAAGTACTCACAGAACTCAGAAAAGCCATTATACTCATGGTTATGATTGATTACAACAAAAGGATAAGTTAACACCAGAGAGGAAATATGCACACAGGGCAGAGTCCTGGAGACACCAGGACATTGGAGCTTCCAGTTGTCCTCTCCCAGTGGCACTGTGCAGACAGCACCCATTTTTCCCAGCAATGATGTGTAGTAATACACATAGAGTACTGACAGAGAGATGCACCTGAGTCTTAGTGTCCAGAGTTTTATTGGAAATGGGTCACATAGATATGGTTAACTACTTTTGTTGCTGAACTCATACTCCATTCCCTCCAGAGGTACAGCTGATACCATGTGGCCAAAGACTCCCCCCCATAAATCATGTTGTTAGTACAGATTATCAGGAATGGCCCAAGCCTCCAGGTAAACAAGGATTCTTTAATTAGGTAGGACATTCCAAGAGCTTATAGGTTACCTCTCAGGAGCTGAAGCCAATGCCCAAACTTCTTTTGGGCAAGTTATACATTTTTAGAGTATTTGTGCAGAAAAAACATTGATGACACCATTCATTGTTTTGCACTCCTCTGGAATCTGATTGTTTACAAAAGTATTGCAGGTTAAGCTACAGAATCACTTGTGCCACTTACATTAAAGAATAATTAGAACACAGAGTATATACATGTGTGTTTATTTATATTTAATTAAGTGTTATATATTTAGAATAAATTTAATTATAATTAAAACCTTCAATTCTCAATTTAGAAAATAGTCTAAATTGTTGATCAATAACTAGAAATTTGCATATCAGGGGAACTTTTTACCTCTCTAGACATTTTTTCTTAGTAAGTAATAAATTAAAGCTGGAAAAAATCTAGTTTCATGCTTGTCTGCCCTCCATAGAGCAGGACCTCTTATAATAGTAGCATTTCACACACAGTAGTTCAACTTAGATTTTATTGGAGAAAGAATGTTAAGAACCTTGTCTAACTTGTGTGTATTGGTGTATTGGAAAATGAAGAAAGGTAGTTACAACTTCACAGTCCATTGCTCAATTGTTCTAGGACTGTGGAATTGAAAAAACAAAATTGACTTCTGGAAAATTTTTCAAAAGTAAGGATGAATAAAAGCAAATATGGAAACGTTTTTATCAAAACAATCTAGTAAATCCTGATCCTGTGCTTTTTATAACAGATTTCAATTGTCACACCTGCTAATACTCTCTTAGTGTAGGTAAAAATAATATTACTTTCCAATCTCATGAGAAGTAGAAAAATAAAAGAAACTATACTCACATAAATAAAACTTTGATCTTTAAATTTTTCCAAAAAGAAAAAAATAACTCAAAATACATTTTATTTGTCAAAGTCTCTTTTATAACATAATCTAAATAGTCTTAAAAGTTTGGTATTTTTTATTATAAAAATTAACTCACTGGAGAGGAGTCAACATGGCAGAGAAGTAGGGAGACCCAAGGTTTCTTTGTCCTTTAAACACAGCAGTATTGAGGACAGAATATTTGGAATTCCAGGAATCCAGGCTACAGAGTGACAGAAACATCTACAGGGGTCCATGGGAACAACTTGGTGGGCCATAGGTGCATGATTGTAAATTGAGAGAGATAAAATGGGCAGCATAGGCACAGGGAGGAGGAATCCCTTCCTATGGAGAGAGAAACAGAAGAGAGAGAGGCTGTGGAAGTGTAGGATTGTGTTGGGACAAGAGAAAAACCATGGACTTGGGGGTGGGGGGAACAGAGTAAGAACCAACTTCTAACATGATCCAGGTTGTAGGGCTTTCTGTGGACTAGGGCCTGCTGCCCTGAACACACCTGGAAAGGAGGGAAGCCAGCCCTGGGCTTGGTAGTGAACTCAGAGGCTCAGTCAAAGAGAGCAGTCCCTCCCTTGAATGCCGTGGGAAGAAGGTATGTAGCCACTCCAAGGACAAAAGACCCTGCTGACACCCACCAGCCAGAAGCCCTTAGCTGGGTTGACTGGCACTTCCCTGGAACCAGGGTACATGGAGTGGGACCCTTTAAAACATCAGGGTATGAATCCCAGATGAGCTCCTGGGAGGTGCAGGAGACTGAGGAGTGGGTCAAACTGGCCTGCTCGAGTTCACGCAGGACTGTGAGGATGATCTGAACGGAGTGGTTTGGGTCACCCAGTCTGGGGAGGAGAGACTGGTAAACCAGAGCAAGATTGACACTGACCTAACCAGACCAGCACAGCTACTGGTTCCAAGGCAGCATCTGATATCTATACAGCGTTTTTGCATTTTCTGATTTGATTCTTGGTCAATTCTTATTTTATATATATTTTTCCTTCCTTTTCTTCATCTTATTTCTTCCCTTCTCTATTCTGGTTGTTAGTTTGTTAAAGTAGGCATTTTTAAAAAAAATTTTTAACGTTTATTTATTTTTGAGACAGAGAGAGACAGAGCATGAATGGGGGAGGGTCAGAGAGAGAGGGAGACACAGAATCTGAGACAGGCTCCAGGCTCTGAGCGGTCAGCACAGAGCCCGACGAGGGGCTCAAACTCACGGACCGCGAGATCATGACCTGAGCCGAAGTCGGACACTCAACCGACTGAGCCACCCACACGCCCCTAAGCAGGCATTTTTATTTTTTTTTAAAGAATTTTTTTCAACGTTTTTTATTTATTTTTGGGACAGAGAGAGACAGAGCATGAACGGGGGAGGGGCAGAGAGAGAGGGAGACACAGAATCGGAAACATGCTCCAGGCTCCGAGCCATCAGCCCAGAGCCTGATGCAGGGCTCGAACTCACGGACCGCAAGATCGTGACCTGGCTGAAGTCGGACGTCTAACCGACTGCGCCACCCAGGCGCCCCAAGCAGGCATTTTTTTTTTTTTAACATTTTTTATTTATTTTTGGGACAGAGAGAGACAGAGCATGAACGGGGGAGGGGCAGAGAGAGAGGGAGACACAGAATCGGAAACAGGCTCCAGGCTCCGAGCCATCAGCCCAGAGCCCCAAGCAGGCATTTTTAATCTAATTTTTACACCTCTTCTTCATCTCCTTCTACTTTATTTTCCCCTCCATCTCTGGATTAAGCTGTATAGTTTCTCTGAGTCTCTGCCTGGTCATTTTTTTTTCTTTTTCCCCACCATGTCATTTGTCTCTTTGTATGGAATAAGGCTTCTTCCACCATCACCCCCTTTATAAATTTTTTCCAGGATTAGTTCAACAACAAATCAAAGCACACCTGGTAGAAGGTGCAAAGCACCACTATGACTAGGGAGATAAAGCAACCAGAGCCACAACAGAGAGCACACAACCCACTCCAAAACCACCTCCTGAAGGTCCAGGCCCTGAAGAGTATATGACCCCTTTTTAATATAGTAGTGCTCGCAGGTGCAGGACACATAATAAGCTACTAAAACACCAAAAGGACAGCAAACTGGCCAAAATCATAAAATGGAAGAATTCTCTTCAAAAGAAATTCCAGGAAGAAATGACAGCTAGAGAATTCCTCAAAACAGATATAAACAATATATCTGATCAAGAATTTAGAATAATAGTCTTATGATTAATAGGTGGGCTTGAAAAAAGCATACAAAACAGCAGAGAATCTATTGCTACAGAGATCAAGGAACTAAATAATAGTCATGACTAAGAAATGTTATAAATAAGGTACAAAATAGATGCAGTGACAGCAAGGATGGAGGAAGCAGAGGGGAGAATAAGTGAAATAGAAGATAAAATTATGGAAAATGGTGAAGCCAAGGAAAAAAAAGAGGTAAAAAAAATACTAGACCACGAGGGGAGAATTAGAGAACTAAGCGATTCAATGACACATAATAATTTCCATATGATAGGAGTTCCAGAAGAAGAGAGAGAGAGAAAGAGGCAGAAGGTTTACTTGAACAAATTATAGCTGAGAATTCCCTAATCTGGGGAAGGAAGCAGACCTCCAAATCCAGGAGGCACAGAGAACCCCCTTCAGAATCAACAAGAATAGGTGTTCTCCATGGAATTTCCTGGTGAAACTGGCAAAATACAAAGATAAAGAGAGAATTCTGAAAGAAGCTAGGGACAAAAAGGCTTTAAGCTACAAGGGTAGACACATGAGGGTAATAGCAGACCTGTCCACTGAAACTTGGCAGGCCAGAAGGGAGTAGCAGGAAATATTCAATGTGCTGAATAGGAAAAATATACAACCAGGAATTCTTTCTCCAGCAAGGCTGTCATTCAGGATAGAAGGAGAGATAAAGGCTTTCCCAGACAAAAACTGAAGGAGTTCATGACTGCTAAACCAGCCCTACAAGAGATCCTAAGGGGGTGCTCTGTGAGTGTAATGCTGCAAAGACTACAAAGGAGCAGAGACATCATCACAAGCATAAAACCGACACATAATACAATGACACTAAATCCATATATTCCAATAATAACTCTGAATGTAAATGGACTAAATGCCCATTCAAAAGACATAGAGTACCATAATGGATTTAAAAAACAAGATACATCTATATGCTGTCTATAAGAGACTCATTTTAGACATGAGGACACTTTCAGATTGAAAGTGAGGGGATAGAGAACTACCTATCATGCTATTAGAAGTCAAAAGAAAGCTGGAGTAGTCATATTTATATCAGACAAACTAGATTTTAAACTAGCGCCTGTAACAAGAGATGATGAAGGGCATTATATCATAATTACAGGGTCTTTCCATCAAGAAGAGCTATCAATTATAAATGTTCATGCCCCCAACTTGAAAAATCCAAATATATAAATCAATTAATCACAAACATAAGCAATCGTATTGATGAGAATGTGGTAATTGCAGGGGACTGTAATACTCCACTTGCAACAACGGACAGATCATCTAGGCATAAAATCAATAAAGAAACAATGGCCTTGAATGATACACTGGACTAGATGGACTTGACAGATATATTCAGAACTTTTCATCCAAAAGCAACAGAATACCCATTCTTCTCAAGTGCACATGGAACATTCTCCAAGATAGATCACATACTAGGTTACCAAACAGCCCTCAATAAATATAAAAGAACTGAAATCTTACCATACATATTTTTAGATTACAACACTATTAAACTTGAAATCAACCGCAAGAAAAAATGTGGAAATCCTCCAAATGCATGGAGGTTAGAGAACATCCTATGAAATAATGAATGGGCCAACCAGGCAATTAAAGAAGAAATTAAAACATATATTGAAGCAAATAAAAATGAAAACACAATAGTCTAAACCCTTTGAGATATAACAAAGGCAGTCAGAAGAGGAAAATACATTGCAATCCAGGTTTATGTCATGAGTCAAGAAAAATCCCCAATACAAAACCTAATAGCACACCTAAAGGAACTAGAAGGAGAACAGCAAAGAAACCCAAAAGCCAGCAGTAGAAGAGAAATAATAAAGATTAGAGGAGAATTAAACAATATAGAATCCAAACACAAAACAAAACAAAACAAAAACAGTAGAACAGATCAATGAATTTAAGAGCTGTTTTTTTGAAAAAAACAAAATTAATAAACCCCTAGCCAGACTTCTCAAAAAAAAAAGAGAACCCTAGTAGATGAAATCACAAATGAATGAGGAAAGATCACAACCAAATCCACAATTATTAGAGAATACTATGAAAAATTATATTCCAAAAAACTGGACAACCTGGAAAAAATGGACAAATTCCTAGACACTCACACACTACCAAACCTCAAACAGGAAGAGACAGAAAATTTGAACAGATCATAACCAGAGAAGAAATTGAATCTGTTATCAAAAATCTTCCAACAAATAATAGTCCTGGGCCAGATGGCTTCCCAGGGAAATCCTACCAGACATTTGAAGCAGAGGTAATACCTATCCTTCACAAGCTGATCTAAAAAGTAGAAATGGAAGGAAAGCTTCTGGACTCATTCTGTGAAGTCAGCATTACCTTGATTCCCAAACCAGACAGAGGCCCCATTAATAAGGAGACTTATAGGCCAATATCCCTGATGCACATGGATGCAAAAATTCTCAACAAGATACTAGCAAATTGAATTCAACAGTATATTAAAAGAATCATTCAACATGATTAAGTGGGATTCATTCCTGGGCTGCAGGGCTGATTCAATACTCAGAAATCAATCAATGTGATACATCACATTAATAAAAGAGAAGATAAGAACCATATGATCCCGTCAATAGATGCAGAAAAAGCATGTGACAAAATGCAGCATTGTTTCTTAACAAAAACCCTCAAGAAAGTCGGGACAGAAGGAACATACCTTAACACCATGAAAGCCATGTATGAAAAGTCCACAGCTAATAACATCCTCAGTGGGAAAAAACTGAGAGCTTTCTCCCGGAGATCAGGAGCGTGACAGTTATGTCCATTCTCACCACTGTTGTTTAACATAGTGTTGGAAGTCCTAGCCTCAGCAATCAGACAACAAAATGAAATAAAATGTGTCCAAATTTGCAAAGAAGAAGTCAAACTTTCACTCTTTGCACATGACATGATACTCTACATGGAAAACCTGAAAGACTCCATCAAAAAGCTACTAGAACTAGTATATGAATTCAGCAAAATCACAGGACACAAAATCAATATACAGATATTGGTTGAATTTCTATACAATAATGAAGCAACAGAAAGACAAATCAAGAAAGTGATCCCATTTACAATTGCACCAAGAACCGTAAAATACCTAGGAATAAACCAAACTAAAGGTGTAAAAGATCTGTATGCTGAAAACTATAGAAAACTTATGAAACAAATTGAATCAGACACAAAGAAATGGAGAAACATCCCATGCTCATGGATTGGAAGAACAAATACTGTTAAAATGTCAATACAACCTAAAGCAATCTACACATTCAATCCAATCCCAATCAAAATTGCACTGGCATTCTTTTCAGAGCTAGAACAAACAATGCTAAAATTTGTATGGAACCACGAAAGACCCCAAATAGCCAAAGTAATGTTGAAAAGAAAACCAAAGCGAGAGGCATCACAATCCCAGACTTTAGCCTCTACTACAAAGCTGTAATTATCAAGACAGTATGGTACTGGCACAAAAACAGACACATAGACCAATGGAATATAATAGAGAACCCAGAATGGGACCCCCAAATGTACGGCCAACTAATCTGTGACAAAGCAGGAAAGACCATCTGATAGAAAAAAAGACAATCTCTTCAATAAATGGTACTGGGAGAACTGGACTGCAACATGCAGAAAAGTGAAACTGGACCACTTTCTTACACCATACACAAAAATAAACTCAAAATTGGTGAAAGACTAAATGTGAGACAGGAAACCATCAGAACTCTAGAAGAGAAAACAGGAAACAACCTCTTTGACCTCAGCCACAGCAACTCCTTACTCAACACATGTCTAAAGGCAAGGAAAATAAAAGCAAAACTCAACTATTGGGACCTCATTAGGTTAAAAAGCTTCTGCACTGCAAAGGAAACAATCAACAAAGCTAAAAGGCAACGGACAGAATGAGAGAAGATATTTGCAAATGACATATCGGATAAAGGGTTACTATACAAAATCTATAAAGAATTTACCAAATTCAACACCTGGAAAACAAATTATCCAGTAAAGAAATGGGCAGAAGACATGAAAAGACACTTTTCCAAAGAAGACATCTAGATGGCCAACAGACACATGAAACAACATCACTCATCATCAGGTAAATACAAATCAAAATTACATTGAGATACAATCTCACACTGGTCAGTTTGGCTAAAATTCATAAATCAGGAAACAACAGATGTTGACAACTGTGTGGAGAGATGGAACTCTCTTGCAGTGTTGGTGGGAATGCAAATTGGTGCAGCCACTCTGGAAAACAGTGTGGAAGGTCCTCAAAAAATTAAAAATAGAATTACCCTACAACCCATCAATGGCACTAGTAGGAATTTATCCAAAGGATACAGTAGTGCTGATGCATAGGGGCACATGTATCCCAATGTTTATAGCAGCAGTTTCAATAAGAGCCAAATTATAGAGTCCAAATTTCCATCAACTAACAAATGGATAAAGAAGATGTTGTTTATATATACAATGGAATACTGCTTAGCAATGAGAAAGAATGAAATCTTGTCATTTGGAACAATGTGGATGGAACTGGAGGGTACTATGCTAAGTGAAATAAATTAGTCAGAGAAAGACACATATCATACGTTTTCATTTATATGTGGAACTTGAGAAACTTAGCAGAAGACCATGGGGGGAGGGAAGGGATAAAAATAGTGTCAAACAGAGAGGGAGGCAAACCATAAGAGACTCTGAAATAAAGAGAACAAACTGAGCATTGAGAAGGAGGCGGAGAGGGGAAAATGGGTGATTGTCATTGAGGAGGGTACTTTTTGGGATGAGCACTGGGTGTTGTATGGAAGCAATGAATCATGGGAATCTACCTCCAAAGCCAAGAGCACACTGTGTATACTGTATATTAGCTAACTTGACAATAAAATTATATTAAAAAAATTAACTCACTGATGAGTACATCAGAAATTTCTATTAGTTCAGAATGGAGATGCTGTAGATATAGAACAGAAACAGGGAAAGAGAGGGGGGTGGAGGGAAAAAGAGAGGTAGAAGGGAGAGAGAGAGAATGAAAATTGTCTGTCTGTCCCTGGTCTTCATGTATCAATATTATTAAGAGAAGTTATATTCTCTAAGGACAATATTCATCCTTAAAACAAAACAAAGCTATCAGTTTTTTTAAATAGTCATAACTCTGATAAATATGTAAATTTAAAACATACAACAAATACATTCTTCTAATTTTTCCCTTCCTTGAGCAAATAATTAATAAATAAGTTCAATAAAAAATCTTTCTTTTCTACAAAATTACAGAAATTTTGCCCAATCACTCTACAAAGCTTGGCACTTTTTTCTAGCCTTAAAAAGCATCAATTCAAAATAAAACAACTTTATTTTGAATTTATTAATTTAACAAGGAAGAGAAGAAATGGAGCCAGCACTTTTTAAATAAATTAAGTTTGTTATGAGTCAAATTAACTTGAAAAATTTTTTAAAGTGATACTCAACTTACATGTCATCTCATTGTAAGGAAAAGAGAAAATATACTTTGAAAAAGTCTTTAGACACTTAAGTGTTTATTTTTACTTTGGACTTTATCAAGGGTAAGAATATCAGCAGCAACACTGAAATAATTTTCAAAGTTCCAAACCATAGTCTTTAGCATATGATTAAAATGTAGACACTTCGTAAGTGGGATCTTAGGGACAAATAAACTATTGGAAGCTTAGAAAGGGGGGTTAATTTCATTTTCTTTGAAATAAAAGTAGTTATATTGGTAAAATCTGTACAATAGCTATCAGTTCAGAAGTTTTTTTTTTTTCAAAATTTTTAATGTTTATTTTATTTTTGAGAGAGAGAGAGAGGGAGAGAGAGAGAGAGACTGTGAGTGGGGTAGGGGCAGAGACAGGGGGAGACACAGAATCGGAAGCAGGTTCTAGGCTCTGAGCTATCAGCATAGAGCCCGACTGCAGGGCTCAAACTCACAAACCATGAGATCGTGACATGAGCTGAAGTCACACACTCAACCGACTGAGCCCACCAGATGCCCTCAGTTCAGAAGTTTTATAATTGGATGAAAATGACAGAAAATATGGGACATGCAAAGATACATATCAATCATATGGATATAGAAAACTAATATTCATTTAAAGCTTTCAATTTTAGGAGGGACTTTAAAATACAACATCTCCTTTGTTCTCCACAGCAAACTTCTTATTAAGGTCTAACAAAATACATTAGGTAAGATAATGTTTTCAGTATCCACATTTTACTGCTGTTTATACCAAGAATCAGAGATTAAATAGCTAGTTCAAGGTCATCCAACCAGGTAAGCAGTATACCAGGGTTTAATACGAATTTCTTTCAAAACTCGACTTTTCTATTAAACAAAACTGAATTTATCATACTTTATGATCACAAAATCAATACACTCATCAGGAGAGAAAATTAAGACTAGTCTGTGTTAGCTATTACTAGTCTTCAGCTCTCTAACACTTTGGGCAAGGCAAATATTTACTCCAATATTATGTAATTTATTCCAAGATATTTATCATGACAAGTAAAACAAAGGAAAACTGAGTGCAAAATAAAAGTTTAAATTGCAAATATTCTGTGCATTAGATCTTCTGACATATGGTTATAGAAATTTTTTAAACAAATTACATTGGAATGAAAATACCAAAACAAGTTTTCCTTTATCTTTTAAATTTAAATAAAGACTTCTTAAGTTCCTTTTATTTTCTTCTTGTCATCATGAGAAACAGAATATATTTTAAATGAATTCTAAGGACCTTTTCTACCTTTTTATGATACCTAGAAGTAGTGTCCATTTTATCTTCCTATATGACAAAACAACTTAATCATTACTAATTTTGTAAGAAGCTGCCATGTGCCAGAAAATTCTATTGTAATTACTCATAACAATTGAAGACATATTCAGGATGTTATTCATTAGCCAGTTCAATTTTTCTAGATTCTAAGAGTTCATTTTAATACGAATGACAGTTTCTTTGCTTGGTCAGCAAAAGATATTTGTACAATCAGTTAGCAATGTAAGTACAAATATGACACTAGGTTAGGCATTCATTTCTACTGACACCATAAGCCTTTCAGATATTTAGCCAATAACTTCTCCACTGGATATAGAAGAATTATAGAGTTAACACAGTTGGAATTTGCTAATGTTTAATAATCCATTAAATTAATCATCATTTGGACCAGAGCTAGCAAGCTAATACTAGTCTGAGCATTAAAGGACTATAATATGATAAAAGGGATCTTAATCTTATAAAAATCAGAAAAAAATCTTTAAAAATACTTGAAAACATACATCCTCCTTCTTGTCATTTTTTTGGTAATTTAATTTCTCACACAGCCATGACTTCTAAATTGCTACCATAAGTGGTTTGTAAACTGATACATGAATAATTGACATGTATGTTATGGCTGACAAATGGTTGAACTGGTTCAAGGTGAAATTCCTTATCTTTCTATTTATGGTTCTGCCACTTGGTTCCAGTCTAATTTAATCATAAATTGTATTCCAGGAAATGGAATTGGGAAGCTAAATAATCATTCAGATGTTCAATTATGGTAGAGAATGACGCTTAAATAGTGTATTGGTCTGATCCTTATTTATTTTTCAATTCAAATTATTAAAGTTATATGTGGGATTTTTCCCTATTTAGATAATAGATTTGGGCTTAGTACAATAACAACTATTACCATACTGAAAATAATATACCAAGATCAAAGAGACAGGGATTTTCTCCTTTATGTAATGGTGAAAGGATCATACTGAAGCTGCTTTATGCTGAAGTTCTATTATTGGTGAAAAGTGTTTGATATTTTTAGTAACTTGAGGAAATTACAAAAATACACCATAATCCTGCATTTTAAAAATTTAACATTTACTCAACTACTAATTTATAAAGAAATATACTGACCTATAAAACAATGAAGGTACTATACGTATCCCTTGATTTTAAATCTAGCAGGAAATGTAATAGAAGGTCAGTGACAAAGGGTTCCAGAAATTCAAACGTTAAAGGATGAGTTCCAATGGGGGGTGTAGTAGATAGTCATATGGCCACAATTATTTATTTACCTCTATCCATGTCCCCAATGTGATTTTGCAGCTTCTCCCAGTAGTAGGTAAAGTTTCTTTTCCAGCTCCTCGAATATGTACTAGTTTAGTGATTACTTTGGTCAATGCGATGTGACTGAAGTGATGTGCCAGCTTGAGCCCAGGCCTTGCATGGTTCCTCCTTCTCTGCAAGAACTTGGTGATACAACCATGTAAGCAAGACTAGACTCGCCTTCTGAAAAATAAGATAACATGGGAGAGAATCAAAGCAGCCAATACCAGGCTGACTCCCAGAGCAGAGCCATTCAGCTGTCAGTGGATATACGAGAGAGCTCAGCTAGGCATGACCAAAAGAGCCACACAGCTGAACATAGATTCAGAGTAATTATAAACGGTTACTCTTTCAAAACACTAGATATGAGGTGGGTTGTTAGGGAACAGTAAGCAAATATAGAAGATTAGCAAAATCTTTGTAAAGGTGTCAAAATGTAAGTTAGAAATTAAAAGTCTGGTGCACAGAGATGAAGAAGATGGGCTAAAAGGAGGACTTCATTTTTCAATTAATACTGTGGAGCAAATATCCTAAAAAAATAAGACTTCATTTTTTAAAAATTTTCTGTTGATATTTTTCATAGATTCTTTAAAAAAAAAGTTTTATATTTCCTTTGGAAAGATAATATAGAGAGTTTCCACATACTCTGTGTCTAATTTCCCCCTTAAAAAAAATCTTGTTAGTATATTTATTATGATTAATAGATGATAATAGTCCATACTTTATTCATATTTCATTAGCTTAGCCTAACAACTTTTTCAGTTTCTCTATCATGCCTAGGATATCATGTTACATTCAGGCATCTGGTCTTAGGTTCCTCTTTGTTGGGACATATGGCAGACTTCCTTGTCTCAGATGACTTGATTGTCTTGAGGTCATGTATTTTGTAGAGGGCCTACCAACTTGAATTTTTCTGGTGTGTTATTTTGTTATTGTTGTTGTTGCTGCTGCTGCTGCTGCTGCTGTATCATGGCTTACTGCGTTTATAGGTTTGGAGGGGAATACTAGAGAGGTAAAGTGCCATTTTTATCATATCATATGCGGTGTATGATGATGATACCAGGGTATCAACATAATTTTTCATTGTTGGTGTTGACTTTGATCACCTGGATTAGGTGGTGTTTGTCAGAGTTTTCTACTGTAAAGTAACTCTTCTCTTTTATCTGTACTTATTAGAAGACAGTCACTATGCCCAGCGAACACTGAAGGAGTGGGGAATTAGGCTTCGCATACTTTAAAGCACAGTATCTACATAAATTATCTGGACTTTTTTTGCATGGGAAATTTGCCACTTCTCCAATTCTTTATTTATTCAGTCATTTGTTTATATTACCATGGGCTCATAAATATCATTTTATTCTGTGGGTTATAACCCAATACTACATTATTTATTCTGTTGCTCACATTTTTCTCACTTTGGCCATTAGAGAATATGTCATTTGGCTATTTTACTTTGCCATATCCTCTTTAATGTAGGTTTTCTGTTTGTTTGGTTTTGGGTTGTAGGGGAAGTTCTCTACTTTCTGGCACAGCAAGATGTTCCAGGCTCATCTTGAATAATTTCTGCCTCAGGTATTAGAATCAGACATTTCTCCAAGGAGCCTTAGTGTCTTTTATTAGAGAATGGCATTAAAACCTAAGATTTGGGAACGCCTGAGTGGCTCAGTTGGTTAAGCATTCAACTCTTGATTTTGGCTCAGGTCATGATCTCATGGTTCGTGAGCCGGCCTTGGGCTCTGTGCTGACAGCAACAGTGCAGAGCCTGCTTGGGATTCTGAGTTTCTCTCTCTCTCTCTGTCCCTCACCCTCACCCCCGACTCACTCTCTCTTTCAAAATAAATAAATAAACATAAAAAAACCCCTAAGATCTAGGTTCAAGATATGCTTGTTGCTACTTGGATGTCCTTGCTTCTAAACCCTTTCAGCTAGTGTGGATATTAATGCTCTATATAAACATATCTATAAACAGCTCTATATGTAACCATCTGTATCTACAATAAGCTAAACATGAGTTCATACCAATGCCATCAAGTCTATTGCAGTACCACATAGATCATTCTAGATCCCTTTCCCTGTTTACATGTCAACTTTAACTCCAACAGAAACCTGTTTCCAACCAATATCCATTTTTTAATTGTTCAATTTCAGTATACATGTATAGCACATACAACAAGAAACAGACTTGCTAACCTATATTCCCATGGAAACAAGTTTTATCAACTAGAGTACAATCATTATGCACATAACAGCAAGGACCTTATTTACAGCAAAACTCTAAACATGATTATGGAAGTATCTTACTTTTAATATTATCTTACCTTTTATTATGTATACTTGGGGAAATGTTTTTTAACATTGAGCCACAAAAATTTTATGCTCTTACCAAAAACCTAATATTCCAAAATAAAATTTCAATAAGAAATACAATTTACTTTAAAAAGCTTTTGATTTTTAAATATGCAAACATATTTGATTGTTTTCCCGATTCACTGGGAAATTGTAGGCACTATTATTCTCTGCTGCCTCCCAATCCTCTGTAACAGGTACTAATATGAGTTAACACTTGGTCCATTTGAACATCCTGGAAAAAATAAGCCTTGTTTTATATAACTCATAGTCTTCTAATTTTCATTGTCACAATCTGCTGTCATTCAGAGCAGTTCTTTTAATTAGCCCCATGTTTTTAAATAACATGCAAAAATCAATGACCCAAATTTAGAAAGCTATGTCTGTTGCTCTCCCACAAAATCTTAAGGAAGATATCCAACACTTTAGTTGACAGTAAAGTTAACTAAGATCCACCCCTATCTAAAAACTTCCCTCCACCTCCACTTGCTAGAACTTTTGCACAAGCAGTGAACACCCCTTACATGAACAAACTGAGACACTGATCTAAAATGATCTAAAATGGACTCTTATCTCAAATGATAGTTGCAGTTCCCTCCTGGACATTACAAACTATCCACACACAGCAGAGCAGATATTTTAAAACATAATTGAGATCACACTTCTACCATATTTGAACTCCTTCATTTGCTTCTCTCTGAATTTGGAATCAAATCCAGACTTTTAACCATCACTTAAAAGGTCCTACGTGAGTTCGCTCCAGCTATTCCCTACATCGCACTGACATTTCAAGAAATATGACTTCATTGTGCTTTTCGAAAATGCCCAGCCCAAGCCCTAACTCTTCAGAGTGAATTGCTAACAGCGTCGAAAACACTCTTCCCAGGTCCTTTCCATCAAACTATCCTGCTTATTTACAACATATTCAAATTATGCTTTTAAACTAGCTTGTGTGCTAAACAGTACATTCTAATTTGTTCTATGTCACCTCGTACTGGGACATAGCCCATACAAGAGGTTCTGGTTGTCACTGTGAGTGTAATATCTAGAGCTAGGACTACTATACACCGGTCACAGATCACAGATTAGCTATTGAAGAGCTATTACTGAATGAATGAATGAATGAATGAATGAATGAATGAAATACACTAACTTTGTCCTGAAACCTTGGATATGGAGCTTGGATATCAAAAATGTGCTCATTATTTTTGTGCCTGTTTTCAAACTTAGAAAAGTTTTTTGTGAACTTAATTTTTGTTACAGCTTAAATTAATAAAGGATGACTTACGTTGAACAGAGAGGTAAAACTTTAACTACCTACCATATAACTTTCTTTCTTTCTTTCTTTCTTTCTTTCTTTCTTTCTTCTTTCTTTCTTTCTTTCTTTCTTTCTTTCTTTCTTTCTTTTAAGTGCACTGGAAATTGACAGGTGAGGTCATACTATCTGGGAAATAATTCAGCATCTTTACTAAAATCATGAAGGCCTTTACTTTAAATGGGGAAAGAAAGTATTGCTTTTAAAATAAATTCATCTACAATAGAGGAGGTTATTTACCTAATGACACTAAACCTTAACAAATCTGATACATACAAAAGCTACTCTTATTTGAATGTATGGAATGAAGCTTAAATTTTTTTTTTTTTAATTTGGCTTCATTTCATTACAGTTTGCAGACCAACTCTAAAAAAATTTACATTTGTGTAGTTGGGTTTATGTGTTTTGTCCTTGCTATATTTAAATATTCTAGGAAAATATTCCCTAGAATTTTTATTTTTTAATTGATGACTTTCCTTGTTCATTGGTTTGTGTGGTTTTGTTTTCTGTTTTCTTTTCTTTTCATCTCTTTTCTTTTTTCTTTAAATATAGACAGGTTGAGATATTTAAACTCAGTAAAATCCACTTTTTTTTAAGTGTACAAATCAGTGAGTTTAAACAAATACATGCAGTGACATAACCACATGTGCAATCAAGATGCAGAATACTTCTGAAACCTCAAAAAGTTTCTTCATGTTTTTCATAGGTAATTTTCTCTCCCCAAACCCAGGCCCTGGGAAACAGTGATAGGATGTCTTTTTCCTATGGTTTTGTCATATAGAAACTTATTTAAAGGTATTATAGTTTTCTTTAAATGTTTATTTATTTTTGAGAGAGAGAGACAGAGAGTGAGCAGGGGAGGGGCAGAGAGAGAGGGAGACACAGAATCTGAAGCAGCCTCTAGTCTCTGAGCTGTCAGCACAGATCCCAACTAGGGGCTCGAACCCATGAACCACAAGATCATAACCTGAGCAGAAGTGGACGCTTAACTGACTATACCACCCAGTCACCCCACCCCCCCTTTTAAAATCGTATTACAGTTTTACCCTTTTCTACATGTTTTGTTCAAATTTCCTGCCATTTTTGAGATTCATTCACATGGTTACATTTTGCAGTAGTATGATCTTTCTATTGTTGAGTAGTAACTCAATGGATAGATATACCCCAGTGAGTCACCAATGGATATTTGCATTCTGCATTTTTGGTAATTATGAATAAATCTGCTGTATATATCAATACAGATGTGCTTTTGTGGACTTTTGTTTTCATTTACTTAGGAGTATGGTTTTTACTATATTATACGTGTAACTTTATAAAAACTGGGTCCTGGAAAGTTTTATAATGGGAAGAGCTATATAAAACTTTTCTTATATGCCTCCTTCAGCATCATCGACAGCCAACATATTTAGCATTCCTTTTTTTCTTTTAGACTCGAGGTGAAGGCTCGCCACCAGTGAATAGACAGATGCCTGGAAACATATTTAAGTTATTTGATATAAACCATTTCCTTAGTTCATTAATTGTACCTCTAAAGGCTATGTTCACATGCTTAGTATAGTCAGGAAATGATCTATTCAAAATAAATATAACTGGGTATAGAAAACAAAAATTTAATTCATCTGGTGATTTAATTTGTTCTTTCAAATAAGCAGATAAGTTTACACATACATTTACTTAATCCTTATTTTAGATTTCAAGTCTATAACATTTTTTTTTCTAAGAAGAGATGGTAGAATGCTTTCCCTCCTGGGGTAGCAATTTTTCAACAGGAACGAATTTTACTTCTTGCATCAGTAACTATGCCAGGGAAATCAAACTAAATAGAAAATTATCTACAACACTAGAATTTCCTTGTCATACCATTTCTTGCATAAAGAAATAACTCTGGGGAATATAATATATATGAATATTGTGTGATTAATTTATATATAATAAGAGAATCTATATTACCATAAAATCAAAGAGAAAAAGCTAAATTTTAACACAAAAATATTATGAGATTAAAAGAGTAACTCTAGTACAATTATTCTTCAAAATTTTCACCCTAACGTCCTAGAATGATTTTCCCATAGTATTAGAATAATATTATTCTGAATAATTACATGTAAGCCATTCAATTAAATATCCAGGATAAAATGTCAATTTTTGGTAATTCTATGAGCTATTCCACTCTACTTTCTAGCCTAACGCTACATCACTACATGCATATATCTTACAGTCTAGGCATTGTTTGGTTTATGATTTCTGAACAAGCCATTCTATTTTTCTGCTTTATCAGTATGGAATGACCTTAGTTATATTCCCACTTTAAATCCATGCAAATCTGTCTAAGAAAAATTTGAATGTCAGCTGCATTTTCTGCTTTCTCTTTCCAATACCTTACTTTTTTCCATTCCAACCCAGAACCTGTGGCTTATAATTTCAGGATGTATTTCACTGACATCTAGTAAAATTAGCTGTTTAAACACAATCCTTTATCTCTCCAACTGGAGTATAATATAGTTGAAGGCCACTTTTTGAAGGGATGAATGCTTTGCAAAGGGATCTACTAAAGAGTGAACATAGAAGTACTATCTTTTAACTTAAAAAGTGCATGCAGTGAGGGAGTTACCCTGGTAAACACAGGTAATTTAATGCTATTTCGACTTTATTTATTTTTGTTTTTAATTTTTTTAATGTTTATTTTTGAGAGAGAGAGGGAGAGAGAGAGAGAGCGCGCGCGCATGAGCGAGCATGAGTAGGGGAGGGGCAGAGAGAGAGGGAGACACAGAATCTGAAACAAGCCCGAACTCATGAACTGCAAGATGCTGACCTGAGCCAAAGTTAGACACTTAACTGACTGAGCCACCCAGGTGCCCCAACATAGATCTGTCGTTAAGATGCACACACGATGTATCGTAGAAAACACACAATTTACACTAGAACATAATACACTTAATAGGGAAATGCACCATGTTGAATAGTTTAAAACTTCTCAGAATAGATGGCTGAGTTGGGTCATGCAAAGGAGTAAAAATATGGCAGATGAATGAGGAAGAGAATGCTAATTTTTGTCTAATTATACAAACCTGAATCATTTTTCACTGGTATGATAATTAGTTGAATAGGGAAGGTGACAGGGGCAGAGCAAGCTAGTTATTTTAAAATGTAGATATGATTCAGGGGTGCCTGGGTGGCTCAGTCGGTTGAGCGTCTGACTTCGGCTCAGGTCATGATCTCACAGTTTGTGAGTTCAAGCCCAGCATCCAGCTCTGTGCTGACAGCTTGGAGCCTGGAGCATGCTTCGCATTCTGCGTCTCCCTCTCTCTCTGCCCCAAACCCACTTGCATTCTGTTTCTATCTCAAAAATAAATAAAAACATTAAATAAAAAATATTAAAATGTAGATATGATTCAGTGGTATAAATCTTTCCTGAACAAGCCTGTTCTACATCACCTCATGCCTTCTTGTGGCTAGAAAATAAATTAGTTAAGTTTTATTACCAAAGATGGACTTGCAAATTAAGATTACTAAAGTATAACCTTTATACACACCATATATGCATCAATTAAAAAGTCTAATGTTACTATAGGCAAAAAATTAGAAATAGATAATTCTTACTCATTGAAAACGAGAGCATAAACTGGTACAAACTCTTTAAAAATAATTTGGAATTATGTTAGGTGAACATTTATAAACTTCTTACACAGTCATTTTGCTGTTCAGTATATGGCTTAGAATAATTGTTCTATGTGTACCAAGGTGCATGTGCAAAACGTATTTGCCTGTGCATTTCATATTAGCAACAAAAAAAACACCAAGACAAATTTTCATTGACTCGAAATGGATAAGTGAATAATTATGTTTATACACAATGAAATATTTAAGGCAGTGAAAATGAATGCATAATCTTCTATAATAACAACATGGATGTGTTGTGGAAACTCAATGTTGAACGAAAGGAATAATACAGAACATTATATACAGTATGATAACATATCACATTTTTCAACCTCAAAGCAAAGAAACACTAGATGATATATTCTTTAGAAATATCAGATATATGGAACTTTTTTTAATCCAACTGAGTAATGGAAGCAAAATTGCAGGTATTGGTTTATCTCCTTAGGAAGGCACATAAGGTATCAGAAATGAGGTCTCACTTCAAGAACACCAAAAGTGTTCTGTTTTGTTATTGTTGCTGTTATTCTGCTTCATATCTCATATGCCTTTTCATAATTTATTTTAAATAATTTAAATACTGCAAAAATTTTAGAAGAGAGTATCTAAAAAGGTAGCCTCTTAATAGACATTTACCATTTCTGTGAATCAAATATCAAAAATAAAAATCAAGCGGTGCCTGGGTGGTTGAGTCGCTTAAGCATCTGACTCTTGATCTTGGCTCAGGTCATGATCTCATGGTTCTTGAGATGGAACTGCATATCTGGCTCTTTTCTGACAGCACACTAAACCTGCTTGGGATTCTCTTTCTCCCTCTCTCTCTCTGTCCCTCCCCTGCTTGTGCACACATTCTCTCTCTCTCTCTCTCTCTCTCTCTCTCTCTCTCTCTCTCAGAATAAGTAACTAAACTTTAAAAGAAAATCCAAATGCATTGTTCAATAGAAAATTGAAATATAAAGTAAATGAAACTTAATATTTATTTTTGCATATGTGCTTGGAATGGAGCTATGCCTTCAATTGTTTGTATTCTTACTTCAATTAAGTTATTAACTTCTAACACAATCCAAAATAACAAATGTAAATACTACAGGAATGCCTGGGAGGCTCAGTCAGTTAAGTGACTCTGGATTTCGGCTCAGGTTATGATCTCATGGTTTGTGAGTTCAAACCCCACCTCAGGCTCTGGGCTGACAGGGCGGAGCCTGCTTGGGACTCTCTCTCTCCCTGCCTCTCTCTCTCTCTGTATCTTCCCCACTTGAACGCACATGTGCTCTCCCTCTCTCTCTCTCTCTCTCTCAAAAATAAACTTAAACAACTTAAAGAATAACAAATACAACAAAAATTATAACACAGCAAAAGATATTATTTGTATGTAGTAAAAATAAACAGCAATGACAAAATGACACATACTAAGTAACGTCTACTTGTGCAACTACAGTGGTAGATCTGAAATATTTCTTCAGTTTTGCGTTTGGCCTATTAATCATCTTAAGGATGAAAATACATGCAATAATGTAAACATACAGCAATTTTACAATAGATTTAGAGGCATAAATGGATTGTGTTATAAACAGAAGTGGATATTTTAAACAAACTTTTTTGAGGAACAGCTAATACACTGATCTAAAAGATAAATAGTTCTTAATATGCCTTGATTAATAAGTAAATGTCATAAATTTTTATTAAATATATTACCAAACATAGGACCACCAAGTGCTTCTCAAATATAATTATCACAGAAAGAAAAATTTTGTTACACCACAATACATAAAATTAAAATTGATCTTTAAAATTCAAAGCTTGTAAATATGCTTCAAGATTGTTAAAATATAAACAAATGCCAGTCTGTCGAAGGACAAAGGATCCTGTAAAATTCATAATAAGGGAAAGGTAGGGGCAGAGCGATGGGAGAGTGAGGGTGAGGGGAGAAACAGGGTGGCAGAAGGAGGAAGAGAGAGAAGGAGAAAAGCAAGGAAACAAAGTTGAAAATATTTTGTGCTTTTTTTTAATGTTTATTTATTTTTGAGAGAGAGACTTGTACTCTTACAAGCGGGGAAAGGACAGAGAGAGAAGGAGACACAGAATCCAAAGCAGGCTCCAGGCTCTGAGCTGTCAACACAGAGCCTGATGCAGGGCTTGAACCCATGAAACCATGAGATCATGACCTGAGCCAAAATCGGATGCTTAATCAACTGAGCCAGCCAGGCGCCCTGAAAATATTTTGCTTTGACATCTGGTTACTCAAGATGTAATTTGCATTAAAACAAAAAGGTCATTAAAGTAATACTACAACTTCTGGCATTTGGATGAAACATTTCCATATCAAATTATCAAAGATGTAAGGAGGAACTCATGGAGAAGCAAATAAAATACATATTCATATGCACAAAGCTGTAATTTTTCCATTGAAGGAAATGAAAGACTCATTCACTAGCTAGCCTATATCTAGCTCAGTGGCTTCAGAAATTTTATGCTAATTTTTATGTCCCCATATAATGAGGTGATACACACACACACACACATACACCCCACATACATAATAATCACCAGATTGAAACAGTTTCAGCATGCTCCTTTGGAATCAGCAAGAATGTGGGAGAGACCATACATAATTCTATTATATGAAAATAATACATTATTCTGCTGAATTTGAAAATAAAATTATTATATAGAAATGCAGAAATGAATCCCAGATGTGAAGTAATTCAAGGTCACACAGCTAATTAAGGAACCAAATGGAAATTTGAATGAGTCTCACATAACTTTTTTTTTTTTTTTTAAGGCCTCTTACCACTCTGGTCTATTTTTTTAGAACAATAATTGTCAGTGTGATGCCTCCAGACAAATAGTCTCAGCATCACTTGGCAACTTGATAGAAATGCAAATTTTGAGGTCCCACCCAAAACTCCTGAAATAGAAACTCTGAAAGGGAAGTCTAGGAATCTGTTTTTAACAAGCCCTTCAGGTGATCCTGATGTATACTAATGTACAAGAATGCTTGGCTCGGCTTTTGACAACAGCCAACAATAAATTCTGCACTCACGAATTCATCCAGTCTTAGTGTCTTGTGGAGTACCATGCACCTGTTACTAATCAGGAAAAATTCCACACACTTCCGCCCACTGCCTCTTGGTATCTGACAGTACTTTACTCACAAAGGGAAGAGACAAAGCAGGATCTGCTTCAACAGTGGACGTGGGTTCCCCATGGCCAGCAGGTCTCTTGGCAGTGGGAGGCCCATACAGGGAATTCAGCCTAAACATATCCCTCTCAGGGCTACAGTGGAAGAAAGCCCCTTTTGTTGCCTCAGGGGACAGATTTAACAGTGGGATGGGCCAGATATTGTGACATGTGACACATTAGCTCACAGGATGATAAATCCAGCACAGGCTGTTGGGGCTCTTTCTCTCTTGATAAGCAAGTGTTCCAGGACCAAGGCACATTCCTGTGCAGCGAGAGGAAGTTGAGAGACTGCACTTGTGAGACTACCTTTCTAACGCACCTAACACATATTTGTAGAGGCACATTTTGTGGAAAAGGTATCCTCTTAGAGGGAACAGAACCAATCAAGACATTCCTTCAAATAATAGTCATACATACAAGAGATGAGAAAAGGAGTTCTAACAATAGGATCTAATTTTTTGAATTTTTTTTTTGTAATTTCGTTTTTTTATTGAAGTTTAGCTGACATATATAATGTTATATTAATTTCAGGTGTGCAAAATAGTGACTCCATACCACAAGTTACATGGTGCTCACCACTTAAGTACAATCGCCACCACAATACAATATTATTGCAATATTATTGACTATATGCCCTATGCTGTATTTTCATCCCATAACATGGTTATTTTAGAACTAATTTTTTATTCATTAATTATCCCTTTATAAATAGTACATTTTGTTTCTCATTCAGATTTATTTTGGCTGTCTTGCTATACACTCCTATAAGGATGAGCATTTTTCCATTTGACCATTTTATATTAAAAATTACATTTGAGCATTTTATATTAAAAATTACACTTTGTTAAAATGGCAAATAAACTTATTTTTTTCTGATTTGAGGACTGCAACTTAAAAAACAATGGTATAGGGGCTTCTGGGTGGCTCAGTTGGTTAAGCCTCCGACTTTGGATCAGGTCATGATCTCACAGTTGGTGGGTTCGAGCCCCATCTCAGGCCCTTTGCTGACAGCCCAGCTGCTTTGGATTCTGTGTCTCTCAAAAATAAATAAACATTAAAACAATTTAAAAAACAACAACACTATACAACACACTAAATAGTTTTATAAATGAAATAAAAATAGAATAAACAGACAATAACTAGTTGGTGAGAAGGTACAGCAAGAGGAACATCAGAAACTTTACATGTTAACTTTTTGACAATGTCTAGAAGGCTATACATATATCCTATATGTATGTATAATAGGTAAATATACGATCCTACGAATACACTCAAAAGAAATCTGTGCATGTATTCACTAAAAGACTTGTAGAAGAATGTTCACAGCACTGTTTTTCTTCCAGTCTCTGAAACAGTTATGTTATGGAACCTGGTCTGGATCAGTGGGTGGAAGAACGAAGCAGCACTCTGAGATCTTGGAAGGCAGGAGGTTTATTTTGCACCAGCAGGCTCAGAGGAGATCACTCTCCAAAGGTCTAAGTCCAGAGCATAAGCAAAGGGGACAATTTATGGTCTGTTACTTCTGCATTCAGCATTAGTGGTAATTTGGCAAGGGCAGCAAGCAGGGTGAGAAGAAAAACCTGGAAGGGGAGTCTTTGGGCAGGGACTGGAATTCTCCTATCAGTCCTGTCAGCCATCTTCTAACAGATTTTTCCCTACCAAGTAAAACCCAAATGCTCATTAACAGAATAATGGATAAACAAACTATGGTATATCCACACAATGGGCTACTATACAGCAAAGAGAATCGTTGACCTATTACTACATCAAAAAACAAGGGGGAATTGTAAGATTCTAACATTGAGGCAAATAAACCAAACACACAAATGAGTCCATTTAGTATAATTTATTTATGTTTTAAAACTGGCAAAACTTTTCTAAGGTGTTAGAAGTCAGGATAATGCTTATTCTTATTGTAACACAAAATGGCTAGAAGAGGGTGGTGTGCTGGTTACATGGCTGTATTTATCTGGGTGTTTGTTCCTCTAGTGTATACACTTTGTGGAATATCACTGAGCAGAACATATGATGTGAACTCTTCTGTTTGTTTATTGTACTTCAATGAAATATATAAAAAGCAAAAATAAAATAGGTCTCCTATAGGTCTCCTATATAATATACAACATATAAAAAAGTAATTTGACAAATAAATTTTGAAAATAATTACCCAGACCCTTATGTTTACACATTTACTAGCCAAAATATGTCATTCCATATCTACCTTCAGGATGTGGATTCATCATTTAACTGCAAAAAATAAAAAATAAAACATAAATATATATATTATATAATATACACATATATTTATATATGTATTATATATATACACATATATGTTATATATATTATAATATATATTTATTTAATATAATTTAAATAATATATACATATATTAAATATATTATGTATATATACATAATACATATATTATGTATATATTATATAAATTATATTAAATAAATATATATTATAATTTTATATTATATAATATATATTTTATTATATATAATATATAAAATTATATATATTATATATATTTATTAATCATATTATATAATTTAATATTTATATATAATATATATAATATAAAATATATATTAAATTATATATATTAAATATAATATAATTATATGACATTTTATAATATATATTTATATTAAATAAATATATATTAAATTATATTAAATAAATATATATTATATAAATTATATTAAATAAATAAATTATATATTTATATAATATATATTGCTGAAGCTAAGCAAACGTGAACTAAGTTCAAAGTCAGCATGTATTGGAAAGCGTGAATCTCCAAATGTAATATGTGCTTTTACTCAAAATAGTTCAGAAATATTACCAGGATGCAGGTATCACTTACAGAGCCATCTATGAAATCCAGAGAGGCAGAATAACATTATTTGAACTTTAATTTTTTTTAAATGTTACGTGTATGTGTAGCTATCCCTATAAATCTTGGATTTTGCTACTTTTCATTA
This sequence comes from Neofelis nebulosa, assembly GCF_028018385.1. Classification (NCBI taxonomy): domain Eukaryota; kingdom Metazoa; phylum Chordata; class Mammalia; order Carnivora; family Felidae; genus Neofelis; species Neofelis nebulosa. The sequence goes on along the minus strand of NC_080782.1, from coordinate 91,756,039 downwards.
TTTTCCAGTGAAAAGAAATAGGGTCATCACAAAGAGATGGACTCTTTGGAGTAACTAAATTCAACAAGATTTCAAGACCAGGTATTTGTAAGGTCACTGTTAAAATAAAGGAGGCAACTTTGATTGACTTTTTTTTTTTTTTTTTTTTTTTTTTTTTTGGGACAGAGAGAGACAGAGCATGAACGGGGGAGGGGCAGAGAGAGAGGGAGACACAGAATCGGAAACAGGCTCTGAGCCATCAGCCCAGAGCCTGACGCGGGGCTCGCGAGATCGTGACCTGGCTGAAGTCGGACGCTTAACCGACTGCGCCATCCAGGCGCCCCTTGATTGACTTGTTTTTAAGAGGCTTTGCTCCCATACACTGCTACCCTATTTCCGAAGCTAAGTGTTGCTGAAATGATTCTCATGAGGTCTAATAAGATAGTACATGTTCTCTAAGCTAGGAATTTTAAATGAATTTCTGCTAGGCACATGTGTGGACCGCAAGCTCTGAAGAAATTATTTGGTATATTAGGAAGTTTTTCTGGCCTAGTGAATGGTTTAGAGATTGATTGTTTACTGCTGCCTGCTTATAGAGAGTTTATGGACTGTTTGCTTATTTCAAACGGTACAAACTTTGCCAGCAACAAAGTTTCCTGTAGAATGTGTCCTCAAGGAAAAATGCATCAGCATCTTAACGGTGAAGGCTAAACAAGATTCAGTTTTTTATATTAAACTATAGATTTTGAGACTCTATTGCAGAAGCTATCTACTTTTTTCTTATTTCAGAACAGAAAATGGTTACTGCATATTACATGCCTGTCTAGTAATATAGGAACAGAGAGTTCTCTCATATACACATTCCTATTACTAGCCCCAGTTTTACTTTTGAGTGAAACATTCTACATTGATCCTAAAGTTTGATTGGAATAATAATTTTCCAAATATATTCTTGAATCATTAAATATTTTTTTACCCAAACATTTAATAATGTATATATTGAACACTTCACTTTGGCTTGTCATTATTATAGATGGCAGATATATACAAATATGTACACAGGCACAAATCTTAAATCCAAGAGGAGGGTCTTGATAAGAAGAAAACAATAAACCACTTGGTTCAAAACAGTATTTATTGGTTTTATAAATTTCCAATTAGTTTTTATATGTACTGCAGATCCCCCCAAGTAGATGTTAATTTTATACTTGCTCTCCACCCACCCCCATTCCCACAGTGACTTCATCCATACCCTATCTCTCCTGGGTCTTGTCAAACACATTTGTTTATTGAAAGTTTCCAGTCCATTGATAAACAAACTGTTCTTTTGTGTCTATCTAATCAAAAATTCTCAGATTCATATGGCTAGAGACCTAATGCTATGGGACATATTTTGGTATGTATATTTTGGTATGTATTAATCCCACTTTTTTTTTACCTATAAGAAAATTAATAAAATAGTGACAAGACTTATTAATCTTTCTACTGCTTTCTTTATACTCTCGCAAGTCCCAGAGTGAAGTCAGTGTTGCTTATAAATTAGGTCAAATTATTTATGTATGACAACACAATGAATGTTAGTATATTTCAATAAATAAATAAATAAATAAATAAATAGTTCCTGGATACTGAAATTATCAATTATCAGATATAGGAATCTAAATTAATTCCAGAGGGACCTGGGTGGCTCAGTCAGTTAAGCATCTGACTCTTGTTCTCAGCTTAGGTCATGACCTCACAGTTCATGACATGGAGCCCTGCATCGGGCTCTGTGCTGACAGTGTGGAGCCTGCTTGGGATTCTCTCTCCTTTTCTCTCTCTGCTCTTCCCCTTGTGTGGGTGTGTGTGCTTTCTCTCTCCTTCTCAAAATAAATAAATAAAAACTTTATAGAAATAAATAAATAAGGGATTCCAGTGCATCCAAATAGAGTTTAAGATTTTTTCTCTAAAGACTAAAAGTAAAAAAAATCCATATACAGTTTTAGTTACATATTATGAATATTGGCATGCTACATTTTCAGTGCATTTAATGTTCCATACTCACAAGAAGAATCATTTGTATATTTGGCCAAAATGATCAACCATGTAAAGCTTTTAAAAAGTTTTGCCAATATCATAAAATGTAAAGGAATAAAATACAAATTAAATTGTTTTCATGATATTCCATGTAAACTCAAGGAAAAGAACTCTTTCACATAATGATTTACCAAATAGAGAAATACTTGGATGTAAAGCTATGAAATTCATTCAACTCAGTAAAGGGACTTCCTAACATAAAACATTCCTGCTAAGCATTCTGTGCATTTTCAACTGATATATTAAAATTTGGAAATTCAAAATGCTCTTAAAAGTCGGATTTTAACATGCATTTTAAAATATCTCATATATTTGATATCTGAAAATAAATTGTTACAAAATAGATCAATCTGTTTCTTATCACTCAGTTAAATTATGAGGTGGATTTCAGTAAGTCATCATGCAGTCTGATTATTCTCAGTACTAATCAGGATGCATACATTTATAGGCCATGAGTTTACATTTTGAGAAGGAATGTGGCTCACAGGATTGTTAGGAAGGGATAGCAGACACTTACATTGCTTGGCTAGTCTGATCTAGCAATCATTGTTCACGGCTAATGAAATTACTTGCATAAACTCTATTACATTATTGTCACTTAAATGTAGAGGGAAATTTTCCACTCCAGTTATAGAATTAAAGATTAAGAAGCATTGGTTTGACTCAAATGAATACTCCATGTCCAGTGGACCACTTATTGCTACTATTATAAATAGGGTATTTTATTTGAAAAATACCTAAAACTCTAAAATTGTTTCATCCAAGGACTGCTTGAGGATTATAAGCCACAAAAGTCTTCAGGTATTCACTGAGCCATTAAACAAACAATGTAGGCATACATACACAAAAATGTAGACTGAGCTACTCATATCATGAGAGGTACTTTTAAGGTTCACTTGAAAACCAAGGTTTTTTCAAATATAAAATTATCTTGTGAATAACATTAATAAGCTAAATGTTATTATTACATTAAATACTCTGAGGAAACATGACCCTCCTATTAGAGGTTGGGACAACATAGTCAAATGCTTCTAAATGGGAAGGAAAAACAAACTCTTTTCCTTGAACTTGTATTGTCAATCTAGTTGTTCTAAAATAGACCACAAAAATACTGTTAGGCAAACTCACTCCCTTCACTGCTCTCCTTGGTTTCAAAGAATTGAAAAAGAAGAAAGTGTGTATAGATGCTTATAATTACCTTCAAATATTATGTTTTTTATCTGCATAGCCATTTATTGTTAACATATAAGATAATGTTTATAAGTAGAGGTATACTTTTTGGTAACATGTTTGAAATTTGAAAAAATAGTTTCACTTTTCTAGTTTTGCATGCATAATCATTATTCCAAAAGTTGTTTGTTAAATGAGTTTAGTTACCTTTCCGAGACACATGTAGAGATAATGAAAAATAGGACTTCAAAGGTTTGTCTAGAATTCTTTAACAGAAAATGCACTGTCCCTCATACTTATGTGACATTCACCTGGCATAAGCAAAGATATAGTTCTCTTGATAATTTGCTAAATCATTTATATTTAAAACTGCTATTATATAATTATATCAATGTGGTATACTGAAACATAGGTTACAAAAATAAATGTTTATAAAGTAATAAATGTTCCTAAAATATTTTATTCTATTAATATGGATTAATATTCTATTAATATGGAGATAGTAATATGTCTCCCCAAGAGACAGATAAAACAAAATTAAAATTCAAATGAGAGAGATTTCTTCGAGATGAAGACATTGAAGAAGTTATTATGGATGTGAATTCGCATGGGGCCAGAAAAAGGAGTGGCATTTGAACCTGTTCCTTGGTCTTGAGAAAACAGGGCCAAAGAGCAGGAGAAAGAACTAACAGACATTTATGACAGGGGAGGGGAGAACTCTTATGGAGTTACTGAAGTATGGAACATAAAGTAGGAAAACTTATATAGATCTAGATAGAAGAGCTTTTAATGCCTAACCTATGACTTACAACTCTGCTGTCACATCTCTATAAAGTTGTAAAAGGGGAAGATGGAAACGCCAAAGTAAACTTCCATAGATTTCAGCGTTAGAAAACAGATTTGGGAATATTTGGCCTACAGAGGTGAGCCAACTGGTGTGAACTGAAGGTATTTACTGTTGAAGAAAACCTAGAAGAAATTAAGAAAAAGAAAAAAAAAAGGAGTCTCGAGTAGATTTGGAGTTTAACAAAAAGACAAGAAACATCTGGAGAAGCAGTTGGAAGAAGAGAAAAGATTTTGAATACCTTAGAAAGAATTGTGTTGCAAACCAAGGAAGCAGAGAAGTCCCCACGAGGCCTATCAACAATATCAAAACATACAGAGAAACACACTACAAACAACAAAATCTAATCTTTGATTTGATTATCATTGTAGAGTAGTATAGATTCAACAAGAAGGTAGATGTGAAGAAACTAAGGAAAGCAATAGAGTAGAACAGGAGAATTAGGGTATTAAAATAAGAAGTGTTGAAATGGAGAGAAGAATCTGATAAAAAAGCAAAGGAATGTAAAAGATGGCATCTGAACTGTGATCACGTGTGCAATATAAGATATGTAAAATTTCAATGACATAAACGTATAGGAGGTATGAAAGGGCATGAGGCAGTGGCAAGGGAGTAGATTTTTAGAGTATGATATCCAATCAGTTGGATAATTCCTAGTGAAGAGGAAGTTTAAACACATTTATTTTCATGAACAGCAAATAAGAGATGAAGCACTAGAACAGAGAAAACAGAAAATGTTGAGACTTGCATTTTGAAACAGTCAGCCCTAAGCATATTAAAACCTCCCCAAATGGTAACAGGTACAATATTAATATAAAGTTTTCAATGACGAGCACTAGAATCACTAAGGGAAGATTAGAGAAAGTTCTGGAATTTAAAGGTAACATTAATAGTAGTGATGATGTCCATGTATACACCATGTGCAATTCATACACTCCCTGATGTGAAAACAGAACTAATTCTTCTGAACATTTATTTATAGAAACTTTGAGCAAAGAGGAGAATTGAGATTTGCTGGAGTACATTACGATATTCTTTAGTACACTCTCCTTCAAAGTATTTGAAAGGCATTCAGCATTCTGAAAAGTTTTTGCTGAAAATGACAACTTTATGAGAAATCTGTTACCTAATAATAAAAACTATAACAACAGCACTTAATAATGATGACAATAATAATGATAATGATGATGGTGATGTTCATGAATACGTAATCCCTGGCATCATAAACCCTTATGAATAGCTTTAACAGTTGGAATTTAAAATCCAAATTTTTGGTTCAAACATCATCAAACACTGAGTCACTGGCAGCCTTAAGGGCTGAAACAGATGAAAATGAAGTGAGGTGTTTTTGTTTAATATACAATTCAACTAGCAACATTTACATTCTTGAAAAAAATAGTGGTATTAACAACAAAACAAAAACACACAACCTATCTATGTTGCATTGAAATATTCATTGAAATTTACCTCAGTAAGTATTTGCTATTCTGACCTTAGGTCAGCAGAAGTTTTTGTTAATATTTCCCTTTCTTTTGGAGTCCATGTGTTGGGGGGCCTGGGTGGCTCAGTCAGTTAAGCATCCAACTTCAGCTGAGGTCATGCTCTCAAGGTTTGTGAGTTCAAGCCCTGTGTCCAGCTCTGTGCTGACAGCTCAGAGCCTGGAGCCTATTTTAGATGGTGTGTTCCCCTCTCTCTCTCTCTGCCCCTCTCCCACTAGTACTCTGTGTCTCTCTCTCTCAAAAATAAATAAACATTAAAAAAAATCAGAATCCAGATTTTGTTGTCTGGTTCATTCTCATCCTCACTATAAGCCCAAAGAAAAAAATTGCTCAGCTAAGAGAAAATAAAATTTAAATATCCTGTAAAATGAAAAATTAAAAACAGAAATTGAAGGAAAAATAAAATAAATCTTGTCTGGTTTTCCAAATGAAAAAGAAAAAGAAAAAATACATTTAAAATTGGAATCACTCCCTACTGAATTCTGAAATTTATTATGGAAAACTATGTGTATGCAAGTACATGCACAGACAGATATAAGCATATGAAACCTTGCACTTACTAGCTGTCTTACAGCCCTCACATCCCTGCATGCTATGTGGGCAAACCCCGAAGAGCCTGCTGAAGAACGAGAGAAAACTTGGAACATGGACAGCCATACTTAATGAATCGATTTAGACCTGTCAGCGCTCAGCAGACTCGGTAGCTGACTACAGATGCATAGTTGAGCCCGGCCAAGATCAGCTGAACCACCATTTTAGAGCAACTCAAATTGTCATGTCACAGAAAGTGAGCTAAATAAATAGATGTTATATTAAGCTACCGAGTTTAGGGGTGGCACAGTTAAAATAACTGAATACAAATGCACTGAAGGAATCAAAGTAATTAAAAAAAAAGTCTACACATTTTTTTTTTAATATCTTAAAATTGCCTCTAGCAATATAGGCATTGTTTGGAAAAAGGCTTGCACCAGAGTTATTTGTTGGGGAGAAAAATCATTCCACATTTAGATTTTAGTATAATTGCTCCATTTCACTTTACGAGATTAGCTGACAAAAAATGAATATGAATGCAGACCCTAAGGGACTGGAAGAAAGAAATGGAACTATGAAAAACTGGAATCAGTCTATAGGGTAACCATATGACTTGGTTTGTCTGGAGCCAAACATTGGTATTCCCAATATCCTGTCTATCTTAATATTTTTCCCACTTGTTTCTTTCTCAAATGTGTTTCTGCCTGGACAAGAGATTATACAGTCAATCTAGTACCTGGCAACAAGGTAGCAGGGTAAAAACTTCCTCTGTACATAGTTTTTTGTAGGCAGGTAGAATTTAAGTAACACTATCCAACAATGAAGAACCATTAGTAACTTCATGCACTTTCCTTACCTCATGTTTAAAATAAATATTCTGTAAATATAATTCCTTTGTAATAATTCATTTTAAAAGGTCTTAAAGCAGGTGATGAAATTTAATCTATTTCCTGTCAGATGGTATAGACTCACAATATTAGCTGCTTTTGAATGCTGCCCCATATTTAAATATAAGCAAAGATAACAAAGGTTTTCAGAAATCATTAGCTATATGGAATTAGAAATGAGAAATATGTTAGTAATTGCTTGGTTTGCTGAAACTGTATTTGAAGTGGTACAATTTTAAAATGAAAGATATTTTTGTTTGGAGAATGATTTTCAGAAGAATTACTCCAAATTTCAAGATGAGGAGAGAGCTGATAAGCTACCCTGATCTACAAAGTCCTACTGGGAAACCTGTTTATGGAAGCGACATATTTCTTGCTTTTCTACCACCAAACTGATTTCTGCTACAGGAAAGGAAAATAAAACATGAAAAGGCTATAACCTTGTGATTATTTGCAGAAATAAACAAAAATTTACCACACAAAGTATGTGTCTGTGACCTGCTCAGCTACAGCAAAGCATGAAACTTAGATGAAACCGCTCTTTAAAAGAATTTAATATATAGCGATACATATGTGAGTTATATCTTTAGTCAGTGCTACTAGTTATCAGTAAATAAAAGTGTTTCTGAAATCAGCAAATATGGTACTTTTAAACTAGAAAACTAATTTGCCCTTATTATTTTCATTTGATCCACTTAAATTTCTAAAGGACGAAAGAAATATTAAACATTGCTACTAACTATAATTTGACTGGCAGCCTCTGGTTTATAGCCACTATTACTCAAACACATTATCATCAATGTCATCTGTTCACATTTTCAAGCTATAAAACTGGGAATGTTCACAAACATGGCAAATTTTCCATTCACTATCCATATAACCCATTACCCAAATCTCCAAGTTCTTTTTTTTTATACTTCCTTTGAAATATCTGTTAAGACATACCTTCTGTATTTGTCTTATTTTACTCCATCTTCTATACTGTCAGAGAAGCAAACTTCCTAAAATTTAACCTTGATTATGGCACTCCTAAACTTCATGTTACTGTTTTTCAAACTATATTCAATTCCCTAATCCATCTGCCTTAGAATCACTTGAGGAGGTGTTTTTGTTTTGTTTTATATATTAGTATTCATTATTTAGGTAGGATTTACTCCACACCTTATAGTCTCAAAAGTGACCATGGAAACTGTTCTTTACTAAGTTCCCAGGGTGACATTCCCAAGGTGAGAACTATTTCAAGGACGTCAAAGGTTTACTATATCCTTCTTAATAAAAACTGAGTGTAGAATATTAAATAATACCCTCCCCTCATATGTCCAAGTCCTAATCCCAGGAACTTGTGCATGTTACATCATATGAAAAAAAAACAAAAACAAAAAACAAAGACAAAGACAAAAACAAACAAAACCAAACAAACAAAAAACAACCTTTACCAATGTGATTAAATTAAAGTCTTAAAATGGGGAGATTACCCTGAATGACACAACAGTCTTTTTAAGAAGACGGTGGTAGGGGGCGCCTGGGTGGCTCAGTCGGTTAAGCGTCCGACTTCGGCTCAGGTCACGATCTCGCGGTATATGAGTTCGAGCCCCGCGTCGGGCTCTGTGCTGACTGCTCAGAGCCTGGAGCCCGTTTCAGATTCTGTGTCTCCCTCTCTCTCTGACCCTTCCCCGTTCATGCTCTGTCTCTCTCTGTCTCAAAAATAAATAAATGTTAAAAAAAAAATTTAAAAAAAAATAAATAAAAATAAATAAAAAAAAAGAAGATGGTGGTAGGAGTCAGATTTTGAGAAGGTGATGTGATGATACAAATGGACGTGGAAGTTCACTGCTGTAATTACTGGCTTGGAAGATGGAAGGGAACCAGGAGGCAAAAAACCCAGTTAGTCTCTAGAAGATGGAAGGGTAAGGAAACAGAAGCTGCAGGAGTTTCTCTTCGTGGCTCTTGGCATGAGACTCCTGCTTTCCTACCAAGCCTTTTTTCCTATGTTCCTCTACATACATTCATGTTTCCTTTTATTTTTTTAAAAAGTACTTGATTAATTTCCTTTTACAAAACACCATGCTCTATTCTGCTTTCTTCACTCAAGCTAGTCCTTTCATCCTCAATAGTCTCTCTTTACATCTTTTCCCAGTAGATTTAAAATCCCCCTGTTTTCCAGGATTCACCATAGACATCAGCTAATGTAGAAAATTTCCCTTTCATCCTTCTCGTGAAATGGTTGCCTGGGCCATTTAGGTTTTTCACAATTTTCAGGTTCTTTTTGGTAAAAGTTAGTATCTGGTGTGCTACTGAGAAAGCAAACCTTCACTCCACCTCTGTCAAAAGTATAAAAGCTAGTTAGGAAAAAGTATAAAACCTATTCTTGTAAGTTTGGTAAAATACCTTACATACATAAATACTTCATAGGAAGCAGATGTAACAATATTATGGCAGCAGTTTTCAGCTAATCATCATCAGATAATTAGTCATCTCAGTTAAATTTTTAATTATGTTGGGGGACATAAAACTAAATGGGATCATAGGCTAAGAGCACCACTAATAAGAGTATTGAGCCTTAAGATTTGCCAACTTATTATACCAAATGTACTTTTATCTTAAATTAATTGCTGGAAAAGTATGGATTAAATTGGCTTATACACAGACTTTTAAAATAAAATTATGTTAATATAATGACTCTCTTCATTAGTGTTCTACAATTTTTGTTGATATGGTTCATAATTCAGTATAAAAGGAATACTGCATATTCTAGCAAATCATATTTATCACACAGAATATGATTATAAAAATTAGAATGCTATTTTATAATATTAATTAAAATATTATTTCAAGATCACTGATAACAATTTTAAGCTCTTATGAAAGTAACTGAGAGTATTTGCATATATAAAACATAAGGATTCCTGAATTAACCTAAATAAGGATAAGAGTGTATCAAGAAGAAAAGACAGGGGCACGTGGGTGGCTCAGTCGGTTAAGTGCCGACTTTGGCTCAGGTCATGATCTCATGGCTTGTGGGTTCGAGCCCCACTTTGGGCCCTGTGCTGACAACTCAGAGCCTCAAGCCTACTTGGGATTCTGTGTGTCTCTCTCTCTCCGCCCCTCCCCTTCTTGCACTCTGTCTCTGTCTCTCTCAAAACTAAATAAACATTAAAAAAAAAGGCGAAAAGACAGATTATGTTGCTTTTATTTGTTATTTGATAGAGAGTTGTTATTTGTGTGTACTTATACACACTTGTGCATATATGAACTCTCTGTAGATTGATAGTAACTAAAACCTAGAACATCTTATGGTGTCGGCAGCCTCATAGTCAAAGTAAATGATTATCCTGGTGATGAAAAAATTAGCTGTTGAACACTCTATATCAACAACTATGTCAAGTATTCAAATGCATTTTCTACAATAGTTTCTCAAAGTAATTCTGTGCAGTAGGTTGCCCAAGATCACATACAGAAGGGATGTAACAATATGCAGTCCAATTTTAGGATCTCTAACATTTGCCATTACATGGCCATTGTCTGCTAGTGTCCAAGTCAACTTCTGTCACATCCTTATCATCCAACTGGAATGAAGGGATGTCCTCTGGTAAGAACTTCTGATATTAGCGCACTTCACAAATCTTAAAGCAAATGCAGCCAGAGTTACTGAAACTGGATCCGTCAGACATTCCAAGGATATACAAATGGTTTGCCATATATTTCTCTATGGAAATTGTTAGTTTCTAATTAAGTTTCCCAAATGATGCAAGACAATGCACATGTGTTTGAGTTGGCCATGACAGAGTAATAAAGAATCAAATTTAAGCAGCGATTGCACTCAAATTGTTCTCACTGGTAAACCCATTAAGCCAAAGAAAATTTTGACTGTAAACACCGTATTCTGAATGCTCTATCAATAAGAATACCATACTTCAACCATTAACTAAACAACATATGAGCTTACACAGTGTTCAGGATAAATAATTTTCATTAACTCTAAAAAGTAAATTTCATATCAATAGACCTCCTGTTCTCCAGCTTCAGGGCACATCATTATAAGTAAAAGTCTGTGGCATAGTGAGCTTGGGAAGATGCTAGATCAGGAAAACCCAGAGATCACCCCATCCAAAGTTTACAACCAGGTATCATCCACATCTAAGCCAATAAACAGGAAAGTGATCCAAAAATTGACAGAACAAACTCCACAACAAAATATAGAGAAGAAGTTGCATCTAAAAGGTTAGGAAGGTCAAAAAGCCTAAGGGAAGCTGCCCACAGGAGGGAGGGAACTGTGCATGAAGAGAGGGCAGAGAAATAGGCTCAAATCAGGGAACCCACGCAGGGAAGATTAATAAATCCCCATAACATTTCGCACTGTAAACCAGAGATGATGAACTCTGTGAGTTTGTATAATCAATAGGACTTGCAGCCTAGAGCTTTAAAAGTCAGCTGACTGGGCAAGCCTGGAAGGCTAGTGCTAGCTGGGTCGTTGCCCTTAAAGAGACAGCAGCCTATGCTGAGAGGCAACATAAAAATGGTAGTTGACACAACACAGGGGGAAAACAGCAGACAGATCTGTTCATACTAATTTCAGAGCATGTTGGGAAACTTCTCTGAAAACAGAGGAGCTGGAAGGCACCATTTTTCTTCCCCATCCCAGCATAAACACAGAGCCATTTGCAAGAGGCAGGGCTGCACATATACCTGCTGGCTAAGGAGCTTCCTGACCTACTAGTAGTGTGCCACATCCATGAGTCTCCTGAGGACTCCACCACTCCAGGCCTGCTAGTCTAGGTCCTGAGCTCAGAGCAAATTTTGTCAAAGTCCAGTGGACCCTGCCCAACTACTGGTTGCACAGCTACCACTGCAGTTGGCCTCACATCCCCAGCCACTGTCATGCTCCCAGCCCAATCACCGGGTGCATACCTGCCACCAAGTGCTATGCCCAGTTGCCGTGCTGCATTCAGCCATGTGCCCCCCAGTTACAGCGCCTTCTGACACACCCAGTATCATACACCCAGTGTCATGTCCCAGCCGCTATAGCACTTTGGGGGATCCAGCATAGGAATAGTGGTCCAGCCCAAATTTTCCTAACACCTTAACCCTGCTCACAGTTTCCCCAGTGGGTGTGCTCCCTCACAGCTAGCCTGCCTGGTCTCACTAACACCACAAAGAGCAAGCATAGCCCACAACAGGCAGAGAGTCAGTGCAGACTACTGCACAGAAAGGAAAAGTGATGCAGATACAACAGCAGGGTGTAAGCAACACACAGAGGATGCTCTCCTAAAGTACCAGGCTCTGGTGAATAGGGGCCACTGCACTGCAGGGCACTACAGGACTTCTGCATAAAGTCACTGCTTCCAAGAGAAGAAGACATAGCTGACTCTTTTAACAATGGGGGAAAAAAAACAACAAAAAGAAACAGACAAAATGAAGAGACAGAAATTTATCCCAAATGAAAGTACAGGAGAAGGCCACAGCTAGAGATCTAAGCAAAACAGATATAAATAGCATCCCTGACACAGAATTTAAATTAATGATTATAAGGATACTCACTGGACTTGAGAAAAGAGTGGAAGACATGAGTGAGACCCTTAATGCAGAGGTAAGAAATAACATAGCAGAGATAAAGTGTTCAACAAACAAAATGAGAAACATGCTTGATGAAATGAACAGCAGGATGGAAGAAGCAGAGAATAAATAAGTGACCTAGAAAAAAGAGTAATGGAAAGTAATAAAGCCTAACAAAAGAGAGAAAAAATAATTATGCAAAACAAGAATAGACTTTGGGAACTCATTGACTCCATCAAACATAATAACATTTGTATTATGTAAGTCCCAGAAGGAGAGAGAGAAAAGGAAGCAGAAGATTTATTTGAAGTAATAATAGCTGAAAACTTCCCTAATCTAGGGAAGGAAACAGATATCCAGATCCAGGAGGCACAGAGAATTCCCATCAAAATCAACAAAGAGCATGGCCACATAAAGTTAGATTGTAATTAAATTGGCAAAATACAGTGATAAAAAATGTTAAAAGCAGCAAGACCAAAGAAGACAGTGACTTACAAGGGAAAACTCATAAGGCTAGCAGATTTCCATAAGAAACTTTGCAAGCCAGAAGGCAGTGGAATGATATTTTCAAAGTGCTGAATTGGAAAAATATGTACCCAAGAATACTCTGTCCACCAAAACTATGACTCAAAATAGAAAGAGAGATAAAGAGTTTCCCAGACAAAAACTAAAGGAGTTCATTACCACTAAATCAGTCCTGCAAGAAATATTAAAGGGGACACTTTGAGTGGAAATGAGACACTGAAGTCACATTATAAAGGTAGGAAACACAAAAACAGTGAAAATAAATATTTCTGTACAGAATCAGTCAAGGAACTCAAAAAGTAAAAAGATATAAAATATAAAAACATATACCTAAAATGTGGGGAGGAGGGAAGAAAAGAATGGTTTCAGACTTAACCATCAACAGATACTGCTATATGCAGAAGAGCTTATATACAAGCTTGATGATAAACATATATTTAAAAACACTAAAAGATTTAGTGGCACCTGGCATCTGGGTGGCTCAGTCAGTAAAGCATCTGACTCTTGATTTCAGCTCAGGTCATGATCTCATGGTTCGTGTGTTTGAGTTCCACATCAGGCTCTGCACTGACAGTATGCAGACTGCTTAGAATTCTCTTTTCCTCTCTCTCTGCCCCTAACCTACTTGTGCTCTCTGTCTCTCAATCCAAATAAGTAAACTTAAAAAAAAATTATAAAAAAAAGAATAAAGAGAAAAAATATCCAAATATTTCACTAAAGAAAGCCAGCAAACAAAAGATATGAAAGGATCAGAGAAAAACTTCAGAAAAAAAATCAAAACAAGTAATACAATGGCAATAAATACGTATCTGTCAATAATTACTTTGAATGTAAATGGACTAAGCATTCCAATCAAAAGACATAGTGAGAGAATGGATAAAAAAATAAAAAAAAAAACAAGACATATCTATATGCTGCCTACAAAAGACTCATTTTAGACCTAAAGATACCTGTAGATTGAAAGTGAGGGCATGGAGAAACATCTATCATGCAAATGGGCGTCAAAATAAAGCTAGAGTAGCAATGCTTATACTGTACAAAATAGACTTTAAAACAAAGGCTATAATGAGATAAAGAAGGACACTATATAATAATAAGGGGACAATCCAATGGAAAATATAACAACTGTAGATATTTAGGCACTCAACTTGGAAAAGCCAGGTACATAAAACAGTTAATAGCAAAACTAATGGAACTAATTGATAATAATATAATAATAGTAGGGGACTTTAACACCCCACTTACATCAATGTGGATGTCGATCATCTACGCATAAAATCAACAAGAAAACAATGGCTTTGAATGACACACTGGATCATATGGACTTAACCGATATGATCAGATCATTCCATCCTAAAGCAGTAAACACATCGCACAACTGCACAATGAACATTCTCCAGAACAGTTATATATTAGCCCACAAAACAAGTCTCAATAAATTCAAGAATATATAGTGATACCATGCCCCTTTTCTGACTATAACACTATGAAACTAGAAGTCAATCACAAGAAAAACTTTGGAAAGATGACAAATACGTGGAGGTTAAATAACATACTACTAAACGGTGAATGGGTCATCCAGGAAATAAAAGAAAAAATAAAAAAATAAACCCATGGGAAAAAAAGGAAATTAAAACACTGTGGTCGAAAACCTTTAGGATGCAACAAAAGCATTTCTAAGAGGAAAGGTTATAGCAATACGGGTCTACCTCAACAAACAAGAAAAATCTCAAATAAGCAACCTAACCTTACACCTAAAGGAGATAGAAAAAGAAGGAAAAAGAAGAGCAAACAACCTAAAACCAGAAGGAAGGGAATAATAAAATTAGAGGAGAAATAACATAGAAACCAAAGGGAAAAAAAAGAAACACACACACACACACACACACACACACACACACATCCACACACACCCAAAAACAGCAAAACAAAGCAAAACAAAAAATACAAAAGAACAGATTAATGAACCCAGGGGCTGGTTCCTTGAAAAAATCTGTAAAATTGATAAATCTCTAGCCAGAATTATTAAGGAAAAAAAAGATATAACTCAAAAAATAAAATCATGAAGAAGAGAGAAGAAATAACAATGAACACCACAGAAATACAAACGATTATAAGAGAATATTATGAAAAACTATATGCCAACAAATTGGAAAACCCAGAAGAAATGGATAAATTCCTAGAAACATATAAATTACTGAAACTGAAACAGAAAGAAACAGAAAACTTGAACAGACTGATAACCAGCTAAGAAAGTGAATCAGCAATCAAAATGTTCCCAGCAAACAAAAGTCCAGGACCAGACGGCTTCCCAGGGGATATCCACCAAACATTTAAAGAAGAGTTAATACCTACTTTTCTCAAACTATTCCAAGAAAGGAAGGAAAACTTCCAAATTCATTCCATGAAGACAGCATTATCCTGAAGCCAAGTCAGATAAAGACCCCACTAAAAAAGACAACTACAGGCTAATATCCTTGAGGAATATGGATGCAAAAATCCTCAGTAAAATAGTAGCAAGATGAATTAAACAATACATTTAAACAATCATTCAGTATAATCAAGAGGGATTTATTCCTGGGTTGAAAATGTGGTTCAATATCTACAGATCAATCAACATGATACATCACATCAGTAAGAGAAAGAATAAAGAACCTTATGATCATTTCAATAGATGCAGAGAAACCATTCGGAAAACACACCATTCATGAAAATAATTCTCCAGAAAGGAGGTTTGGAGGTAATATACCTTTACATAGTAAAGGCGATATATGAAAAACCCACAGCTAACATCATGCTTATTGGGGAGAAACTGAGAGCCTTTCCCCTAAGGTCAGGAACAAGACAAGGATGTCCACTCTCACCACGTTTATTCAGCATAGTAGTGGAAATCCTACCCACAGAAATCAGACAACAAAAAGAAATAAAGGCATCCAAATTGGAAGAGAAGTAAAATGTTCACTATTTTTAGATGCCATGATATTTCATGTAGAAAACTCAAAAGATTCTACCAAGAAAATGCTAGAAATGATGAATGAATTAACTCAAGTCACAGGATACAAACTCAACATACAGAAATCTTTTGCATTCCTATATGCCAATAACGAAGTAGCAAAAAGAGAAATCAAAGAATCAATCCCATTGACAATTACACCAAAAATAAGATACCTATGAATAAACCTAACCAAAGAGGTAAAAAGACCTGTACTCTGAAAACTAGAAAACACTGATGAAGGAAATTGAAGGTGACACAAACACCTTGGAAAGAGGTTCCATGCTCATGAATTAGAAAAACAAATTTTGTTAAAATGACTATACTAACGAAAGCAACCTACACATTTAATGCAATCCCTATTAAAATACCACTGGCATTTTTCACAGAGCTAGAACAAACATTTCTAAATTTGTATGGAACCACAAAAGACCCTGAATTGCCAAAACAATCTTGAGAAGGAAAAGCAAAGATGGAGGTGTCACAATTCTGGACAAAGTTGTAGTGAACAAAACAGTATGGTACTGGCACAGAAATAGACACATAGATCCATAGAACAAAATAGAAAACATGGAAATGAATCCAAAACTACACGGTCAATTAATCTTCAACAAGGTAGGAAGAATGACCAATGAGAAAAGGATAGTCTCTTCAAGGAATTGTAGTGGGAATACTGGACAACATACAAAAGAAAAACATTTGACCACTTTCTTAACCATAACCAAAAATAAATTCATAATGAATGAAAGACCTAAATGTGAGACCTGAAGCCATACAAAAATCTTCGAAGAATACACATGCAATAACCTCTTTGACATCAGATATAAGTTTTTTCTTGATATGTCTCCTGAGGCAAAGGAAACAAAAGCAAAAATAAACTATTGAGACTTTATCAATGTAAAAAGCTTCTGCACAGAGAAAGAACATTCAACAAAACTAAAGGCAAACTTCAGAATGGAGAAGATATTTGCAAAAGTCATTTTTGATAAAGGGTTCTTATCCAATATATATAAATAATTTATAAAACTCAACAGCAAATAAGCAAATAATCCAATGATAAGATGGTCATAAGTCATGAACAGACATTTTTCCATAGAAGACATACAGATGGCCAAGAGACATTAAAAGGTGTTCATCATCAGTTATCATCATGGGAATGCAAATCAAAACTACAATGAGTTTTGATACCTGTCACACCTGTCAGAATGGCTATAACCAAAAATAAAAGAAACAACAGGTGTTGCTGAGGATGTGGGGAAAAGGGATCCTCTTGAACTGTTGGTGGGAATACAGCCACCAAACTGTGCAGCCACTCTGGAAAACAGTATGGAAGTTCCTCAAAAAGTTAAGAATAGAATTACCCTATAATCAATAAATCACACTACTGGGTATTTACCAAAAATACAAAAACAGTAATTCAAAGGGATACATGCACTTCATATTTACAGCAGTATTATTTATAATATCCAAGATATGGTAACAGCCCAAGTATCCATAAATTGATGGATGGATAAAGAAGAGTTGATACACACACACACACACACACACACACACACACACACTGGAATATTATTCAGTCATAAAAAAGAATGAAATCTTGCCATTTGTAACAACATGGATGGAACTAAAGAGTATATTGCTAGCAAAATAAGGCAGTGATAGAAAGACAAATATCATATGATTTTACTCATATGTGGAATTTAAGAAACAAAACAAAAAAGCAAAGGAAGAAAGACACACACACACACACACACACACACACACAGAATTCAAGAAACCAACTCTTAATTATAAAAAAAAACAAACTGTTGCCAGATGGAAGAGAGGTGGGGGGATAGGTTAAATGGGTGATGGGGATTAAGGAGTGCACTTGTCATGATGAGCACCAGGTGATGTATGGAATTGTTGAATCACTGTAATATATATCTGAAACTAATCTAACACTGTATGTTAACTAACTGGAATTAATAGAAAGACTGCAGAAAATTCATATCGATAGTTATGTAAATTACTAATTTATAAATGTATTTAAAAAATGTACTAATTTACATATGTAAAGCATTCCTTCTGAGTATGTGCCAACAATATTTATGACATTAATAATCATAAGCACCTATATTTGTGCTTAGATATATAGCTTTCAGAGCAGTTGCACAAGCCCTTTGTATCTTGTTTCTTTAAGAGAGCATCTTTGTTTCTCCAGATGGCAATGAAAGTTTTATAGGATCATATAGAAATTGCTTACATTTCTGCCTGTATATTCAAGTCATGATAATTCATTTTGCAAAACTGAACACATTCTAAGGAGTCATAGTATGATTGGGGAAATTATCCTAAAGATAAAATCAAAGAAGTTTGGCTTCATAGAAATTAGGATAAAGCCCTAAAATAAATTTAGTACAATATACTACATTTAAATATCCATATTTGCCCTCTAAAAGATTATTTTTGGAGGGAAAACAACGCATGTCTATATAGAACTGCAAAATCAACAACTTCATATACGGTCAATTCTCATTATTTTCAGTAAGTATGATCCATAAAATCTCCATGAACAGTGGATTATTAAATATTGAACCACCGTTCCAATTGCCTCCTTTTCTTACCTACACATTTATATATCATGCATTATGGTGGCATGGACAAATTCTTCCATTCTGTTCCTATTTTTACTTGATTCTGAAAGTATGTTGTAGATTGAGTTCTCCAAACACAGAAACTGAGACAGAATTTGGGGTGTTAATTTAATGTGTTAAACTGTGATGTAGTCCCGACAAAAAGATTGATCAATTCCACGAGGGGTTCTTGTCCTACAATAAGGAAAGTGGCCAGTCATTTACACCTTCACTTTGCTCTGTCACCAGATGCCAGGTATGTAAGGACCTGTGTGGCCTTGAGGAAGTAATTCCTCTGCAGAGGTGGATGCCAATGGAAGCCACTGTTAGGACTGTCCACTGTCTGCATTTCCCACAGCAGGGCATCAGAGCCTTCCTTTTTTTGGCAATTTGCCTGGCATATTTCCTTGCCCACAGTAACGGGTGACTTATCTTTCCCCTTTAAATATATAGGGACGTTAGTGCATACAAGGAAAGATTTCCTTCATTACTACATCTTATTAGAAATACTAGGAATCCCAAGATCTCATTGGAAGGACATGGTATTCAATTCAATTCAATTCAGTACTTTAACATTTTGAAAGATTAAAGAAGATACTCTTTTGAGCTGTTTTCTATTTTGTCTTTTGTAAAAAGCTAGCAAAGAAAACTGTTCCCATAAACTTGCAAAGTCCTTCATTTTCCAAAGCAATCTGTCCAACTAGAATGTCATCCATCTGTGCAGGCTAGTTGACTCATTTCAGTTTGGGACTTTATTCCTGCAAAACACCTGTACTATAATATGTGCTTAATAATTTCCACCCATTTTCAAGAAAAAATTGCATCTCTAAAATCTTCATGCTGTCATAAAATTGTCAGTTTCCATTCTTGTTACCATAATGAGATGTTATACAGGTGGATCCATGTTTTAGAACTATTATCCATAGAAATGCACATTGGTCCAACAGGGGAAAAATGTGTTGGCAAAAGGAAACATATCTCATAAAAGCCATGTTTATATACTGTGAGCCAATAATTTTTAAGATCGTACAGTTTGGACACCTGCAAAATATGGATGAAATGTTAGATTTCCATAATGCTACTGTTTGTGTAATGTGACTGTTATGAGGCATGTCCAATTGCCAAATGTTACATGCCTTGGGCCTATGGTGCTCATTAGTCATAGAAGTGTATTCAGTTCAGATTATCACATGGAATCAACTTTTGGCATTTTTTTTATTGTGTTGTCACATCAGTGGTTTACGTTAATGTCCAAAATTTATGATAAAGCTGAATATATATATTTTTAAGAGAATCAAAAAATCTTAATATTCATATGCTATTCATAGAGCTGTTTTCCTGATTTGTACAATTTTCCTCTGCTTTTGAATTTTCCCTTATTTTTCAACCAAATCTTTTCACTTGTTTCACAAACCAAAGCAGCAGAGTTCAAACTATTTTCTCAAGGAAGTTAAAAATTGTAAATGGGTTTAAATTATTGAAAACTAAAATTAAACTATTCTAACTAAACTTAATCTGGACCAACTTCTTTAATTTATAGATGAAGATATTTGAAATCAAGGCTTTATGCTTACCTGAAGTAACTCAGGTCTGTAAGTTCAGAGCTGAGGATAAATACAGATATTCTTATCTTGATTTCATGATTCTTTCCTCTAAACCATACCTCTACTATTCATTTTTTGAATTTAATAAGAGATTATTTTGATATTTTTGTATTTTTCAGCTTTATTGAGATATAATTGGCATATAACATTGTGTAAATTTAAGGTTTACAAAGTATTGATGTGAAACACTTATGTAGTGCAAAATGATGAATGTCATAGACTTAGCTAACACCTCCATCATGTCACATAGTTACCATTTCTTTTTTGTGGTAAGAGCATTTAAGATCTACTCTCTTAGTAACCTTCAAGTATATAAGACAGTGTTATTAACCATGATCACCATGTTTTACATTAGATCCTCAGAAGTTACTCATCTCATAACTGGAAGTTTCTACTCTTTGACCTACTGCTCCTCCCACCCCAAGAAGTTTATTCTTCACCCCCAAGACTCTGGCAACCACTATTCTACTGTTTCTATGAGTTCAGCTTTTTAGATTCCACGTAGAATTGCGGTTATTCAGTATTTGTCTTTCTCTGACTTATTTCACTTACTATAATGCCTCCAAGGTCCAACTGTATTGTCACAAATGTCAAAATTCCCTTCTCTATCATGGCTAAACAATATTCCATTGTATGTATTATACTGCATCTTCTATACCCATTTGTCCACTGACAGTTATGTTGTTTCCATAGTGTAGCTATTGCAAATAATGTGGCAGTGAACACAGGGTGCAGATATCTCTTTGATATGCTTTTTTCATTTCCTTTGGACATATACCTACAAGGAGGATTTCTAGATCATATGGTATTTCTATTTTTAATATTTTGAAAATTTCTTATTCTGTTTTCCATAGTGGCTGTAACAATTTATATTCCCAATGGCACACAAGCATTCCATTTACTCCACATCCTCACCAATGCTTTTTATCTCTTGTCTTTTGATGATAGTCACTCTAACAGCTGTGAGATGATATCTTATTGTGGTTTTTCTTTGCATTTCCTTGATAATTAGTAATTTTGGGTGTCTTTTCATGTACCTGTTAGCCATTTGAATGTCTTCTCTAGAAAAATGCCTCATCAGTTCTGCCCATTTTTAAAATAGGATTGTTTGTGGGGCACCTGGATGGTTCAGTCGGTTAAGCATCCAACTCTTGGCTTTGGCTCAGGTCATGATCTCCAGGTTTTGTGACTTCATGCCCCGCGTTGAGCTCTGTACTGGCAGCAGGGAGCCTGCTTGGGATTCCCTCTCTCCCTCTCTTTCTCTGTCCCTCCTCCACCCACGCTATCTCTTTCTCTCTCAAAATAAATAAATAAACTTAAAAAATAAAATAAAATAGGATTGTTTGTTTTCTTCTTTTGTTTTCTATTGAGCAGTATGCATTTTTTATACATTTTAGATATTGACTCCTTATCAGATACATAATTTGCAAAGCTCTTCTGTTCTGTATGTTGCCTTTTCATTTTGTTGATGGCTTCCTATGCTGTGCAGAAACAGTTTGGTGTAGTGCCACTTACTTGCTTTTGGAGTCATATCCAAAAAATCATTACCAGACCTATATCAAGGAGCTTAACCTCTATATTTTCTTATAGGATTTTTTTATTCAGGCCTGCTATTTAAGACTTTAATTCATTTTGATGTGATTTTTACATGTGGTGTAAGACAAACTTCTAGTTTCATTCCACTCTCCAGCTTTCCCAGCACTATTTAATCAAAATATACTCCTTTCCCCAACGTATATTCTTGGCTCCTTTGTCATAAATTAATTGACAATATATGCATGGTTTTACTTTTGATTCTCTATTTCTGGGTTACATTGATCTATGTGTCTATTTTTATGCTAGTAGAATATGGTTTGGATTGCTATAGCTTTGAAATATAGTGTGAAATCAGGGATACGTCTGCTGCAAACAAGAAATGAAAACATTAATCCAGTTTGATAAGGAAAGTATCATCCTCTTTTGGTAGATAAATGGAGAGTGATAGTATTTCAGTTTTTAAAATGTGGAAATTAAATCAAATTCTAGGTTTGTTGAGAATTGAATGTGTTTTCAGGAAAGAAAAGTGGTGAAGATAGAAAATCAGGCTGTTTGTATTTCTATTGTCTATATATGACAGTAACAATTTAATAGGATAAGAATTTGTTTGAAGATGGAAGTTTACCATGTCACAGACTTAGCCCCCTATGCATATTCATGAAGAAAGTCAATTTGAGGGTTTCTAAGGTTACAGAGCTAGTTTTGACAAACTGTGAATCTGTTCTTGCTTATCAATCCTAGTCTTGTTTATCAACTACTCCCACACTGCTTACTTACAATAAAATCTTCACTTTCAGGAAGATAAGCAACTTTTGTTCCATGATGGTCTCAGCCTATGGAGAACCAATATCTTGGCGGGACTGGCCCTTTTGGTTCTTATTATGATTGCAAGAGACCCTCAACAATATCCAGGAAACTTTAAAAGAGACAAGGTTTATTACTTACAGTCCTAGATATTACATGGCACACCTGAGGCCATACGGCAAAGTCTAGGGGGAGTGCGAGTGAGTGCATGAGTCTTGGGTTCTGCTTTTATCTGGACCCACGGTGGGAGCCTGGGTTTTGCAGGCTCACTGTCATTGGTGAATTTAAAACATGAAAGGGGGGATTTGAAGCATAGGAAAAGCAAAAAACAAAACAAAATGAAACAACAACAAAAAGAAAAACAAATGGCCCAAATTATCTCTTACTGAACTCAACCAAGACCTCTAAAAAAAGGAACTTGAAGGGAACTTGGAAGAGATGGCTCTTTATCTAGTTTTGTGGTTGGCAATGTGTTTATTTGAATTAACTATCTTTAAAGCGGATGGCTAAGCAGTCAAGGCAATGAAAGCTTAAGTCAGGCACTTGTATTACAAAAAAGAAAAGAAAAACAACTTTCAGGCCTTACACTACAATTAGAATAGAGGGAGGAAAGAATTTATATATCCTTGAAAGTCACAGAGGTACTGACAACTCGAGGAGAGAAAATTCACACATGTCAATTTTTATAAACATGGAAGCCCATGACTGCCTTGCTTTCCTCCTGTTTTTGTACGTCACTTAGTGTTCACTTGACCACCTCTCTCTTGACTTACTTAATCCCTTATCATCTGACCTCAAACCAAGACCTACCAAATTTCTGTAAAAATCAAATAATTCTGAAACAGAATCACCGTATCTTAACAGTACATAATTGAGCATCCACTTTTTGGTTTCAGGAAGGAGATACAGGATATCATATCAACAGTTATAGACTGTGCAACAACCATATACATTTACTGTGTAAGAGAGAAAGGGACGAATTTTAATGGCCACCCTAATTACACACTGGATCTTGTTAACTTACTAGATCCTGTGGTGCCTGAGACTCCACACTGCCAGCAAGCTTACAGATGAGGGCAAAGCTTTGTAAACAGAAATTGATCATCAGCTATTTTAATGAGTAAAAACAGGAGTAAGAGACTTACTTAAATTTCTTGACTAAATAATTAACGGAAGAGAGATCCAAGTACACATATGTTTTACTTGAAAAAAATACAACACAGTAATTATAAAGATAATAGCTAAAGTGATTAAGATTTGCTATACGCCATGTGAGTTGCAGGAAGAAAAACTGAACCTCCATTAGTTAAAATCATTTAGTGTCCAAGTACCATACCAGTTGTAATATAGAGTTTTCCCTACCAGAGTAACATTTCTGAAACCCAGTTGTTTGTACAATCTATGTTGCTACTTCTAGCTACATTCCACAGTAACTATCTAGTGCTGTCTGGGGAAAAGGTGGACTGGAAAGTACAAGAGCAAAACGTGAAAGGCTTTTTAAAGAAACCAGAGTAGTGCTCAACTCATGTATTTCGAGACAATTAACCCTGGTCTAAGTAACATGCCAGTTCTGCTCTCATAGTAGCCACTTTTTAGATGACCTTATTAATTTCTCATTCTTCCCGGGAAGAGCTGTGAGTAGGTCATATATTGTGATAACCTTCTATTGTAAGGTGACTCTTGTAAAAATGCACATCTTAACTAAGCTGAGACAAAGAAAGAATCATTTCCTTCAGGCTTCCGAGGTTGTAAAATGTGAAATTTGATCAAGTTATACCATGAAAATATGGGAACTAAGACACGTTTTTTTTTTTTTTGTTTTTGTTTTTTTTTTTTTTCCAGAGAGAGAAGACTGAATCCACTCAGGCCACAAAGAACTCTTCAACACTAGGTAACAACTGCCTTTTGATGCCCAATTGAATCTGTGCTCATGAATTTTGTAAGATGGTACTGAGCCTTAGTAATGAATTTCTCCTTTCTGCCTAGCTTACCTTAGTGCTGCTTTTGTTATTTGCAACTAAAGACATCTCTTGGAAATAGCTACTTACTTAGCTACATAACCTTGAGTACACTCCTTACCCTCTCTAAAACTCAACTCATTCATAAGTGTACCTTCTTGTGTGATTGTAAAAATGAAACCCAATAATTTATGTATATTTCCAAGCATGATACCTGACCAAAAATAAGACTCAGATAATGCTCTTATCACTTACCGAAACAAAACAAAACAAAACCACAAATAACATTTTTTACTTATCCTTGTTGTGGCCTTTAGCCTGCATTGAAGAAAAAAGGGCAGGGTATTCTGCTGTATTCTAGGGTCTTCTCACATTTAGGTGTCTCAAATTGCCAACAGGCAAAAGGTTTAATAAAATACCACTAGTGTTTGTTACCATTTGTTCCTTGAAACATATTAAAAAATCCTTCTATAAATGTCATTAGTTACAATTATTTGTGTAAAATTTTCTTAGCTGGAAAGAACAGTTGATGTTTAAATGGAAAAGCACCCTATTTCTGTTATATTTTAGAAATATTATGAGACATATTTCACAGCATGATGCATATTTTAGTATTCTGTCATTTTGTATGGTTGCTACTTTAAGAAAAAAAAAGACTCACATGAGATTTTATTTACTGGTTATACTTCAACCCTCCTAGTGTTATAAAATGTTTGTAACAATTGGCCTAAAGTTGAAAATAATAAGTTTATTAATTCTATAGAGAATTCCTTTACAATAAGTATAATTCATTATTAAGATATTCTGTGGATGAGTAGGTTTTATTTGCCTAGGGTGACATATTTCTAATGCTTTCTCTCATGAACAAATCTCTAAAGATTTCAAGGTGTTATTATATAAAAATAAAATAGATGGAAAAAAAATAAATAAAATAGATGGGTTACAACAATGGCAGAATTCAATGTGTCAGAGATATTTTTAGTGCCTGGAGCACACAAAATTCAAAATTGTACAAGATCAGCTCTAGTTGCAATAATAATAATAATACTAATCATTATCTGTGGCTTTTTTTTCCCCTGAAGTGACTCCCCTGAAGTGAGTCACTTCAATAGGTTGGGTAGAAAGATGGAACAGTAGACATTTTTATAAAAGCTCTGCCACTTAGTGAGAGGTCAGTTATATTGCACAGAACAACTTTCACTGGACCTGCTGCAAAATGAACATTAAAAAATCTCCCTTCTGACTGGCCCACTTATCTTCTCACCTTTAGGAAAGAATTTTGTGTTATAGTCCTCTTCCCACATTAAAAAAAGCAGCCCCTTATTGACAGTATTTTAAATGAATAAGGTATTGCCTTTTTCGCATGGGGGGAGTAGGGGTGGAAGTACTTTCCTCAATGTCAAAATCAAAACATACATTTCAGCAACATTAAAAGTCTCAAGGTTAGAGCCCTGGAAAAATGCTGTGACTCTCCCACCTTTGACGACTCTTTGTCCTTCCCTTCTTCCCTTTGTCAGATGATGGATTCGAGAGGTGCTGTGAGAATGGAAGGGGAAAATTATCTCTCTGAGCTCAAAGTGTGATTTAAGCTACTGCTCTCCATACTTCCAAAAAGTTCTCAAATAGTTAAGAAAAAGTGTGGTCTCCATTGAAGATACAGAAATACAAGTTATAGGTTTGGTCTTGATTTGTACAGAAAAAGAAGTGCATTTTCTTTTTGTGTTAAGATATTGTGTGGATTATAAATTATCTTATAATCTAAATTAGCCTGTTTTAGATTATTTAGATTATTTATAATCTAAATAAGCCTGTTTTTCAAATATATAAGGGTTGTTTATTCAGAAACATGTTATTTGCCATATATTTATGACTTCTAATATCTAGTACTGTGTGCAAATATATATTATCAATATATTTGTTTGAACTCGTTTGCATATATAAATATGATGTATACATAGCAAACATTTTATTGCTACATTTGAAGATTTTCTGAAGTTATTTGTCAAAAAATCCAGCAGACGTTTTTTAATCCTGTCTTGGAAAATGATATGGCTGAAAGGAAAACCCCCAAATTCATATATTGAAGCTCTAACTCAAAAATGTGACTATATCTGGAGATAGAACCTTTAGGTATCAGTTATGGTTAAATGAGTAACAATTTGTAATAATATTATAATGAATCATAATAATTAAGGTTAAATAAAGGTGGGGCCCTCTTTGTCCCCTTCTCCCTGTATCCCTCCCTCTCTCTTAGTCTCCCTCTCCCTTCCTTTTCTCTTCTCCCCTCCCCTCTCCTTCACCCCACAAAGAAAAAGCCTTGTGATAACACAGCAAGATGACAGCTGACTGCAAGCCTGGAAGAGAGCTCTCACCAGGAACTGAAATCAGCCAGCACCTTGATCTGGGACTTGAGTCCTCCAGAATCGGTTCCGCTAATTATACCACCCAGCCAATGATATTTTGTTATGGCAGCCCACGTTCACTAATACAGAACATAAGCAAAAAAGAATAATCTGGAAGGTAGTACAGACAAGATATTCTTTCTGCTATCTTTACATAAAGATGCAAAACCTGGAAAAAGAAATGAGGTGTGGGAAAACTTATATTTCGTTAATACCACCTCATATGCTTTGCTTCTTACCTCTAATCAACAATTTAAATCTGAATCTAAGTTTTATGTTTATTTTTCTTCTTAATACTGTTGTGTTTTAATTACTGAATTCAGCAGTTTATGTATGTATATGATGTATATGTATATACACATTAAACACATTTTATTTTTAAAAATGTTTTTATGTGTTTATTTGAGGGAGGGAGGGAGGGAGAGAGAGAGAGAGAGAGGCCGAGAGAGAGAGGGAGAGAGAGAATCCCAGGCAGGGCCTGCATTGCTAGGGCAGAGTCCGACATGGGGCTCAAACCCACAGACCACGACATCATTATCTGGGCCGAAATCAAGAGCCAGACGCTCAACTGGTGAGCCACCCATGCACCGCTGTATATACACACTTTAATCACCTACTTTCTAGTTTAAAAAAAAAAAAAGTCAAGAATACAGGGAAAGATATCCATATTTTCTCTAGTAACATAATGCATATTAGAAATATAAATATATTGATTCTAAAAGGTGAGTTAAAATTTGAACAGAAGTTCTACTCATTTCTTTCATCACCCTAATAGTTATCTTACACATCGCATATTGTAGGGTGTATACATCCTATTCAAGACCACTGCACTATATGTGAATCATTAAAACATAAAAAAGTCATATTTCACGTTCTACACCTCTTCTGCAAACAATTAAATAATTTTAGTATTGTGGAGGGTACACAAGATATTAGAATTGATCCTCAATAATACCCTTTTCTCTTTCCTTCCAAGAATTGTGTCCCCACCCACGACTGTTCTCAGAATTTGTCAAAGTTCATATATTTTTACCTTTGGAATTGAATACTGTCAAGCCAAGAAAACCTGTGTACATAATGTCATGTACAGCTTGAAAATTTAAAGTTGTTTGGAATTATGTTCTGGAGCCCCTTTTTCTTTATATAGTTAATGCAGCCTGTGCAAGTTTATCACAGAGACACAAATCTTCATCGGGTCGCTAGAAAAAGAGAACAATGAGACCAATGTGTGTGTGGCATCTAAATACTCACCATAGGAAGCATTCACCAAACTAGTAATAAATAATCTCTTTTAAGTTTTAGAAATAAGATGTAATAATAAATACTTACAGGAGCACTGGATTTATTATTTTGCTCCTGGTAACAGCTTGCCCACTGAATCAAATTATATGATCTTATATTATTTAGATTTAAAAAAATTAAAGAGCAATCAATTCATTACTCATGTTTCTTTGAAACTGAACATGTTACCATGTGCTGTGTATTTGAATTCTGGCCCTCCAACTTTTGTGCTGAATCATATCATAAATCAGAACACCCCCACTATTTTTATGAGTTTTATGGCAATAAATGATGTTATAGAGAATTTATGAGGGCAAAATCTCCACTAACTACATAGTTATTGCCTTTCCAAAGGAATAAATCCTGGTTACCTGAGACCAGAAATATGAAGTTCTTGACACCAAAGAATTCATAACTGACGGGCACAGTCTGAAGGTCTTAATCATGGGGGGATGTTTTCTGGGTTGTAAAATGTACAAATTGGCCAGAGAAGGAAGATTAATAGATCTCCTCAAGTGGTCAAGCCAAACACACCCCTGGCTGGGTATGCACTACCTCAGGAATGGATTTGGATCCCCTTCTTACTGAATAAACAGTGGTGTTCAGGCTCCTTACATAATCTGTCTTTTATTTTACATATTCATTTGCTTAACTTGCAACCAACAAGTTAGTTGGCATTAAGCACTGTAAAAGTATATTAAAATATCTTATGTTTACTTATACCCACATGCACAAACACTTATATAAACACATTTACAGATGTGTTTATAAAACACATTTCTAACAACACACAGTTGTATGTGTGGCATCTAAATAAATATTCATTTATTCTCAGGAAGAGGGTAGTGTTTTCCCTTTGCTATTCCACCAACTTGAGTGAATTCATAAATTTATAGAATTCTATGTTCTAGTTTTGTTGAAATCTTTTGAACGTGCAGTAGTTAAGAGGCTTTGCTACCCAAATATAGAGATATATAAACGTGTAATCTGAAAAAGCACAATTTACTCAGCTGAATTAACACAGGTACAGGGTGATATAAATTTTAACGTATAATTGCAGAATGGGTCAGTTTTAACTTTATTTAGCCACATGCTAAAAAGCTTACAGAGTTTTATTCATCCCTCTCGGCCTGAGTTTCATAAATATTGATTCCATGTGGAGCACTGGTTTCATTTTTTTACAATATGGAATAATAATCTTAGACATGACTAAGTTGAAAGTATGTTGGAAATGCATTTTTAAAATATTTTGAAACTTGTTTTTAAATAATAAATATTATGTACATGCAAAGAAATATGTATCATCTTTCTACCATATCTCTCTGCCATTCAGAACACCCCTTTCCACTGATAGATTTTTGTGTGTGCTTGCAGATTTTCACAGATAATCCATGCATATTCTACTATATACTCAAAGATAATACATTTTTACTCAAATGATAACAAAGTATGTATACAAAGGATAACAGAGTATACTTACTGTTCCAAATCCTGCTTTTTTAATTCACAGTTTTACTTGCATTTTAGAGCTTATTCTTACGAAACATACAAAATTGGAACATTTTTTAATGGCTACTGGTATTATGTTTAATAAATACTCCGTTATTAGTAAAGTCATTTGATGATTTAAAAAATTCTTTTAAATTAAAAAAAAATTTTTTTGAGAGAGAGAGAGAGAGAGCGAGCAAGCAGGAGAATGACAGAGATAAAGAAGGGGACACAAACCGAAGCAGGCTCCAGGCTCTGAGCTGTCAGCACAGAGCCTGACTCAGGGTTCAAACCCATGAACTGTGAGATCATGACCTGAGCTGAAGTCGGAGGCTTGAATGACTGAGCCACCCAGGAGCCCCAAGTCACTTGATATTTTAACTTTAGATCATTATAAGGGTTTTGTAAGTACTGACAATGCAGTTTACATGCTCATTTCATGAATATAAAAAATTTTCTAAATGTAGATCATAGGGGAAGCTATATTCTTAACTTTGTTAGACATTGCCAAATTGTTTCTTATAGTTTGACTCAATTTACAGACTGGTTGCTTGATTATATGTATAGGTGCCAATTTTTCCATACTCTCAGTACTTGAGTTTTGTTAATTTAACACTGAATTGCTTGGAATCATGTCATAGTTTTCTATACCACTGTAGCTGTAAATTATAGAACATTCCAGTGAATTTTAAGTGTGTCCTTTTTGGGATGTAAGTAGACTATCTCTATAATTTTAGTCCCTAATTATATCATTCCATAATTTAACCCTTTTGTACCTATCTTTCAAACTAGTGTATTTTTTTTGTTTTATTTTGTTTTTATTTTTGACCAGTGTTTATAGAAGGATATTTTATATTTACATCCTTAAAACTAAGTATAACATTAAAAGGTTATATGAGTGAACAGTCCAAATTTAATTGGTTGAACATCAATATCGGGAATCTAATGTATAGATATCGGAAGTATGTAAAAATTATTAATAAAGATATTGAGCAATCCTGAATATTGCTGGTGTTAATAGAGACATAATAGTGTTAGAGTCAGTTTAAAGATTTCTCTTCCATTGTCAGATTGTTCTGAGAATTTTATATAATGTGTTTCACATTTGCTTTTTTTAGATTTTCCTGATTTTACAACAAATCCTATGTAAAGAAGATTTTTAGAAAGGAATTTATGGCAAATGAAGGACAACAAATAAAGAGTAAAGAAATATGTTACACATGCAAAGTGTTTGTTTACAAACAAGAATATTAACTGTTTAGTGGTTAGGAAACAATGTTTAAAGCGGTTTACAAATTAATGTGATGGTGGCTTGGTGCTTATTTGCAGGTATTTTATTGTGTTTTATTTAATTGGGAATTTGGAGTTTACATTTATTATAATTCATTCCATTTGGGAAGAACTTGTGATTTTTCAGGAACATATCATTGGCTTTAAGTGGATGAACACTCATACATAGGTACAGAGCATATAAGTGGTTACTGCTTTGAGAGCCAAACTCAGGCACAGGGGGCAGTAGTTCCACACCTTTAAACAATTACACTCGCATACTTAGAACAAATCATGCTGGTCTTAGTAAATATGGTCTGAATAGGTCTTGGAAATAGAGTATTATCAAATTCCTCCAAATGTTTTCCAAGTCTCTCTCAAATAAACCAGCTATCAGTGTCTATGATGTGTGTGTTAATAGCATATCTAACATTAATTTCTGTGATTTCATAGCAAAACAACTATGTGATTGGTGGATAGTTTTCAACAGACACAGTAAAAATGGATAATTTCTTTAATGCAACAGGATACAGACTTACCAAGAGAGTAACACAAGGCAAGAGAATAGAGAAACTCAGGTCCCCAAAAGTTGCAGAGTTGATGACAATGCTATGCTCATAATGCTCAACAAGATTGCTTCACCATTCTCAAAGGCATTTCCATATTACCCTGTTCTTTGCCCCCACCCTATCTCCCAGCTAGTGCATATGTGTGTGCGCGTGTATGTGTATGCTCTATTTTGTGTGACTTTGTGGCAAATAACTGGTGTAAAACGTCCTCAGCACATTGCTGAGTATTTACTATAACCAAATTCAGTTCATGAAGAAATCTAATACAGGGCAAATACTAACAGATCAATAATCTTAAATACATTGGCATAAGTACCTTTTGACATGCTGGATAACAAACAAACAAACAAACAAACAAAACTAAATTGTTATTTTTTAATGGGATGAAATAATGTATTTGAATGTTAATAAATACTTTGCTACTGGTATTTTTAAAGGCCCATAATCCATCATCCTTCTCAGAAGATTATTGTGCACTTTATGCTCATCGCCCCAAGTAAGAAACGGATCGAGAAAACAAGAAAGGCAAGAAATTATTCCCTTAATGATTTTAGAATTCCAAAGTGTAATTTTTAAATTAAAAACAAAGGAAATAATTTATGTTCAGATACACATATTTGATTCAATGCCAATGTTACATTCCGAGAGCTTGTTTCCCCTTGGATTGGAAAGGGTTTTCTGGATTAAGGAAGTGGGCCAGGAAAATATTCAATGGGTCCCTGAGAAAAAGACAGACAGATAGAATGCTGTGTCCTATAGCTTCTACCCAAGACTTCGGGAATGGGGAGGGAGGTTAAATATTTTAGATAGATTTTTCAATCTCTCAGAGATTCAATCTCTGGCTTCTCTGAGAGTAGAGAGGCCAAGTCTCTTCACAGGTAGAGTCTGGGAACAAAGCAAGGTCCTTTGAATTGCCTAACATTATCATCCAGTGCAGAGGTCTAGAAAACATTGTGTTTAGTTTCATATGTATATATATATATACACACACGAAGAGAGGGGTGTCTGGGTGGGTGAGTTGGTTAAGCATCTGGCTCTTGATATCCATCAGGTCATGATCTCACAGTTTGTGAGACTGAGCCCTGAGTTGGGCTCTCTGTTGACTGCTCGGAGCCTGCTGGTGATTCTCTCTCCCTCTCTCTGCCCCTCCCTTGTATGCATGCACATGCATATTCCCTCTCTCTCTGTCTCTCAATCTCAAAATAGACAAACAAAAAAACATTAAAAAAAAGAGAGGGACAAACCAATAAACAGACTCTTAGCTATTGGGAACAAACAGTTGGTTACCAGAGGGGAGGTGAGTGGGGGGATGGATGAAATACATGATAGAGATTAAGAATACATTTCTCATAATGAGCACTGAGTAGTGTATGGAATGGTGGAATCACTATATTATACACCTGGAACTAATAAAACATTGTTAACTATACTGGAATTAAAATTAAAAAAGGTTAATTAAAAAGTTAAATCAAGGCAACATGTCTTGCATATCTGAATTTACAGATTTTTTTTTTTTTTAATTTTTTTTTCAATGTTTTTTATTTTTGGGACAGAGAGACACAGAGCATGAACGGGGGAGGGGCAGAGAGAGAGGGAGACACAGAATTGGAAACAGGCTCCAGGCTCCGAGCTGTCAGCACAGAGCCCGACGCGGGGCTCGAACTCACAGAGGCAAGATCGTGACCTGGCTGAAGTCGGCCGCTTAACCGACTGCGCCACCCAGGCGCCCCTGAATTTACAGATTTAAATTAGAAAGAGAGTATTTTACAACACATGAAAAACAGATTAACAACTAAACATTCCATAAAGATACATGGTAATTTCCAACTAAACACATTCTTCATTTGAAAGTAGTATGAACAAAATGGCTTTTGAAGAATTAGTCTTTTCTGCAACAACAGTGATCAAGATTATCCATACCAAAGGACATTCAATAATAAATGTCCTTGTTTGGCTTATACAATGACTTGTTTACCATAGAGGACATAATGTAGGAAATAAACTATGAGCTGCGTTGTGGAAATACAGCTTCACTCCTTAAGTAATGTGGCTGTGTATGCATCATAAATAGGTGCTTATCAACATGATTTAACAAATTCTAATAGGGTAAAATGAGATAAAGAATCACCACATCTTATAACAGTCTTCTCAGAATATTCAACCTCATTTACTCTTTCTAATTTTAAAGGGAGGCTTTTCAAGGGACCCTCAAAAGCAAAAATATACTGGAAGGAAATTCTAACAACCTCAATAATCCAAGGGAACTGTTTATTTCTCTGTCAGAATGTTGAAATAAAGCAAGATGTGCATATATGACTAATATGTTTTGGAATTTTACTGTTTTTAAAATCTTCCAAAGTCCACATGGAAATATGTTTTTGAAAAAAATATTAAAGAATTAATTAAAAACCAGTTAATAATTAATATTGGAGTGGTATTTGGACTTATAGTAAGTAATATTTGCATTGAAATTATTGCCTAGGGGCACCTGGGTGGCTCAGTTGGTTAAGCTTTTGGCTCTTGATTTTGGCTCAGGGCATCATGATCTCACAGTTCATGAGATCTAGCCCTGCATAGGGCTCTTTGCGGGCAGAGCCTTGTTGGGATTCTTTGTTTCCCTCTCTCTCTGCCCCTGCCCTTCTTGTG
The DNA here is from genome assembly GCF_028018385.1 of Neofelis nebulosa. Classification (NCBI taxonomy): domain Eukaryota; kingdom Metazoa; phylum Chordata; class Mammalia; order Carnivora; family Felidae; genus Neofelis; species Neofelis nebulosa. The sequence continues at coordinate 91,721,811 of NC_080782.1, read as the reverse complement.
CTTGCGTTCTCTCTCTTGCGTTCTCTCTCTCTCTCTCTCTCTCTCTCAAAATAAATGAATAAAAATTAAAAAAAGGTCCCTAAAACAATAAGTGACATTTAGGACATTTATACATGCCTTTATTTTTATTTTGTTCTTAATTCATTAAAGAAGATTTTCAAGAAGGAATTGATTTGAGACTGTTATCTGAAATCTAAATGATAACCTACATGGAGAAGATTATGCAAGTACAAATATTCTATCAGATAGCATCAATGTTATATAGTTGAAGACATAGAAACCTATGATTTAAAGATGACAGTATATCATTTTTTTGCTTCTACTTGCATCTTTTCATATAATATTTTTCAAATTGTAGAGCTATAAGAAATAACCACTGTGTAGGTCAAGGTTATATTCCCAGAAATTGAATCACTTCTAACTGAAACATGACATATAATATGAATGAAATTGTCTTGGGGTCACAGTTCATGAACTGTATACTTTCCTTATGTCTACAAGTGGATGGAAACTAATTTTTTTTTTCTGAGCTTTGCCTAAAGGAGAAGCACAGATTTTTTAACACCTCATTTCAGCAAACCATCAATGACTGACATTTTTGTCCTCAAATATAGATTTGTTTTCCCTCACATACAGACCTCTTAGCATTTTAACGATAAATAGTATTTGCATTAACTCTGATCTTGAAAATCAGTAAATGCAGCCTTAGAATATTAAATGTAGATTTACTTCAAATATATTTTACATTTATTATTAATTAATTTTACCTTTTTAAAGAAAGAATTATCTCAAGATGAAAGATTGGCTTAAGCAATATTCGTCCTCTTTTGTAGACTAAACATGTTTAGAAAAGTATATTTAGAATTGTGAAATAAAGAAGATTATCTCTTCATATTGTTGCTAAAGCCTTTAAATGAAAAACCTGACATCAATCATTGATAAGAACAAAGGACCAACATAATACATGCATATATCTGAACTGTAATGAAAGTGATTACAATTTTTGCTCAATTTAGTAATATGAATTCTATAGTTAATCTTATATGTGGGAAAAAAGTAATGTAAAAGGTTTCATACTATAACAAGGAGTTATTAAGCATAAATTTTCTTAGAAAATAATGAACTATAAAGCACATTTTAAAAATCCTCAGAATAATAACTTACAAAATGAATCTCTAGTACTTATTAAGTTACATTAATTTAATTTAAATAATACATTATTTTTTAAATAATAAATTCACTTATAAAATATAAATGTCTTTATATTTATATTGTATCTTGTAAGATAAATTAAAATATAGCATATTCAGAGTTTTAGAAACTTATATTTGGGCCAAACATCTTAATAGCAAATGCAAAACATATTCCTTTTTATTAAAAATTTAACATATAGAATCTAAACATATTTGCATCACATAATTTTTTTTAAGTTTATTTATTTATTTATTTTGAAAGAGAGAGTGTGTGAGTGGGGGAGAGACCGAGAGAGAGAGAATCACAAGCAGGTTCCTCACTGACAGTGTACAGCCCAATATGGGGCTAGAACTCACAACCCTGAGATCATGACCTGAGCCGAAATCAAGAGTGTGACATTTAATGGACTGAGCCACCCTGGTTTCCCTGCATCACATTAATTTTATAGTTTGTTATATAAATAGAGGAATATTTTATTCATATCCACTCTCTAAAAAGTTGTTGTCTAAATGTTATATTTAAAAATACAAATTAGAATTAAATTCATATCAGTTTAAAAAAAGAAATTAGGTGGTTTTAAAATGATACCTTAGGGTAACATTATAATTAATAATTAACTATTTTGGTTCAGAGTATAGAAGACCATATCAGCAGCTGGACAATTTTGCATGTATTCCATTTTAGAAGTTTGACTGACTTCAGGATATATATCTATAATGACCAACTTTGATATCTACATTCAAATATAAGCTCTTCCTAATTTAGAGGAGCTATTAATATTTCTAATTCTAGCAATGAAATGAGGGCCATGGTATTTTTTAGCCCTAAGCATAGGATACAGGGAGTCATTTATGTGCTAGGCTTTCAGATATTTCTCATGATTATACATGTTTATGTATTTTCCAAATAAACATGATGATATTTTTAAAATCAACTTATTGTTCTGACTCCACATTTTCTCGGGATAGTATTAGTTATTAGATAGTTACACTTACTAGAGAAGACACAAACCTTTCACATTTTAGGACATTTCTTCAACAAATAAAATTCAAAACACACATCCCAATTCCAAAACAAAGTCCTCATATTTCTGCATGTGACTTTTTTTTTTTCATGGCTCTGAGTATAAATAAATGAGCATGAAGAAATAAAATTCTTGCCTCATTTTCCAATACAAGGTTGACTTTACACTTTACCGTACATTAACTAAAGTAATTGATAGTGTGGCCCAGATATAAGCTATAGCCCCACGAGTTTCAAATTATGCTCTGAGTTGCATTTAAGGAGGCATCATTTAACATCAAATACTAATTGAAAAGGAATCCAATCTGTATTTACTTTCCTCAAAGCACATTAATGGGGCTCATCTTACCATTCAAAGCAACATTGTCAGAATCTTTTTTCTGTTTCTTAAATCTGAATCTGCTCCAAGCTTGACCTACTCACTTATCAAGTCTGTACTTTCACTATATCTAGCTTCATGTAACTTTCAACATTTTAAGTTTATTTTATGTTTGATCTAGGCTCCCTAGTCATGTCTACATTGCATTCCTCTTGTTTTTCTTGCCTTGTTTTTAATGTGGTTGAACAAAGACTCTCCTTTTATGGTCAGTAGATGCCAGGTTTGAGGGAAGGCAGAAACACTCATATTAAGTAATCTTTTCAATTTCCTAACAGAAAGGTACAAATGAAAAGTTTTTAGATGTTTGGAGAGCAATATCTAATTCCACTGATTATTTTATTGTTCTGTGAGGGCTCCTAAAATTTGAGATGTTATCCATGTATCCTACACATCTCCAATAATATTTGCTTTCTTGAGCCTTCCTTATCTCCTTTCAGCACATTCCTTTCTACATCAGCATCATCTCTGTGAAATCTGATATTTCCTCTGGGCCCTGTATGACAACTAAATATATAAATTGAGTATAAACCTCAGAAGTACTTGTTATTTTTGATAAAAAATAATGTCCTAATGAAAACAAATATAAAACATTATAATTCTAGACACTAGGGCAAGTTATGGTAGGTATTTTTGAGCAAGAGGCTTTGATTCTTATTGATTTTGTAGTAGTAAACATTGTCTAATTGTGCATAACTAAATATCTGTAAAAAATGGAGAAGCTTTAATAGAAATGCTTAAAAAATTATCAGAGCCATTTGTAGTTATACTAAGAATTTACAACTCTACTATGCTTATGCAGAGCACCTAAATAACTATTTAATCTCAGTGATAGGCCTGATCATTAGTACATGATTCTTTCTTCCAAAATTGATGTTATTTAGTATACTTAGCTTTAACTGCCACAGCTAATTTTTGCTCCCCGAATATCTTTCTTTATAAATGAAATTAAATGAAATTAAATGAAATAAAATAGTTGTAGTTAGGTATGAAAACATATTAAGTTCTTATGATTTAAAAAATTTACAGCTGTTTCTGAGAAAGACAGGGGCTGACAAAAATAATTGCAGTTGTTATAAAATCTTTCACAAATTTTCATTTAGGATGACACAACCACTTAGTTTTTATTTTGTTTTGTTTTGTAACACACACTTTCTGATCTAAAAACAGCAATGATAGCTAAAATACAAAGTGAGAAAATCAAACAAACAAAGGTAGATAGGGAAATACCCAAGCTCCAAGAGCACAAAAAAGAAAATGGAACGCAGGGGTGAGTGTGGGTGAAACAGTCTATACTAGCTTCAGGTCTTGAAGTAAACAATGGCAACCATGAATTTGTCCTCTGCAGTGTAATGTTGTAATGAGGCTGGCATTTGTGTCTGACACCAAGGGTTAGGTTGGTGTCATCTTCATTTATAAAAGTCAGCTAAAATGCAGTACTGTTATATTTCATTTGACTCTGAATTCACAGACTACTTTGGCTAAAGGATGTGAGAATACAAAGACCAAGCATTTATTTTCTCACTCTTCCGACTGCTGGCCAACTAACTGAATCAGGAAAATCATCAATAATACAAGGCTCCACCTCACTGTTAGAAAATTTGGTTATAATTCAAGAATGGGGATATATAGGTAGAGGAAGGCACAGAGCAAGAAAAGCTGAGCACAAAACTCTAATCACTTTCAGCAATTTGGAAGGCAAGAATCAAGAATTTTAAGCTGACAAACATTAGGAAAATATAGAGAACCTGCATAGCCAAATGTAAAATCTGGTTAGAGGGGCATCTGGGTGGCTCTACTGGGTAAGCAAGTGACTCTTGATTTTGGCTCAGGTCATGATCTCATTCATTGTCACGAGATAGAACCCTGTGTTGGGCATGCTGAGCATGAAACCTGCTCGGGATTCTCTTTCTCCCTCTCTCGCTCCCCCTTGCCCGCTTGTGCATGCATGTGCGTGTGCGCACTCTCTCAAAATAAGTAAATAAACATTAAAAAAGTCTGGATACATATAGATATGGATAGTTATAAGTAAAAGATAGCTAGCCAGCTAGCTTGCTAGACAGTGATAGAAAGAGAAGAATGGCAGAATATGCCACCTCAAGAGTCTACTTTTGAGTTAAAGGCACTTGAAAAACTGTAGCTGCAAGAGAAGCATTTTAATCTCTCCTTTCTTCTTGAAAACGAGACATTAATCTCCCATGTGATTTTTCCATTATAAACTTTGATGTATAATCTGAGATAAGCTTTATTATTTTCTCAACAATGCAAACATGCAAAATTTACTCTCTAAATATTAAGAACATGAATACCCAATGTCATTAAGAAATTAAATATGTCATAAAATAATGTCTCTCTGCTTTCTTTAATACAATACCCAATCCAAAGAAACCTATACACAAATATTTACCAAACTCTCAAAGAACAGAGAATATTATATAATTTTTTGAAGAGGAAATTAACATTATCTAACAGATTTTGTAAAAACAATATAATCATGATAATGAAGGCAAGTAAGAGAAATATCATAATGAAAATCAGTGACTGAAAACTTTCTTAATCAAATGCTAAAGCCTCAAGAAAAGTTTAGCATATTTAATGAAGCAGATTTACTTTTAAAAGTGGAGAGTGATTAAATTAGGTATATTTCATGAATGCAAAGATAGTTAATTTCCTGAAAATGTGTTTATATATAATATCACATTGGCTGATAAGATGAAAACAGTGATTATTACAAATACAGAAAATCAAATGAGATATGGCACTTATTCATGCTTAACAACAATAAGAGTAGTTAAATATTTAAACTAATCCTTTAAAACTGACAAGCAGAGAAGGGTATATCAACTAGGTCTCTTTCATTTATTTGTCCATATTATGTAGACAGATTTAAACAAGGTAATAGGCCTATAAAATCAGACATATACGCAGGATACAAAATCAATGTACAGAAATCAGTTGCATTCTTATACACTAACAATGAAGCCACAGAAAGACAAATAAAGAAACTGATCGCATTCACAATTGCACCAAGAAGCATAAAATACCTAGGAATAAATCTAACCAAAGATGTAAAAGATCTGTATGCTGAAAACTATAGAAAGCTTATGCAGGTAATTGAAGAAGATATAAAGAAATGGAAAGACATTCCCTGCTCATGGATTGGAAGAATAAATATTGTCAAAATGCAATACTACCCAAAGCTATCTACACATTCAATGCAATCCCAATCAAAATTGCACCAGCATTCTTCTTCAAACTAGAACAAGCAATCCTAAAATTTGTATGGAACCATGAAAGACCCCTAATAGCCAAAGTAATATTGAAGAAAACCAAAGTGGGAGGCATCACAATCCCAGTAGTCTCTACTACATACCTGTAATCATCGAGACAACGTGGTATTGGCACAAAAACAGACACATAGACCAATGGAATACAGTAGAGACTCCAGAATTGGACCCACAAAAGTATGGCCAACTAATCTTTGACAAAGCAGGAAAGAATATCCAATGGAAAACAGACACTCTCTTTAACTAATGGTGCTGGGAAAACTGGACAGCAACATGCAGAAGGTTGAAACTAGACCACTTTCTTATACCATTCACAAAAGTAAACTCAAAATGGATAAAGGACCTGAATGTGAGATAGCAAACCATCAAAACCCTAGAGGAGAAAGCAGGAAAAAAACCTCTTTGACCTCAGTCGCAGCAATTTCTTACTCCACACATCTCCAAAGGCAAGGGAACTAAAAGCAAAAATGAACTATTGGGACCTCATGAAGATAAAAACTTCTGCACTGCAAAGGAAACAATAAACAAAAGTAAAAGGAAACCAACACAATGGGAAAAGATATTTGCAAATTACGTATTGGACAAAGGGCAAGTATCCAAAATCTATAAAGAACTCACCAAACTCCACACCCGAAAAACAGATAATCCAGTGAAGAAATGGGCAGAAAACGTGAATAGACACTTCTCTAAAGAAGACATCCAGATGGCCAACAGACACATGAAAAGATGCCCAACATTGCTCCTCATCAGGGAAATACAAATCAAAACCACACTGAGATACCACCTCACGCCAGCCAGAGTGGCTAAAATGAACAAATCAGGAGACTATATTTGCTGGCAAGGATGTGGAGAAACGGGAACCCTCTTGCACTGTTGGTGGGAATGCAAACTGGTGCAGCCACTCTGGAAAACAGTGTGGAGCTTCCTCAAGAAATTAAAAATAGACCTACCCTATGACCCAGCAATAGCACTTCTAGGAATTTACCCAAGGGATACAGGAGTGCTGACGCATAGGGACACTTGTAACCCAATGTTTATAGCAGCACTTTCAACAATAACCAAATTATGGAAAGAGCCTAATGTCCATCAACTGATGAATGGATAAAGAAATTGTGGTTTGTATACACAATGGAATACTACGTGGCAATGAGGAAGAATGAAATATGGCCTTTTGTAGCAACGTGGATGGAACTGGAGAGTATGATGCTAAGTGAAATAAGCCATACAGAGAAAGACAGATACCATATGTTTTCACTCTTATGTGGATCCTGAGAAACTTAACAGAAGACCATGGGAGACAGGAAGGAAAAAAAAAGTTATAGAGGGAGAGAACCAAACCATAAGAGACTCTTAAAAACTGAGAACAAACTGAGGGTTGATGGGGGGTGGGAGGGAGGGGAAGGTGGGTGATGGGTATTGAGGAGGGCACCTATTGGGATGAGCACTGGGTGTTGTATGGAAACCAATTTGACAATAAATTTCATATTAAAAAATAAATAAAATCAGACATATAAAATTAGAAAGGAGCAGACAATGTTATTTGACTCCATAAAATTAAGAAAATAATCTATTAGAACACATGAAAAAAAGTTTAGCCAGGGTAGATGTACTATAAATAGGCATGTTGCTTTATATCAATAATTGCTTAATAAAAACATTGATAAAGAAAAATCCAATTTATAGTAGCCATAATAGCTATGGAAACTATGATGAATCTTAAGCAACAACAACAAAACAAAAACATGAAAGAAATCTGTAAAAAAAAAGAAAACTAAATTTTGTTCTACAAAGAGCCATAATTAAACTACTAATGGGAATAAGATATCTGTGATAAAAAAAAACCTAAGAAAAGATGTATATGTATGAATCTTAATGTTCAAATTTTAAAGGAAAAGATAATAGAAAATGGGTAAAAATATTTACAAAAAATTAATGAAAAATAAAGCTAAAAGCCAATAAATTCATAAAAAATGCTCATACAGATTAAAAGCACAATGGAGGATAGCATACCAAGTTCACCATTTAAGGAAAAATAAACATAAAAGCCAACATTACCATTCATTTCAAAAGTATCAGTGAGTTGTCTTGCACTGCTGGTGAAACTGGGGTATAAATTTTCACAAGCACTTTGCACAACAATTTGGCAATACGTAACACCCTCAGACTCATTAAATCTGCTTCTGTGTACGTGGCCTAGAGGTAGAGATAACCCTAGAGTCACTGATAGAAAGGGGATGTATTTGACATTTCAGGAGAATTTCTCACAGGCATCTATAACCTCAGAAAATCCCCTCTTTCAATTTACACCAGGAAAGCCCAGTTGAAATCCTTGAGGTGTCGTGGAAAGCAAAAACATGCATCATTGTCACAAGAACCTCCTTTCTAATAGCTAGAGGATGTTGGATAGTACAAATATTTCGAATATGTATCTTGATTAAAGAAGAAAACAATGCATTTTTTTAAAGAACCAAAGCATGTATTTTCTTTATGATAAAGGGAATGTTCATAATGGGACAAAGCACATTGTAGATAAACTCAGTGAAGTACCATTTTGTATTTATATAAACATCCATGGTCTTATAAAGCATACATTTCATACTGAATCTACAATTAAATAAATTTGACCTGATATCTTGAAAAATTCCCAATACATGCAATGTATAATAAGCAATGGTTTGGTCCCAGGAACATGTTAATGCCTATTCCGCCTTTTAATGCCATGTCAGTATCTCCATTTGTCATCTTTACCTTGTGGCTGTTTTAGCATAAATCTGTTCGTGTTTAATTATATAATATGCAGTTATCACTATTTATCTGTGTAATCTATAATTTTTTAGTGCATTTCTCTGTAAGATTTTATGTTGCTTTTTGTTAGAGCCTAGAAAAAGATCACACACACAAGGCAACAAAGTTTGTGGCCATGGCAGAAGTTTCCCAATTTTGGATAAATAAGACCGTCAACTCAAGTTCACTGAAGAAAGGGAAGATATTGTTTCGTAAAAGTTTTAGTGCCTCACATTGGTATGATTTCCAGATGTTTTAATTACATATTGCTCTGCATATCTTGACAATGAATGTATTACACTGAGCAGAAAAGTTACAGCCAGCTGGTTTCCTGTCAGGTTGAGTAAGTTACATTCCTTGTATTTCCAGCTATTTACTTTTACAGCTCTCAGGCCTCAATGCCTCCAAGATTAGGAAGGATAGTCAATAACATACTGCCCAGTAAACCTCAGGTATTGATGCAAACTGCCTCATTCTATTCACTTATTTTTTGATGACTAATAAATTGATTTCCTAGGAATATCTCCTCAATTTGTTTGTTGTTTGACCACAATTGGTATCACATAATGGCGAAACACTTAATTGCAAAATCATATTTTAACGCTCTTATGATTTTTCAGCCTTCTTGCTTTCTATTTTCCTTCCCTTCCATTTGCTTTCAATTATTAGTGAGACATAAAGATTTCCTATTTCCCTCCAAATTTTACTTCTTTACATTATCCCTTAATTACCCTGTCCAGTCATTTTCTTCTTTTTATGTGATTGGAAATTTTGGTTATGATACATCATCTCAAGTTCACTATTATTTCAAGGATCTCTGTAAACAGTTCTGAAAATGAAAGTAGAGGACACGTAGGTCAACTTTAAAATGTGAGAGAAAGATCAAAGGTGAGTAAGGCATGGTCCCTGCTCCTAAAGAGCATCTTCAATCTTGGCATTACACTAAACAGAAAAATAACATAACATTTGATTTTTGCTGCTTTTTAAATTCAATGAGATAGTTGATTCAAATAGAGCCAAGAATAGATGGCATATGACAATAAATCAGGACAGATAATTCTGTCCTGAAAGCCAGCAAGAGCAGAAAAATCAGGTAAGTGTGGGCATTTGCTTGTATTTTCAAATATCTGTGCAAAACTATTGGAGGTTCTGTATATCAGTTTATAGGTACTTACAGGAAAAAAAATAAACGAGTTATGTAATATAGCAAGCAGTGTGTACATATGAGAATCATTGTTTTGTAGTGCTTTTATGGAATATTATTATTTCCCCAGGCTACAGATATATAAAAGCAGGTTGGGCTATTAAAATTTTTTTGTTGATTTATTTGTTTTGTTTTATTTTGATTTTGATTCTTTTCTTTTCCTTTTGAAGTTTTCTTATTAAAAATATAAATTAGCTTTTGTATCTTAGGATATTTGAAGTACTAAAATTATATAAAAGTCCTTTCATATCTTGATGTTTTTATTATTCCATAAATATCTCCATAGTGCTATCCTTGTTTTCAAATAGTGTTTGATATGTAATCTGATAGAACAGTTGTGTCAAGCATCATTTCTAATTGTTTTTACAACAGTTGTTTACCAATATATTTTCTGAATATTAATTAAAAAAAAACTCCAGATGTAAATTATCAGCTAGAACCCAGAGGGTTATTTTCCACTGTCATAGAATCCACTTTCATCTCATCAGTAATAATTTTCATGTATATGAGATTGAAAACATTTCTATTCAAATTTTTTTAAAAAATGGATCCTACTTTAGTATGAATATCTTATTCATTGAATAATGGAACATTAATTTGCATATATTATACACCTAAAGTTAATTAAGCTACATGGAATTCTTCAGAGAGCCAAAGATTATATTTGATCAAAGAAATCTCCAGTTAATCCCAAATTAGATGCCAAATGTTTTCTACATAAAGATATTAAATAGTTTATTCCATTAACTAATATAATAATAAAATGAACCATTACTTTTATTTATAATTTTGAGTACATGAACAATTGGATAGAATTTAAGGGGAAAAGTTTATTTAAAAATTATAATAAAGTTTGGTTGTAAATTTTAATTACAAGAAACAGATTATGGCAAGATGTGTGAGGGAGGATGACACAACAGAAGAGGGAAAGGAACTTTTTTGAAGACAGCCCATCCATGACAAGCATTCACAACTAGGCTATGGCTTGCTGGGTCTATCATGGTTATGTTGCCTAGGAGGGACTCCACTCCCTTTTTGTTCTTTTTATAAAGAGAAGAAATCTGACAATAAATATTTTATAAAGATAATAAATTTTTAGTGGGTAACAATCTTGTGTTTGGGGGTGCTGACAAGTCTCTGTTTAAAAATCATCTGTATTGGGGTGCCTGGGTGGCTCAGTCTGTTGAACGTGAGAGTTTGGCTCAGGTCATGTTCTCACGGTTGGTGAGTTTGAGCCCTTGGTCGTGCTCTGTGCTGACAGCTCACAGCCTGGAGCTGCTTCTGTGTCTCCATCTCTCTGCTGTTCCTCTGCTCCTGCTCTGTCTCTGTCTCTCTCTCAAAAATAAATAACAATATCAAAAAAAAAAAAAAAGAAAGAAAAAAAAGGAAATGATCTGCCTTAGTGAGTTTGGATAAAGGTCGCTGCTCAGTACCCAGGATCTACAGAGGTTGTATGGCAATTTTGAATTACTTCTGTTCTTGGATAGAACACCATTGCTTCCATGGGAAATTGACTTCAATTGAGTACAGCTTTTCCCTGGGGTTTCATGCAAAAACTTCATTCCCCACAGCTCAGTGTCATGAAACAAAATGAACAAAATGAACTCATTTTAAACCATCTCATTTATGAATGGTAACATAAAGATTAGAGTACACAAAAAATTACTTTTATAGGAAATTATAAGTGTAAAATCATCAGTTGCAATATGTATGGTTCATTTTCAATTGCCTGCTGAACTAAATTACAGATGTTTCTTGCTTTTACATGAAATGTGCCCTAAAAATGTTTATAATTAAAATATATTGCTCTAAGTATCTTAGTTTTTAATGTGATCAACTTTATTTTAAAAATATATTTTTTTATTTTTTATTTTTTAATATATGAAATTTACTGTCAAATTGGTTTCCATACAACACCCAGTGCTCATCCCAAAAGGTGCCCTCCTCAATACCCATCACCCACCCTGCCCTCCCTCCCACCCCCCATCAACCCTCAGTTTGTTCTCAGTTTTTAACAGTCTCTTATGCTTTGGCTCTCTCCCACTCTAACCTCTTTTTTTTTTTTTTTTCCCTTCCCCTCCCCCATGGGTTTCTGTTACGTTTCTCAGGATCCACATAAGAGTGAAACCATATGGTATCTGTCTTGAGTTTACCTTCCCAATAATTTTAGCAATATAAACTCTGTATAGTAGTTTGAGAACATAAAATGAAAAAGGTAAATGTACAATGCAAGGAACAGTTTCTTTTCTGTTCCTTTGCACAAGAATTCAATGATCATTTATTTTATCATCAATTCTTTTAGAAACAAAAATGTATTTTCATTTTTTACTTGTTTTAAAGTTGTACATCCAGTTCCTCTGTATTTTTCTATATATATATTTAACCATAAAGTTTTTCATTTATACTTTTTTGTTTAGATGATCTCTCATTAGTTAGTTATATCTTCTGAAAAATCAATAAAAAATGTGGGGCGCCTGCGCGGCTCAGTCGGTTAAACGTACAACTTCAGCTCAGGTCATGATCACACAGTCTGTGAGTTTGAGCCCTGTGTGGGGCTCTGTGCTGACAGCTCAGAGCCTGGAGCCTGCTTCAGATTCTGTGTCTCCCTCTCTCTCTGCCCCTCCCCTGCTCATGCTCTGTCTCTCTCTGTCTCAAAAATAAATAAAAACATTAAAAAAATCAATAAAAATGCTATCCTTTTACCACCAAAGTGAAAATACATCCCACAAAATATATTCTTGCTGTTTATCAGCTTTCTCTTAATCTACTTGTCAGTTCCTTTAAGATACTTATTCCAACTTTCGTGATTAGAGCTAAAACCTCTGGAAGGTTTGGTTACAAAAGAAAATTTAATTATGTAACTCACACATACCTAAATAAGACTTACTGAGAAATATATCTTCTTTAAAGAAAAATGCATATATTATCATTGTTATTATATATTATGTAGTACCATGACACATAATAGGAAAATGACATAATATAAATTTCAAAAAGTAATAAACATTCAGAAATTCTATTCCAAGCTATAACATTAGCTAGTTCCCTGGCACTAAATAAATTAATATTTAAAGTAAAAAATTCAAAGTACACTCAGAGTGGATTCCCTTTTTACAATCACACCCCCACTCTCCCCCCTAAGGATTATTGAGGTATACACAGATAATGCTGCATAAGACTTAATCATTCTCCCAAAATGTCAAGTCTGACTAAGTAGAAATAGAAAAATGTCAACCACAATTGGATTAGGTTTATTTTCTATCATGTGATACATTTCAAAGGCAATTTAATTGCAAACGTAAAACAGTAGCCACTCATACTATGGACAATTTTGATTTGTAGTGTTTAAACAGGCAAAAGAGAAGGTATTTCTTATTTCATTCGTATAATGGTTCTCAAGGAAGTGTTTGCAAACATTTTAATATCAAATAAAGCATTCTACATGTATTTATCTATCTAACCATTTATCTATCATCTATTAATCTATGTATCTTTTCATCTCTGCCAATCAAGGTTGTGGAAACATTCAAATATTCATGAATTGTGTTCCTCTGTCCCAGAAAGATTTTTGATAAATGCTTTAAGGACAGGAGGAGTTCCGGAAGATGGCGGCGTAGGAGGACGCTGGGCTCACCGCGCGTCCTGCTGATCACTTAGATTCCACCTATACCTGCCTAAATAACCCAGAAAACCGCCAGAGGATTAGCAGAACGGAGTCTCCGGAGCCAAGCGCAGACGAGAGGCCCACGGAAGAGGGTAGGAAGGGCGGCGAGGCGGTGCGCGCTCCACGGACTGGCGGGAGGGAGCCGGGGCGGAGGGGCGGCTCGCCAGCCAAGCAGAGCCCCCGAGTCGGGCTGGCAAAAGCGGAGGGGCCGGACGGACTGTGTTCCGACAGCAAGCTCGACTTAGCGTATGGGAGGTCAGAAGTTAACAGCTCTGCTCAGAAAGCAGGAAGGCTGGAGGACAAAGGGAGGGAGAGCTGCTGAGCCCCCGGACGGCAGAGCTCAGCTTGGCGGGGAACAAAGGCTCTCGCCAGCACCATCTTCCCCGCCCATCCCCCAGCCAAAATCCCAAAGAGAACCAGTTCCTGCCAGGGAACTTGCTCGCTCCGCGCAAACACCCAACTCTGTGCTTCTGCGGAGCCAAACCTCCGGCAGTGGATCTGACTCCCTCCCGCTGCCACAGGGCGCCTCCTGAAGTGGATCACCTAAGGAGAAGCGAGCTAAGCCTGCCCCTCCCGCCCCCGTGCACCTTGCCTAACCACCCCAGCTAATACGCCAGCTCCCCAGCACCACAAGCCTGGCAGTGTGCAAGTAGACCAAACGGGCCACACCACCCCACAGTGAATCCCGCCCCTAGGAGAGGGGAAGAGAAGGCACACACCAGTCTGACTGTGGCCCCAGCGGTGGGCTGGGGGCAGACATCAGGTCGGACTGCGGCCCCGCCCACCAACTCCAGTTATACACCACAGCACGGGGGAAGTGCCCTGCAGGTCCTCACCGCTCCAGGGACTATCCAAAATGACCAAACGGAAGAATTCCCCTCAGAAGAATCTCCAGGAAATAACAACAGCTAATGAACTGATCAAAAAGGATTTAAATAATATAACAGAAAGTGAATTTAGAATAATAGTCATAAAATTAATCGCTGGGCTTGAAAACAGTATACAGGACAGCAGAGAATCTCTTGCTACAGAGATCAAGGGACTAAGGCACAGTCACGAGGAGCTGAAAAACGTTTTAAACGAAATGCAAAACAAAATGGAAACCACGACGGCTCGGATTGAAGAGGCAGAGGAGAGAATAGGTGAACTAGAAGATAAAGTTATGGAGAAAGAGGAAGCTGAAAGAAAGAGAGATAAAAAAATCCAGGAGTATGAGGGGAAAATTAGAGAACTAAGTGATACACTAAAAAGAAATAATATACGCATAATTGGTATCCCAGAGGAGGAAGAGAGAGGGAAAGGTGCTGAAGGGGTACTTGAAGAAATTATAGCTGAGAACTTCCCTGAACTGGGGAAGGAAAAAGGCATTGAAATCCAAGAGGCACAGAGAACTCCCTTCAGACGTAACTTGAATCGATCTTCTGCACGACATATCATAGTGAAACTGGCAAAATACAAGGATAAAGAGAAAATTCTGAAAGCAGCAAGGGATAAACGTGCCCTCACATATAAAGGGAGACCTATAAGACTCGTGACTGATCTCTCCTTTGAAACTTGGCAGGCCAGAAAGGCTTGGCACGATATCTTCAGTGTGCTAAACAGAAAAAATATGCAGCCGAGAATCCTTTATCCAGCAAGTCTGTCATTTAGAATAGAAGGAGAGATAAAGGTCTTCCCAAACAAACAAAAACTGAAGGAATTTGTCACCACAAAACCAGCCCTACAAGAGATCCTAAGGGGGATCCTGTGAGACAAAGTACCAGAGACATCACTACAAGCATAAAACATACAGACATCACAATGACTCTAAACCCGTATCTTTCTATAATAACACTGAATGTAAATGGATTAAATGCACCAACCAAAAGACATAGGGTATCAGAATGGATAAAAAAACAAGACCCATCTATTTGCTGTCTACAAGAGACTCATTTGAGATCTGAGGACACCTTTAGATTGAGAGTGAGGGGATGGAGAACTATTTATCATGCTACTGGAAGCCAAAAGAAAGCTGGAGTAGCCATACTTATATCAGACAAACTAGACTTTAAATTAAAGGCTGTAACAAGAGATGAAGAAGGGCATTATATAATAATTACAGGGTCTATCCATCAGGAAGAGCTAACAATTATAAATGTCTATGCGCCAAATACCGGAGCCCCCAGATATATAAAACAGTTACTCATAAACATAAGCAACCTTATTGATAAGAATGTGGTCATTGCAGGGGACTTTAACACCCCACTTACAGAAATGGATAGATCATCTAGACACACAGTCAATAAAGAAACAAGGGCCCTGAATGATACATTGGATCAGATGGACTTGACAGATATATTTAGAACTCTGCATCCCAAAGCAACAGAATATACTTTCTTCTCGAGTGCACATGGAACATTCTCCAAGATAGATCATATACTGGGTCACAAAACAGCCCTTCATAAGTTTACAAGAATTGAAATTATACCATGCATACTTTCAGACCACAATGCTATGAAGCTTGAAATCAACCACAGGAAAAAGTCTGGAAAACCTCCAAAAGCATGGAGGTTAAAGAACACCCTACTAACGAATGAGTGGGTCAACCAGGCAATTAGAGAAGAAATTAAAAAATATATGGAAACAAACGAAAATGAAAATACAACAATCCAAACGCTTTGGGATGCAGCGAAGGCAGTCCTGAGAGGAAAATACATTGCAATCCAGGCCTATCTCAAGAAACAAGAAAAATCCCAAATACAAAATCTAACAGCACACCTAAAGGAAATAGAAGCAGAACAGCAAAGGCAGCCTAAACCCAGCAGAAGAAGAGAAATCATAAAGATCAGAGCAGAAATAAATAATATAGAATCTAAAAAAACTGTAGAGCAGATCAACGAAACCAAGAGTTGGTTTTTTGAAAAAATAAACAAAATTGACAAACCTCTAGCCAGGCTTCTCAAAAAGAAAAGGGAGATGACCCAAATAGATAAAATCATGAATGAAAATGGAAATATTACAACCAATCCCTCAGAGATACAAACAATTATCAGGGAATACTATGAAAAATTATATGCCAACAAATTGGACAACCTTGAAGAAATGGACAAATTCCTAAACACCCACACTCTTCCAAAACTCAATCAGGAGGAAATAGAAAGCTTGAACAGACCCATAACCAGCAAAGAAATTGAATCGGTTATCAAAAATCTCCCAACAAATAAGAGTCCAGGACCAGATGGCTTCCCAGGGGAGTTCTACCAGACATTTAAAGCAGAGATAATACCTATCCTTCTCAAGCTATTCCAAGAAATAGAAAGGGAAGGAAAACTTCCAGACTCATTCTATGAAGCCAGTATTACTTTGATTCCTAAACCAGACAGAGACCCAGTAAAAAAAGAGAACTACAGGCCAATATCCCTGATGAATATGGATGCAAAAATTCTCAATAAGATACTAGCAAATCGAATTCAACAGCATATAAAAAGGATTATTCACCATGATCAAGTGGGATTCATTCCTGGGATGCAGGGCTGGTTCAACATTCGCAAATCGATCAACGTGATACATCACATTAACAAAAAAAAAAAGAGAAGAACCATATGATCCTGTCAATCGATGCAGAAAAGGCCTTTGACAAAATCCAGCACCCTTTCTTAATAAAAACCCTTGAGAAAGTCGGGATAGAAGGAACATACTTAAAGATCATAAAAGCCATTTATGAAAAGCCCACAGCTAACATCATCCTCAATGGGGAAAAACTGAGAGCTTTTTCCCTGAGATCAGGAACACGACAGGGATGCCCACTCTCACCGCTGTTGTTTAATATAGTGCTGGAAGTTCTAGCATCAGCAATCAGACAACAAAAGGAAATCAAAGGCATCCAAATTGGCAAAGATGAAGTCAAGCTTTCGCTTTTTGCAGATGACATGATATTATACATGGAAAATCCGATAGACTCCACCAAAAGTCTGCTAGAACTGATACATGAATTCAGCAAAGTTGCAGGATACAAAATCAATGTACAGAAATCAGTTGCATTCTTATACACTAACAATGAAGCCACAGAAAGACAAATAAAGAAACTAATCCCATTCACAATTGCACCAAGAAGCATAAAATACCTAGGAATAAATCTAACCAAAGATGTAAAAGATCTGTATGCTGAAAACTATAGAAAGCTTATGCAGGTAATTGAAGAAGATATAAAGAAATGGAAAGACATTCCCTGCTCATGGATTGGAAGAATAAATATTGTCAAAATGTCAATACTACCCAAAGCTATCTACACATTCAATGCAATCCCAATCAAAATTGCACCAGCATTCTTCTTGAAACTAGAACAAGCCATCCTAAAATTCATATGGAACCACAAAAGGCCCCGAATAGCCAAAGTAATTTTGAAGAAGAAGACCAAAGCAGGAGGCATCACAATCCCAGACTTTAGCCTCTACTACAAAGCTGTCATCATCAAGACAGCATGGTATTGGCATAAAAACAGACACATAGACCAATGGAATCGAATAGAAACCCCAGAACTAGACCCACAAACGTATGGCCAACTCATTTTTGACAAAGCAGGAAAGAACATCCAATGGAAAAAAGACAGTCTCTTTAACAAATGGTGCTGGGAGAACTGGACAGCAACATGCAGAAGGTTGAAACTAGACCACTTTCTCACACCATTCACAAAAATAAACTCAAAATGGATAAAGGACCTGAATGTGAGACAGGAAACCATCAAAACCTTAGAGGAGAAAGCAGGAAAAGACCTCTCTGACCTCAGCCGTAGCAATCTCTTACTCGGCACATCCCCAAAGGCAAGGGAATTAAAAGCAAAAGTGAATTACTGGGACCTTATGAAGATAAAAAGCTTCTGCACAGCAAAGGAAACAACCAACAAAACTAAAAGGCAACCAACGGAATGGGAAAAGATATTTGCAAATGACACATCGGACAAAGGGCTAGTATCCAAAATCTATAAAGAGCTCATCAAACTCCACACCCGAAAAACAAATAACCCAGTGAAGAAATGGGCAGAAAACATGAATAGACACCTCTCTAAAGAAGACATCCGGATGGCCAACAGGCACATGAAAAGATGTTCAACGTCGCTCCTCATCAGGGAAATACAAATCAAAACCACACTCAGATACCACCTCACGCCAGTCAGAGTGGCCAAAATGAAGAAATCAGGAGACTATAGATGCTGGAGAGGATGTGGAGAAATGGGAACCCTCTTGCACTGTTGGTGGGAATGCAAATTGGTGCAGCCGCTCTGGAAAGCAGTGTGGAGGTTCCTCAGAAAATTAAAAATAGACCTACCCTATGACCCAGCAATAGCACTGCTAGGAATTTATCCAAGGGATACAGGAGTACTGATGCATAGGGGCACTTGTACCCCAATGTTTATAGCAGCACTCTCAACAATAGCCAAATTATGGAAAGAGCCTAAATGTCCATCAACTGATGAATGGATAAAGAAATTGTGGTTTATATACACAATGGAATATTACGTGGCAATGAGAAAAAATGAAATATGGCCTTTTGTAGCAACGTGGATGGAACTGGAGAGTGTGATGCTAAGTGAAATAAGCCATACAGAGAAAGACAGATACCATATGGTTTCACTCTTATGTGGATCCTGAGAAACGTAACAGAAACCCATGGGGGAGGGGAAGGGAAAAAAAAAAAAAAAGAGGTTAGAGTGGGAGAGAGCCAAAGCATAAGAGACTGTTAAAAACTGAGAACAAACTGAGGGTTGATGGGGGGTGGGAGGGAGGGCAGGGTGGGTGATGGGTATTGAGGAGGGCACCTTTTGGGATGAGCACTGGGTGTTGTATGGAAACCAATTTGACAGTAAATTTCATATATTAAAAAAAAATAAATAAATAAAAAAAAAAAAAAATTTATAAAAAAAAAAAAAATAAATGCTTTAAGGACAAATACTTCGATATCCAGTCTTTGGGTAAATTGGACCAAGGGCTGCTATTTTTATTTTTGTATTATAAGGAGTTCAATGAGAGGGCAACAGTTTGTAAAACAGATAGAGGAAAAGGGAAAAACAAAGGCATATGACAAGAGGAGGCATTTAAAATCACCTGACTATTGGTTTCCTGAGAACCCAGTGAGAGGGCTGACATTTATTTGTTTACATGGGGTAAAACAGATAGAATGTATATATGTAAGATCATGAGAATGTGAAAAACAAAAGCAATTTTAGAAATATTGAAGAGATAGGATTTTTTCACTTAGTCAATGGAAGGAGATATTTGCGTGGGTTTCTAGACAAAGGAATCCCAGGTGCTAATTTCTGTGTACCTATTTTGGTATCACTCTGTCTTGGCATCCTTATTCCTATCCCCATAATAACACAAAACAAAAATATTAAAGAAAAAAATAGGTATAACTAAATTACTGTTTACATCATTGTTTGGGTGATCTATAGTCTACTGACTGAATTCAGGCTTCAGCCTGTTTTAGAAAATGAAATTTTATTGGAGCACAAAAGTACTCATTGGTTCACTATTGTCTATGTCTGCTTTTTAGCCACTTACTACAGATTTGAGTAGTCGCCACAAAAACCATCTGATCCACAAAAGCGAAATATTTACTATCAGGCCTGTTATAGAAAGAAAACTGCCAACCCCTACTCTGTACTAACAAAACTTGTGTTTGAAAAAAAAATCCTTAAAAATTAGTGAATGTATTAATAAAAATATATTAAAATACATAATTTACCTATTTTATTTTTATTTTTGTATTTAAATTCAAGTTACTTAACATACAGTGTAGGCTTGGCTTCAGGAGTAGAACCCAGTGATCCATCTCTTACATATGACATCAAGGGCACATCCCAACAAGTGCCCTTATTTAAAAAAAATAAAAATTGTTTATTATTTATTTTTGAGAGAGAGAGAGAGACAGACAAAGCACATGTGGGGGGTTGGTGGTTAGAGACAGAGGGAGACACAGAATCTGAAGCAGGCTCCAGACTCGAGCTGTCAGCACAGAGCCTGATGGGGGGATAAACTCAAGAATAGTCAGTTCATGATCTGAGTGATTATGACCTGAGCGGAAGTTGTATGCTTAACTGACTAAGCCACCCAGGCACTCCCAAAAAGTGTCTTCCTTAATGCCCATCACCAATTTAACCCATCTCCCCCACCTCCCTTCCAGCAACTCCCAGTTTGTTCTCTGTATTTAAGAGTGTCTTATGGTTTGTCTCCCTCTCTGTTATCTTATTTTTCCTTCCCTTTCCCTATGTTTTTGGTTGTATTTCTCAAATTCCACATATAAGTGAAATCATATGACATTTGTTTTTCTCTGATTGACTTATTTTGCTTAGGATAATACCCTCTGGTTCCATCCATGTTGTTGCAAATGGCAAGGTTTCATTCTTTTTCACCCCCGAGTAGTATTCTATTGTATATATAAACTGCATCTTCTTTATCCATCCATCAGTTGATGGACATTTGGGCTCTTTCCATAATTTGGCTATTGTTGATAGTGCTGCTATAAACATTGGGGTGCATGTGCCCCTTCGAATCAGCATTTTTGTATCCTTTGGATAAATACCTCATAGTGCATAATCTGTCTATTTTTCATTTAATAAAATTTCTATAATATTAAAGCCACAGATTCTGCATTTGAAATCCTAAACCCTTCAATTCAGATTAACCAATGCTTACCACAATTTACCAAGTCCAATAGGCTCTCTTAGAGCATTTTTAAGTTAACAGTTCAGAAGAGAAAAATAATAAAAATGAAATTTCACCTTTTAATCTGTTCTTCATATCCTCATTCTTAGGCTCCAAATTTTCATAGGGATTATTAACATTCATAAAATAAACATTATTGAATATATTATAGTGTGTTTTGGTCATATTTATCAAGAACTGTAAATTCAGTCTTTTTATAAATTGATTTTCTTGTCAGAAGTTCATCTTAGATTTTCTTATTTGCTTTTTAAGACCTTTTATTGGATTGAATTTTTGATAATACTTATATCAGAAGATTAATTGCCTTGCTTTTATCATTGCTATTATGTTTTTTGTTCTTCTATACTTTTTTTGGTTTATGAAATTGAAGGTTTCTTTTTTTTTGTTTTGTTTTGTTTTTAGTAATCTCTACACCCAACATGGGGCTCAAACTCATAACCCCAAGATCAAGAGTCACAGGCTGACCCAGACAGCCATCCCTATAATACCATGATTCTAACATTGTATCTATTTCTCAATCATCAGGGTGACTGCTATCTCTTGAAATGTGGTATGTTTATCGTGCCCATTCTTATAGTCTTCTAAAGTTAAAGGTTGTTATGGGCTCAATTTTCAAATTTTGCAGGGAGAATTCCTAAGTTCAAACCACAGAAATAAGTAACAAACAAGCCCTCAGTGTTAAGCACCTGAATCTGAGAACACTGAGTTGGAAAAGGAAAGGAAACCGATTAGAACAAAATCAAGGTGTGTATAGACTGTTGTATGTGTAGATCAATGGCCAGTTACGAAGCCATGCTCCATTCACTCTATAATGTGCCCACAATTCCAGAAGCAAAATCAACTCTTAATTTAAACACCCACATCATGAAGATAACCTTTATGCTCTTCAATTTGAAAACAAGGATACAAACTCTGCTGGTCCACAAGGTAAAAAAGTAGGGTTAAATCTTTCTTGATACTTCTCAATGTCTCCGGCCTAATAAGGAGCCCATTGTCAAGGGTTTCACTTTAATTATATTCTCCTTCCCTCTCTTGAGGGATAGAGCATGTATAGCAGATACAAGGTGTCATTCTTAAATTTTTGCTTTCACTCTTCAATAAAACAGCCTTTGTTGGATATTTAAAAATTCCTTGAGGGGAGCCTGGGTGGCTCAGTCGGTTGAGTGTCAGACTTCGGCTCAGGTCATGTTCTCACAGTTCGTGAGGTTGGGCCCTGCATTGTGCTCTGTGCTGACAGCTCAGAGCCTGGAGCCTGCTTCAGATTCTGTGTCTCCCTCTCTCTCTGACTCTCCCCCACAAGTGCTCGGTCTCCCTCTGCCTCTCAAAAATAAAGAAAACTAATAAAATAATTTAAAAATTCCTTGAAATGTTTAATGGCAAAAGATACTATTTTCAATGTGGACACAGCTCTTTATTCATATGCCACTTTGGTTATTATAATGGCATTTGGTAGTGCAAAAATCTAATACATAGTCCACATATCCATGTGATTCCATTCTCAGTAATTGGTAAGGGAAACTTACATTAGGAAATAATTAATTGCCATAGATCAATTCTCCTCATACTTGATAGCAAAATAATACCTAGTGTGAATAGATACCACTTCATCCATAAATAAAAAAGAAACTAAAGAAACTCTATCCATCATATCTATATGCAAATGAAGTTAAGAATAGGGAAGTTATTTTATTTTCCTTTATGGAAAGATTATTTTTATCCATTATTGATGGCATCCTTGACAGATCATTGCTCTATTCAGTGAGTGGCTATAAACTAACATATTGGTGCATAAACATAGTAAATTTTAGGAGTTCAGCTTCTTTTAAATTGCATTAAATATTATCAAAGTTGTTTTTAAAAATTACATTGCCTCAAATTATACCTAAATGTATAGTGGCTGGAGCACAAAGTTGGTTGAGATTGGCCTCAATTCAACTCTACCTACCCAGTTATATAAAGCAAAGTGTGATTTCAGCACACATTAAATTCTATGATCTCATTATCCTAAATTCATAGTTGAAATAAATGAACTAAATCAACATATGACAGGTACTTATCATAGCTCTTCATAGTTCACTAAATATAACATTTTCTTCTTACAAAGTTTGTACTTTTTTTTTTACAGGAAACTTAGCTTCATAAAGATACAGTTCAGTAATTAAAAAAAAAATTAACGTTTATTTTATTTTTGAGAGAAAGAGAGACAGAGTGAGAGCAGGGGAAGGGCAGAGAGAGG
Source organism: Neofelis nebulosa (assembly GCF_028018385.1). NCBI lineage: Eukaryota > Metazoa > Chordata > Mammalia > Carnivora > Felidae > Neofelis > Neofelis nebulosa. The sequence goes on along the minus strand of NC_080782.1, from coordinate 91,698,343 downwards.
GGGACACAGAATCTGAAGCAGGCTCCAGGCTCTGAGCTGTCAGCACAGAGCCCAACATGGGGCTTGAACTCAGAAACCATGAGATCATGACCTAAGCAAAGTCAGATGCTCAACCAACTGAGTCACCCAGGCCCCAGTTGGTTTTTTAATTTATAAAATATAAACTGCTAAATTATGTACTTCATTTTTTATACTTTATAATTTTTTTTTTGTCTATTGAGAGTGTTTTTGGAGAAAAAGTTTGTAACAACATATTTCTACTAGAATCAATCTGAACTTATACTAAAATTCAGCATGTTTTTAAGATTTTTGATTAAGAAAGATGTAAAAAAATTTTAAATAACATTATTTTTTAATGTAAAAAATTCCTCAGAAGTTATTTATGAGTTAATAGATATTTAGCTACTGAGATATACAGTTTTTTCTTAATTTGTTGCACAGTTTATATTACATTTATTAGTAAAAAATATATGTTTAAAACCTGTGAAGTTATATGCAATATATATAAGTTGTATACAATCACCCAATTATATATTAATAATGTGACTCTAAGGTAGCATGCTTGAGATGTATAACAGCATGTGCAATCAATCAAAAAATTTCAAAGATATGGTTAACATTCTATAATAAAAGACAACTAATACAACTATAAGAAGGAATTTTCAATGTCTGTGATTTTTCAGAATCATTTAGGAAAGTTATGTATCAATTATGCCAAATCTTATAGGTTTTCTGTTTCTTTTCCAAATCCATCAGGTTGTTTGGTTTATCTATTTTTTGTGTGTTTGTTTTTGTTTTGGGGATGGACTAGAAGATCAATGTTTAGTAAGATTTACCTGGTATATATAATATTAACACAAAGAAGAGGGGTGCTATTATACCAGTGGATATTCTAAGTAGCCTTTATTGTTTTGGAACACCAAAGCTCAGATATCCCTTTATTCTCAGAGATGTTTTAAGGGCTATGTTTTTTAGTTCATCTCCACAAAATATCACTTTATGGATGGTGTTATTAATGGGGATTGTTATAATAATTTTAATTGTCACATGCAGTTTTTATATAATTAGTAAGGTCTTTGGAGCATTCTTCAAATACACATTACAAAGTATTTATTCTGAGGTCTAACAATGTTAGTTATTAGCTAGGACAAATTGGAAGTTAGCTTGTCAGTGTTCATAGACATTCTCTGCATATAAGGACAAGAGAGGGATAATTTAGTGAAGTGTGGCACTGGCATCATTAAAAGTGTCAAGCTGTGTCATAAAGAGGTTGCTGAAGCAGTATTTTCTGAAAGCCCATGAAATGACTAGAACGATACTTAAAAGGAGGATAAAACTGTTCCATTCAATATGATATAAAAATATGAAAAGTAAGTCTCCTACTAGTCTAGAGAAAAAAATAGACCGGGAAAAATTAAAAGAAAAAGTTAGGTGAATAAAAGGCAGAATCAAACAAAATAAGAGGCATGATTGGATTAGAAGCAAAATCAACACACAGAAATCTGCTGCATTTCTATACACCAATAGTGAACAACAGAAAGAAACATTAAGAAAAAAATACCATTTATAATTGCACCAAAATGAGTAAGATACCTAGTAATAAACTTAACCAAAGAGTTGAAAGATCTGTACTCTGAAAAGTATAAAACACTGCTGAAAGAACTTGAAAATGATACAAACACATGGAAAGACATTCCATGCCCATGGATTGGAAGAACCAATATTATAAAATGTCTACACTACCCAAATCAATCTACACATTTAATGCAATCTCTATTAAAATACCCATAGCATTTTTCACAGAATTAGAATAGACAATCCTAAAATTTGTATGGAACCACAAAAGTTTCCAAATGACATCACAAGAAAAGTAAAGCTGATGGTATCACAAATCTAGACTTCAAGTTCTATTACAAAGCTGTAGTAATCAAGACAATATCGTTCTGGCACAAAAACAGACACACAGATCAATAGAACAGAACAGAAAACCCAGAAATGATCCCACAGCTATATGATCAATTAGTCTTTGACAAATCAGGAAAGAATATCCAATGGGAAAAAGTCTCCTCAAGACACAGTGTTTGGGAAACCTGGACAGTAACATGCAAAAGAATGAAACTGGACCACTTTCTTATACCATACACAAAAATAATTCAAAATGGGTGAAAGACCTAAATGTGAGACAGGAACCATCAAAATCCCAGAGGAGAACACAGGCAGTAACCTCTTTGACATCAGCTGTAGCAACTTTTTACAGATATGTGTACTGAGGAAGGGAACCAAAGTAAAAATAAACTAATGGGACTTCATCCAAAAGAAACAAACAAACTAACTAACTAACTAACTAACTAAAAGCTTCTGCACATTGAAGGAAACAATCAACAAAACTAAAAGGCAACTTAAGGAATGTGAGAAAATATTTGCAAATGACATATCTGATAAAGGCTTAGTATCAAAAATCTATAAAAATTATAAAACTCAACACCCCAAAAATTAATAATCCAGCTTAAAAATGGGCAGAAGACACAAATAGACATATTTCCACAGAAGACATACAAATGGCCAACAGACACATGAAAAGATACTCCACATCACTGATCATAAGGGAAACACAATGAAAGCTACAATGAAATGTCACCTCACACCTGTGAGAATGGCTGAAATCAACAACACAAGAAACCACATGTGTTGGCGAGAATGTGGAGAAAGGGGAGCTCTCTTGCACTATTGGTGGGTATGCAAACTGGTACAGCCATTCTGGAAAACAGTATAAAGGTTCCTCAAAAAGTGAAAAATAGAACTACCCTACAATCCAACCTAGGTATTTACAATACAATACAATCTATGTATTTACCCAAAGAATACAAAATTACTAATTTAAAGGAATACATGCCCCTGGGTGTTTAGAACAGTATTATCTATAATAGCCAAATTATGGAAACAGCCCAAGTGCCCATCAACTGAAAAATGGATAAGAGGTATAACATATATAATATAATATAATATAATATAATATAATATAATATAATTCATTTTATGTCAATTAATATTCCATTATATATATCTTAAATATATATAATCTAAATCTATGTAATCTATATAATCTAAATCTATATATAATATATATAATATATATAATATATATTATATATATATAATCTACATATATGTCTATTATATATGTATATATAATAGATATATATCTTAAATATATATAATGGATTATTAATTGACCATAAAAATGAAATTTTGCCATGAAACTGTCATGAGAGTATTATGCTAAGTTAAATAAGTCAGAGAAAGATAAATACCATATAATTTCACTCACATGTGGAATTTAAGAAACAAAACAAATGAGCAAAGAGAAAGAAGAGAGAGAGAGAGAGAGAGAGAGAGAGAGAAACCAAGAAACACACTCTTAACTTTAGAGAACAACTCATGATTACCAGAGGGGAGGTGGGTGGAGGGATGGGTTAAGTAGGTGATTGGGATTAAGGAGAGTGCTTGTGATGAGTACCAGTTATTATATGGAAGTAGTGAATTGCTATATTGTACACATGAAACTCATATCCCACTGTATATTAACTGGAATTTAAATAAAAAATTTAAAAGAAGAAACAAATAGTCTTTATTTATTCTTTTAAAAAATTGTAATGTTTATTTTTGAGAGAGAGAGAGAGACAGAGCACGAGTGGGGGAGGGTCAGAGAGAGGGAGACACAAAATCTGAAGCAGGTTCAAGGCTCTGACGTGTCAGCACAGAGCCTGACACGGGGCCTGAACCCACAAGCCGTGAGATCATGACCTGAGCCAAAGTTAGACACTTAACTGACTGAACCACTCTGGAGCCCCTAGGTTTTAATTATTCTGAACATTGAACATACAGAAAATCATAACAGGAAATCAGCTTATAAATTTTTAACAAGAAGGTGAACAGGTGTCATATTAGGGTAAGTTATACGGTTAGCATGCCCAACTGCGACATGTTTGTTACAGCTCCTAAGAAGCTCTATAGATAGCTCATAGTAAACTATCCAAATCAACAAAAACTACAAAACAATAGTATTAATGCAAGTTATTTGAGACCAGTTCTGCCACAAGTGTACAGAGGGAAGAGAAAATATTATTTCTCTTGTTTCCATATACCTATAAAATTAGAAGGAAATTGTTCCCCTAAATGTTGTTGAACTATTGCTTTAAAATTTCAGAAGGTGTAGGCCTGCTCCTTTCAGCCACATTCAAGTGTCATTCATCATAAATAAAAGATTGGCAAATATACTCCAGCACACCATAAACACAAAAGTGGAATCCTTTCCTGAGTCCACATTAGAATATGTAATCTGAGTTGACCACATAAGATATGGTCCTTTGCTTAATCTAGCTGCAAAGTCAGAGTTAGCATGTATATTTAGTCAACAAGGTACTTTTTCCTTTTATTTATCACACTAAAACTTACATGTGAATATAAAATGTAATTCTTTTTTTCTATAATTAATTTGTCCTTCCTGAGCATGAAATCACTATTTTGGGGGCAACAGGGGCAATAACAAAAAGCTAAGTCTCTAATTCTTTTTAAAAATTAATTATGATAATATAAACTGTGCCAATTTTCAATGTATAGCCTTTCATCCCCGAGTCCACCCTTCATTGCTTTCTCTATACTAATAAAATAGGTTCTGTTAGCATTTCTCTTTTGCCATATGGCAGGATGTTCAGTTTTCACATTAGAAGTCACTACTAGGACTTCAGAGCAGGAAGTGTCTTCCCTTCCTAGTTTCGGTATTCTCCTGCTATGCTTCTTCACTGTGCATGGCTGCCCTAGAATATGGTTCCAACAGCACAGCTGGATTCTCCAGTACCAGGTTCTTGCCACACATACAACTTCTGCGGCAAATGCAGCTTCTCTATCACTCAAGTGCTACAGCATGGGCACATTCCTGTGAAGTTATGCTTGCATGGCACCTCAGTAGCTTTTTCACGTCCAGTAAACCACAGCCTCACTCTCTCCAATCACAGTTGGATCTCAGGCTTGAAGGGGAGATACTCTTCCTTGGAGTGTTCTATCTCAGCTCTATGGGGCATGGTAACTTTTATACCTGTCATTCCTAAATGTTATTCAGACTTCTCCCTACTTATTAGGGAATCTCACACTATTACTATTCCCTAGTTTATTTAATAATTATTTATATTAAAAATTTCTTGCTCAAATTATTAAGTAGCTCCTTTCTCTTTATCGAATCATGACTGATTCTGAAACAATACCAGGAGTGGTTCCAGGAAATTGACACTTAGTGGTGTGATTTGGAAGTTGGTTTGGTTGAAACTGGACCTTAACAGCAAACTTTCTTTACTTGAAAAATCTTTGATAATTCCATCTAGGTTTGGTTATTGAACAGGGAATTAATTTTCCTCAAGAACCACCCTGAACTTCCTTTCCCTGTTTGCCATTAGCTTTTAACTAGGATCAAATTTCAACAGACACCAGACATAGAGGTACACACAATAATGCAGGAAGAAGAAGAAGGAGGAGGAGGAGGAGGAGGAGGGGGGGAGGGGGGAGGGGGAGGGGGGGGAGGAGGAGGAGAAGAAGAAAAAGAAGGAGAAGGAGAAGGAAAAGGAGAAGGAGAAGGAGAAGGAGAAGAAGAGGAAGAAAACATAGCAAAAGAATTGTAAGGCTTTGCTAACATTTATCATTAGAAATCTGGGGACTTACGGGGCACCTGGGGGGCTCATTCGGTTAAGCGTCCTACTTTGGCTCAGGTCATGATCTCACGGTTCGCGAGTTTGAGCCCCGCATCAGGCCCTGTGCTAACAGCTTGGCCCTGGAGCTTGCTTCAGATTCTGTGTCTCCCTCTCTCTCTCTGCCCCTCCCCCGCTCACACCCTGTCTGTCTCTCAAAAATGAATAAACGTTAAAAAAAATTTTTAAAAAAAGAAATCTGGGAACTTGTGTGAGATGAATTCTAAGGTTCAAATAGTAGAGGATATAATACCGGATGGGGTTATATTTATATAAGTGTAATTAATTTAGCTCTTGCAGTTAAAGATAACTTGAATAGTTAAAGGTAGCTTTAATATTAGTAGACTGAACCTAACTTCACTTAGTGGTGGCTTATAGTTAATGTGCTGAGATGCAAAAATTTCCATAGTGTGATAAGGGGGAGAGAAACAAAAAGTTTGGGGATATAGGAAAGTCGGACTGGATTTATCATGTGTCACCTATACACCCACTGCCTAGCTATATTCCACGAGAAGCCCCAGAAGACACTGCTCTAAGCTTCCCTTAGTGAGGGAAACACCTACATTTTTAAAGTTACCTGGTTGCTCTGCTTTATAGCCCTAGTGTAAACATTGAAGATGTTGCCATTGAGACAGACTTCCTGATTTCCATGGAGTCCAGGGGATTTTAGTGTATCAGAGGTCAAATGGCACCATGTAATGCCAAAGAAAAGGTAGGTACATGTACTGTAAAGAGGAGTACAGAAATCAGAAACACTTCTTAACTTCTTTTATAAGTGGATGCCTTAGATATACACGACTTTTTTAGAAAGGTACTCTAAAAAGCAAAATAGAAAGCACAAATTGATGATTTTCTGTATATGTGTGTGTGTTATATGTTGTGAAACACATACAGTCTATGTGTGTATGTGTTCCACATATATTTTGGCACCAAGAAATGCTATGCTTGTAGAAATAGAGAGCTCAAAACATTTTGGGGGCTTATTAGAAAAACAACTGAAGATAACTTACATGTATATTTGTAAAAAGTGATATTCTTATGTATGTTACATGTATTGTAACCTAATAGTATGGTTTTGTGATAGCTTCCCATGCCCCTTACATTCTTTCCCTATCCAGTATTCAAATCACAGCAAGACAATCCACAAAGACCTTTTTCTTTTCCTGTTTATATCTAGGGATATCATATGTACTGGAGCATATGATACAATAATATAACTTCTAACACAGGATTTGAGTATTCTGTTCTCTACACAAACGGGGAAATTAATACATAATACAAAATATATAAGGCTAAGCTTAATACACTTATATTTCATGGAATGGAAAGTACAAAAAAAATCCAATAAATGGACATAATTCTCATTATCCCAGATTATTCCAGCAAATTCTCTTATTTATTTGTTCCTTAAAAAAATAAATTTTGTGAAAAAATAAAGTAAAATAATTTTTTTCTTTTTCATTCATGTACATTTTTAAGGTTTTACTTAAAATCCAGTTAGTTAATATGCAGTGGGATACTCATTTCAGGTATACAATATAATTGATTCAATACCTCCATACAACACCCAATGCTTATCATATAAGCATACTTTTAAATCCCAATCACCTATTTAACCCATCCCCTCTCATAACCATCAATTTTTTATATGTAGTTAAGATCTGTTTGTTGGTTTATCTCTCTCTCTTTCTCCCCTTTTCTTATTTGTTTCTTAAATTCCACATGTGAGTGAAATAATGTCAAAGAATATAATGACAAATAATTTCACATGGTATTTGTCTTTCTCTGACTTATTTCTTTTACCATAATACTCTCTGGTTTAGGGGCGCCTGGGTGGCGCAGTCGGTTAAGCGTCCGACTTCAGCCAGGTCACAATCTCGCGGTCCGTGAGTTCGAGCCCCGCGTCAGGCTCTGGGCTGATGGCTCGGAGCCTGGAGCCCGTTTCCGATTCTGTGTCTCCCTCTCTCTCTGCCCCTCCCCCGTTCATGCTCTGTCTCTCTCTGTCCCAAAAATAAATAAAAAACGTTGAAAAAAAAATTAAAAAAAAAATACTCTCTGGTTCCATCCATGTCATTCCAAGTGGCAAAATATCATTCTTTTTTATGACCATGTAAAATTACATTATTATAGAATGAATATATATGTATGTGTATATGTATATATATAATTTTTTTATCCATTTATCAGTTGATGGACATTTGGTCTGTTTTCCATAATTTGCCTATTGTATATAATGCTGTTATAAATATCGTGGGGAAGGGTATGTATCCCTTTGCATTAGTAATTTTTTTTTTCTTGGGGTAAATTTACCTAGTAGTGCAAGTAGTGGATTGTAGGGTAGTTCTATTTTTCACTTTTTGAGGACCCTCCATACTGCTTTCCAGAGTTGCTGTACTGGTTTGCATTCCCACCAACAGTGCAATAGGGATCCCCTTTCTCCACATACTTGCCAATACATGTGGTTTCTTGTGTTGTTGATTTTAGCCATTCTGACAGGTGTGAGGTGATATTTCATTGTAATTTTCATTTGTATTTCCCTTATGATCAGTGATGTGGAGCATCTTTTCATGTGTCTGTTGGCCATCTGTATGTCTTCTTTGGAAATATGTCTATTTGTGTCTTCTGCCCATTTTTAATTGAATTATTCATTTTTTGTTTATTGAGTTCTATTTTTAAGAATTATAGTGGATGAAGAACAGTAGTAAAAACAGTAAAACGTTCCCTTGGTAAAATATATTTATAGAGTGAGTGTGTGAGGTGCAACATAAAATCAACTCTCCTTGTCACAATACAGAAATGGAGATTAAAGGTGCGGTCTTGTTTGATAAATAATGGTAGGTCTCTCCATTCTTATAATTTCCTTTCCATCATGATAAAAATAAAACTGTTTTTACTGTTGCACAGCTGAATAGAACAATGATATATATTTCACCACTTTTATAGTTTTGGGATTGGGCAGGCAGAATATGTGTCTTCTTCCCTACCATCTCATTCCTGCTTTCCCATCCTCCCAGTAAAAGAATAGTATTTCATGGAGTATCATCCTCATTATAAGATCACACACTGAAAATAAAATACCTAAAGTTGATCTACTCTTCACTGTGCCACCAGAGACACAAATTTACCATTTTGACTCCAGGAAAGATATATTTCCTTCTCTGGGATGAATCTGAGAAAATCCCTGTTACTCTAGAATGTGATCTGTAGACGAAATACTAGTCTTCTGTGTCAGACTTCCCCATTTTATACCTGTACTTTTCATATATTAAGAAATAATTTGTACAATGACTCCTTGACTCTTTGCTCCTACATCTGTGATACATATTCATGTGCACAATTATAATTTTTTAAATATCTATATATTTCTTTATTTTTCTATATTATCTTTTCTATTTTATTCCTTATTTCATTTCTTTCTGCCATGCAACAATATTTCTTTCTTTTTTTTTTTTTACGTTTATTTATTTTTGAGACAGAGAGAGACAGAGCATGAACGGGGGAGGGTCAGAGAGAGGGAGACACAGAATCTGAAACAGGCTCCAGGCTCTGAGCTGTCAGCACAGAGCCCGACGCGGGGCTTGAACTCACAGACTGTGAGATCATGACCTGAGCTGAAGTCGGACGCTCAACTGACTGAGCCACCCAGGCGCCCCAACAATATTTATTTCTATAAAAAACTGGCCACTGCATATTTGGGAGAGGCTATATTCTTATTCTCTTTGGCATATTTGATTGTTCACTCATTATTCAATCAGATTGCTTGCCCAGGGCAGACTCCCCTAGTAGAATGAAGGGAGTTTCTTCATATTTTTTAAATCACTCTTTTCAGAGGAAATTTGTAAAATATTTTAACAGCTTGCTATACCTCAGCAAATCTAACTATAATCAATTAGAAAATTGAAAATGAACACTTTGAAATTATCCTATGAAAATATTTTTGACAATTATGTACAAGTACCTTGTACACTCTTATCCTCCAATAATTAGCAACTATGAATAGCAACTAAATATCTCAGGTTTTTTTTACTCTAATTTTTAATTATATTAGTAGAAGAATATTACCAATCAACTGATCAAAACTGCACATCCATAGAAAGCAGGAATTTCTATGATTTTTGTTCAGGTAAGTTGTAGACGCATTTAGAGATAGCTATCTTGAAGTAGATCAATATCTTTCATAATCTTATATAAAAATTTATAATTATTGAATATGTTTTAAGGTTTTATTCAAGAAGAAATATGAGTTTAGGATACCATATTAATCTGTATGATTATCATTTTTAAATCTATACAAGGTTGAAGACCTTAATATTAATACTGAGCATGGTACAATGCTCCAGTTGACTCTTGGTCTGATACTTGATTAGTAGTCTTGAGCCAAAGAATGCATTTCAACAAGTCCTAAAAATACAGCACCAAATTAAATTTTACCATAAGGAACATTTTCTAGTACTTCTATAGTTACTTTTATTCCCTCACAACAGCTCAGAGACAAGAACACAAGCACTAGTTTACTTTATTCCTCTTGAGGACTCAACTCTCAGCTCAACTCAACTGTTATAACCAACTGCAGGCAGACAGATGTGGACACAGGGAAGGCTTTCTTACGTGTAGGCTTTTGCTTTTCCTGAATTCTATTCATTATTAGGATTTTACCTCTTAGACCCCATCTCTACTAAGTCCTAGTCATGCATATTATTTAGTTTCAATATACAACTTGCTTCACTGTGTCCTATCATCACATCATTCTAATTATTTGGGTCGTGCATAAGCTTCATCACTCACAAGGTAGAGAAACCATGCAAGCAAATCTTTTCTCTTGAATAGCTTAAATTAGACCTTCTATTTCATTCTCTTCCTCTATGGATACTGTTTGTGATCTCTGAATTTTCCTTGCTGTTCTATGAATGGTTCCTTTTTTCTTCCCAACTATCTAGTTTATTCTTAATTACATTTGTTTGTATTTCTTATGTATAATATATGTATGCATTATTATATATGTATATAATATCTGTACATGTATGTATGCATTATGTAAAATAATATATATATCCTATGTATATATTATACATAATCCTATATAACATATACCCATATTTCATAGAAAGAATCAATCACATGCAAGCATGTAACACCAGTAACCAACTTACATGCCCTTTAAACTGTTTCCATAGGTTGCCATATTTTATCATAAATCTTCAATTATTCTGAGAATAAACTGCCAACAGTTTCTATTCTTCAGCCATGGTAAGCAATCTTCACTTCTCCTTTCTTTGATTTTTACTTGGACTGACTAGAGGTAACATATAAAATTTTATTTCTTATCCTGTTTGACTTTTATGACCTATCATTCTTTCATTTTCTTTAGCTGTTTCTCTACATAAACTATATTTTAGAAGAAACTTCAACTAAGTGACAAGCTCAGTGTTCTTGATATTACAGTTAGCACACTGTCCATAAGATTGGTGAACTTTTGAGCTGCTATAAAATTGCTAACTTTTCTTATTCCATAAAATCACAGAATTACCTGTGAAGGTACAAAGAGGCATAGTTTTGTTGTACAGATTTTGCAACCAGAAAGTATCTTTTAAAATATTACTTTCCTTTCATTTTACTCTCTATATACAAAGTGTCAATAGACAAATCATCCATCAAAGAACAGAAAATAATTGTATTTTCACTTTTTGCTTGGAATCCAATAATAATTCTTTTACTTTCACTTGTCAGCCAGTTGTCATAAATGTTTAACAAAGCTATTATATTTAATTGATAGTTTTACTTAAATTCATTCACTTTGTTTCTAATTTTCCCAAAATAATGTTTTCATTTCCCTTGTCATTGTAGAAGTCTTCACTAATTATTTCATCAACTTAAGCTCCTTTTTATGCTTTTATTGGATCTCTATAATTCGACCTCTCTGTGCATTTTAATCTCAGTATACCATGGCCAAAGCTTTTAGACAGCTAACTGTCCCCAAACTTCCATGCTAACTCCTATATATCCCGGCCAATGTTTATACTACTTCCTCATCCACAATGCACTCAACTCCTTTAAAGTACAACTTTGTAATAATATTATTGTCTTCATTTTGTCCCTGGTACCATATTCAATTGATGTTTTTATCTACATGGCTGTTTTTACTCAGCTGTAAAATAGCACAACAACAATACTTACCTCATTAGTTTTAGGGAGGAAGTGACATGGTAATACATGTAAAGGATATGACATAGAAAAAGTACCTGGTATAACTGCTCGCTGGGTTATTGTATTTTCTCTCAAAGTCAAAGTCACAGGTTTTCTCTGCTAAGAAAATTTTGTGTTATTTACATTATGGTTTGGGGGAATTTTTGTTGTTGTTGTTGTTCAAGTAGAGTATAGATCCAGCTTTTAAAAAGGAGGGAATCTAAGTTGCGTTGGAAATAATTCAAATCACCAGATTCAGAGATTATTGTTTCTACTCAAGCCTTTGCTTAAACATTCTCATGAGACTTCAACTACTTTCTTAGATGGTCTGTTTCAGTTTCAAAATATTCTATTGGTTTGAAATACTTTTTCTTATTTTAAACAAACCTACTTTTCTGCAATATTTTTTCACTGGTCCACCTGCTGCTTATGGGATTATAAGAGAAAATAAACAATAAAAGACTATTTGTAGGTCCTTTTTGCATTTTTATATTATCTGAGATAAAAATCCCAGGTTATAGGAAATGTTGTTAAATTTTCTACAAATGTTAATGAATAGTCTTTCCAATCTTATCTTCATAGAAATCATGGAAAGCTAAACCTACATCATGGTTTAAGTAACTATCTATAGACAAATCCCTTTACATCTTGCCAGAAAACATTTCCTAGGCCTCTTACTTCCAATGGGACTCTGTGACTAGTTAGTGCTCTTGGAACACAGCCTAGGTGATTGAGAATATGTGCATTTCCTATGCACTCTTTTCTGTTGTCCACCATTATGTGCAGCAGGCCAATTAGAGCGGCAGTTTCTAAAGTGCTTGAGGCACCACAATGAACTCACAGTCACCCTGAGATATTTTAAACATGTGAGATAAATATAATGAGAATGAACATTTATCAGACATAGCACAAACTACTAGCTCCAGATATATTACAGTTTCAATATAAGATAATACTATAATTTTTATGAGGTAATATCTTTGAGAAGTTTGTCTACTTGCTGTAATAAAAAAAATATAAGTACCAGTATCAGGTTTCAACTACAACATGTAAGGAGATTGAAAGCATTTATTCTCATCCTTACAAAAAGAAAAAATGCCGAACAGACTGAAAGTTAAGGCCTTAGTTTTGTTGGATGCATTAGGAAACTTGGGTTGAAGACAAATAACCAGACAGGTGAATCCAGAGAGTAAAACACGATATGTCCTTACCTAGAGCAGAAGTTGCTATAGCCATAACTTCATATGACCACTTAAAGATAATTTTGACCTTGATGAACTGAAGGAGACTGAGTGTGGACTAGCCTGTGTGAGAAACTGCTGGAGGTTGAGTCTTTGGGAGGCTGCCACGCTTTGATCAGTTTATATGCAGAAACCCCACCAAATCCTACCAAGTTCTTACAGTGAAGATGTAGGGAATAGCCTCTCATGGCTTTAGCTGGGTAATAGGAAGAGTAGTTATTGTTACTGTGCCCATAGTGTGCTCCATAACAAAAGCCTACTCACCAGCGAAAAATATTTTCCACAGCTTTATTCCAGATGGGGGAGGAAAAGACATTCCTCTCACTCTATCCCTGTCTATACTTCCTGTCTGAACCAAGGGGGCAGAGAGGTGAGAGCTACACCAAGAGAGAAACACTAGTGAACATCCCAGTCCAGAGACACAGGCCAACTTAAAGAGTGAAATTAGCCATAAAATTATGGAAATGTTCACCTCCCTTGCACTTTACTACCACATCAATAGGGCTCAAGTATAGTGACGTCAAATTACTGCTGAAAAGGTTGCAAGACACAGGTTCTCTCAGAGAAGCATTAATGTAGTCCAGAATTAAGAAGAGAGAGGGAGAAAAAAAATACCAGAGTAATTTTAAGCCTATGGCAATTAAAGTATTAAAGCTTATGGCACATAAAATATCAAACACACTGCAAACTGCTAGCCAGATGAATATAGATCCACATACTGAAGGCTACTCAGCATATTTCCCACTACCTGATACAAATATCTATCATACAACCAAAATTACAAGGCATGACAAGTGGGAAAGTAAAACACAGTCTGAAGAGACAAAGCAAGCATTACAATCAGATTCTGCTATGATATATATATTGGGATTACCAGAAAAAGTAATTAACTATAAAATAACTATGATGAATATATTTGAGGCTGTATTCAACATGTAAGAACAGATGGCCAATGGAAGTAGAGAAATGGAAACTTTAACAAAGTAACAAGATCCTGGGTGGAGAGGGAGAGTCTTGAAACAGAAATGAAGAAAGGCTTTCATTTCATAGATTCATCCAGTAGACTGGATATGACCAAGAAAAGAAGTTATGAGCTGGTTGACAGGCCAACAGAAACTTCCACAATTGAAATTCAAGATGGAAAGAAAGAAAGAAAGAAAGAAAGAAAGAACAGAAGGAAGGAAGGAAGGAGAAAAGAGGAAGGAAGGAAATAATAAAAAAACAGAAAATCCAAAAATTGTGGGGAAATACCACATTTAAAACATGCCTGTAATTGGAATACTAGATGGAAAATAGGGGTGCCTGGGTGCCTCAGTTTGTTAAGTGTCTGACTCTTGATTTTGGCTCAAGTCATGATCTCATATGTCGGATTGAGCCCCACCTCTGGCTCTGTGCTGCTAGTGCAGAGCCTGCTTGGGTTTCTCTCTCTCTCTTTCTCTGCCTGTCCTGCCTTGTGCACACATGCTCTCTCAAAATAAATAAGCATTTTTTTAAAAAAAGAAGAGAGAGAGAATGAAGAATAATGTAAACTACTAACGGTTCAGAACCTTCCAAACTAATTAAAGATACCAAATCCCAGTTCCTGGAAGCTCAGAGAACAGTAACAGAAGAAATACAGGGACAAACAAAGAAAAAACAAACCAAAAAATTATTCTGCTAAGCATATTATAATCAAATCACAGAAAACTAGTGACAAGGAGAAAATCATGAAAGATGGCAGGGATAATTATCGCAGCAGCCTTATCATCAGAAACTATGAAAAAAAGAAGAGGGGTGCCTGGGTGGCTCAGTCAGTTAAACATCAGACTTCCGTTCAGGTCATGATCTCACCGCATAAGTGAGTTTTTTCCCTGCAAAGAGCTCTGTGCTGACAGCTTGGAGCATGGAGCCTGCTTTGGATTTTGTGTCTCCTTCTCTCTCTGCCCCTTCCCTGCCCTGCTCTGTCTCTCTCTCTCTTGTTTTCTCAAAAATAAATAAACATTAAAAAAAAAAAAGAAAGAAGAGAGTGTAGTAAAATAGCTAAAGTCATAAAATAAAATTTAAAATCCACCAAGCGAGACTTCTATATCCATCAAAACTATCCTCTTAAAGTGTAGGAGAAATAAAGTTTCTCAGACCAGAAAAAAAAGTCTCAAAAAAATAATTTTCAGAACTTCCATGCAAGAAATGTTAAAATAAGTTTTCCAAGGCAAAGGAAAATGATGTATGTCAGAGACAAGGATACCTTTAAAGAAAGGAAAACCATTAAATAAAGAACGAAGGTAAAATATTTTATTTTTCTTATTCTTAATTCATCTTATAGGCAACTTTATTTGAAGTAATAATGGTAACAATTACTGGGCACTATGGGTAATAACATGAATGACAATGGTGTCATAAGGGACAGATGTGGTGAGGAGGAGCTGTGAACACTCTCATGAGTGCTTGGACTATGCATGAAGCAGTAGAGTGTTACTTGAAGGTAGACTTAAATTAACTAAAAATGCATTTTACAAAATTCAGGGCAACCCTAATAAAAATAAATTGAACAGGAGGATATGGAGATGCAAAGAGAGGAGATAAAGTGAAAGTATATAAAATGCTAACTTAAAGCAGAGAAGGCATAAAAATAAGAGTTAAGACACAAAGAACAAATGCACCACATAGAAAACAATTACAAACATCATGATATTCATTCAAACTTTTAAATAATAATTTTAAACATGAATAATCTAAAAATACCAATTAAAAACCAATACTATCGGGTTACATTAAAAATCAGGATCCAACTATGCATTGTTTTAGGGAATCCACATTCAACATGAAATCTCAGGTTAAAAGTGAAAATGTTCAAGGTCTACCATGTTAACAGTAATCAATATAAAGCCAGAGTAACTGTGTTAATTTCAGACAAAGCAGGTTTAAGAGCAAGAAAAATTAACAAGGATAAGAAGTATTACATAATAATAAAAGGGCTCAATGTTACAAAAAGACATAAAAACCTTAAATGTGTATGTACCTGACAATGAAACATCAAGTTGTCTGAGGCAGTAACTGATAGAATGAAAGTAGAAATAGACAAATACATTATTACAGTTGGGGACATCAACACCTCTCTTACAGTAATTGCTAGGTCAAGGAGGCAGAAAATAAGTAAGCATATAAATGACCTGAAAAGCGTAATCAAAATGATTTAATTGAAATTTATACACTGCTGCATTCAATAACAACAGAATGGATTCTTCTCAGACTTACAGAGGACATTCCCAAAGACTACATTTGGGGCCATTAAACACATTTTAACAAGTTAAAAAATAGAAATCATATAAATTATTCTCAGACCACTATGTATTTAAATAAAACTCAATTATAGAAAAGTAGCTGGAAATCACCAAAGATTTGGAAATTTAAAAAAATATATACAATCTTAAATAAAAAATGAGTTTTAAAAAATTTAAGAGATATTTAAAAATATTTGAACTAAATGAAAATGGAAAACAATTTCTTATTATAATTTATGTAGTGCAATGAAAATTGTATGTAGGGGAAAATTTATCGAATTAATTGAACATATTAGGGAAAGAAAAACAAACTTGAAATTAACACTCTACACATCCACCTTAAGAAACTAAAAGAAGAGCAACTTAAAACTAAAAGCAAGCAGTAGAAAATAAATAATAAAAATTGGAGTAAAAATCAATAAAATCAAAACAGGAAAATAATTGATAAAATCAACAAAACCAAGAGTTATTTCTTTGAAAAGATCAATAATATTAAAACTTGCTCCAATGCTTTTAATGTTTATTTATTTTGAGAGAGAGCAAGAGTGAGGCTGAGTAGGTGAGGGGCAGAGAAAGAGAGATAGAGAAAGAATCCGAAGAAGGCTCTGTGCAGTCAGTGTGTGAGATTATGTGAGATCATGACCTGAGCCGAGATCAAAAGTAGAATGCTTAACTGACTGAGCCACTCGGAAACCCTTAAACAACACACTTCTAAATAATACATGCATGCATGAAAGAAGAATTCTCAAGTAAAATAAAAAAAAATAAACTAAATGAAAATGAAAACACAAAATTTGAGAGTTGCAATGAAAGCAGTTTTTGGAGGACATTTATAGCATTGAATGCATGATGGAAAATAAAAAGTATGTGAAATCAATAATCTAAGCTTCTACCTTGGCAAACTAGAAAAAGAAGAGCAAATTAAATCCAAAAATAAGCAGAAGAAAAGAAACAAGAAGAGTTAGAATGAAAGAGTGAAATAGAAAATAGGAAATAAATAGAAAACAAAATCAATGAAACTGAAAGCTGATTATTCGAAAAGATCAGTAAAATCAATAAGCTTTCAGCAAGACTAAGAAAGAAAGAGGATACAAATTACTGGTAATAGAAATTAAAGGGCAGGGTTGCTACATATCTCATAAACATTAAAAGAAATATTATGAATAATTCACTGCCTACAAATGTGATACCCTAAATGAAATGGACCAATCCTTGACAGACACAATCTGCTAAAATTCACACAAGAAGCAGAAAATCTGATTAAGCCTCTATTAAAAAAATTAATCAATAATTAACAGCCTTACAAAACAGAAAGCACTAGGCCTAGATGGGTTCACTCATGAATTCTATCCAAGTATTTAAGGAAGAAATTATATCAATTCTCTACAAAATGGCACAGCCACTCTAGAAGACATTTTGCCAGTTTGTTACAAAACTAAAAATATTCTTTTTTTTTAAAGCTTATTTATTTATTTTGTGAAAGAGAAAGAAAAAGAGTGGGAGAGGGATAGAGAGAGAGGTAGAGAGACAATCCCAAGCAGGCTCTGGGCTATCAGTGCAGAGTGCAATGTGGGGCTCGAAACCACAAACCATGAGATCATGACCTGAGCCAAAATCAAGAGTCAGATGCTTAACCAAATGAGCCACCCAGTTGTCCCCCAAACCAAACATTTCCTCCCATAAGATCCAGTAATTTGTCTTCTTGGTATTTACCCAAAGGAATTAAAAACATAAGGCAACACAAAAATTTGAATAAGGGTGTTCATATAACAAATAATGTGTCCTTTGATAGATGAAAAGATAAGTACACTATTTTCTTTGTTAGGAAAATATATTTTCATACAATTATTTATGTCATATAATGGGTTTTACTACTATTTTTAAATGAATTAAATTAATATCTGTAAAATTTTGTATTTTGGTTTCTAATATGATAAGTAGCAATAGATAGAACTCACATAAATAAATATCTTTGTGAATCTGATTAATTTTTATGAGTGTAAAGAGCTCCTGAGACTAAACAGATTGAAGACCCAGCTCTAGGAACAGCAGGGCCAGTAGATAAAAGGTGCTGCACTCCCAGGATAATAGCATGCAGCAGAGAGGCACTTACCACTTGGGCAAGTTTTGTCTTTTTTTTTTTTTAATGTTAATTCCAGCATAGTTAACAAACAGTGTTATGTTAGTTTCAAGTGTACAATAGGGTGACTTAACAACTCTTTTTTAAAATTTTTTTTAATGTTTATTTTTGAGAGAGAGACTGAGAGTGAGTAGGGGATAGGCAGAGAGGGAGACACAGAATCCGAAGCAGGCTCCAAGCTCTGAACTATCAGCAGAGAGCCTGTTATGGGCATGAACTCATGAACTGTGAGATCACTACCAAAGCCAAAGTTAGACACTTAACCATCTGAGCCACCCAGGTGCCCTCGTGTCTCAACAATTCTATGCATTACCCAGTGTTCATCAAGATAAGTGTACTCTTAGTCCCTTTCACCTATTTCACCCATCCCCCTACCCACTTCTCCTCTGGTAACCATCAGTTTTCTCTATAATTATGAGTCTGTTTTTCGGTTTTTCTCCTTTTTCCTTTGTTTTGTTTCTTAAATTCCACATCTGAGTGAAGTCATATGGTATTTATCTTTCTCTGGCTGACTTATTTCATTCAGCATAATGCTCTCTAGATCCATCCATGTTGTTGCAAATGACAAAGCATCATTCTTTTTTTATGACTGAGTTACATCCCATTCCATTGTGTGTGTGTGTGTGTGTGTGTGTGTGTGTGTGAGAGTGTATGACATCTTCTTTATCCATTCATCAGTTGATGGACACTTGGTCTGCTTCCATAATTAGACTATTGTAAATAATGCTGCAATAAACAGAGGGGTACACATTTCTTTTTGAATTAATGTTTTCATATTCTTTGGGTAAATGTTACCTTTAAATGGCTCTACAAGTATAGCAGAAACTTGGAACTGATAATAAGTACAGAAAAAAAATAAACATCTAAAAATCTCCCTCCCTATATTTAATCAAGTTCAGCATTTATCCTAGAGTTGAGTATGGAAGATCTTTACACTAAGTTTCACGTAAAAAAATACTTGAGTTAGAAAAGGCATTATCAAGTCAATTACTTTTTCATCAGCTTGTAATAAATGAATCATTATCTCTGAAAACAGTCATTAGTTTTATACTTAAGTCCTACGATTTTGAGAAATATTCAAAAGTTCAATATTCAGGAGATACTTTGTTGATACAAATTTTTAAAAATTTAATGTGAGAGCTGCTATTTTGTATGGGCCTCATATGTAGATAGAGCATAACAAAGTGGTTCTAAAATAACTTGTAAGTCATGAATTTTGTCTGTGATTGAAGAATAAGAAGAAAAAGATTCCCCTTGTTTTTCCAACTTAGAGACAAACTTTGCTTTATAAAAAAGTAAATTAATGTTATTGCAAAACATCCTGATATCTTAAACCATGCAGCTATAATTTTTAATTTTACATGTTTGAATATGCAACTTTCAGATAATATCTTATTTTGAAATTTCCCTAGAGTACTTACAAAATAAAATTGATCTCACACTACATGTAAACTTGAATGACTTCCAAAAATAAATCAGTCATTATGCAGTCATATTCTATGAAATCCCACTCCACAAACAAAAGCTTTATAAGCATCTTTTTCTGAGCCTTTTACTATGCTAATCTATAGCAGCAGGAAGGTAATTAACAGATTTACTCTTAAGGTACTTATAGACTAATGGGTCTAATAGAAGCTATACAAAGAATTACAAACAAAATTAGTTGTTTCTTGATAAGGAATGCTTCCCCACTCCACCTCCCACCTTATCCCTCATTGGATTTTTGGAAATATGAACCAGTTTAAAAAACAAACAAAACAAACAAACAAAAATCATGCCTTGCTCGACATACTGGCATTAAAGTGGGTCATAGCTTCTTAATTTGAACTTGTAAAAATGCCCGTTATTTACAGTGTTAGGGTATAGACCTATAAAATTGCTCAAGTATATAGATAGAGAAACCTGCAAATGATGTTACCTGCAAACAAGAAATCGAGTTGTTCAGACATTTCTTGATATGTGGCTGCTCAGGCGCAGAACCACATCTATGATAGGGAAATTCCAATCCTACCACTGTGAAAGTCAAACATTCAAATGCTATAGTCATTTTGACCCCTGTCTTCAGCCAACTCAAGGATACCTGGACTTTGACTTGGCCAATCAGTCATACATCTGTGGGGTTCTGATTCTGGACTACTGATTCAGTGAAGCAGGAAGAGGGGAATCACGAGGTCAAGTGAATTGCCAGCAATCTCTTATCTTCAGGGACCAGAGTAACTATCAATGCCCCTGCTCGATGTCTAGTTTAGTGGTAGTGCTGATGCTGATATCCAGTGTGCACAAACCATGGCACTAGGGCTGCCGTGCTGTGTTCATGGCTTTAATCCATCTGTCTCGATTCCCTATCTTTAGTTTCATTTTCTGACTTTGACTACCTTCTTACCGATTCTGTAAGGTAGAAAATATGTATTTATTAATTTCTCTCTGTATAAAATCAGTCCAAATAATTTCTGTATTTGAAACTGGGGAGCTTGCTTTCTGTAAATAAATGGATTACATCAGGATTTTGAAATTGCTTTCTTAGATGTCTGTTTCTTTCATTAACCTAGAGTAGTAACTAGAAACTTGTATTTGTAGTGTATTACGGGGGGGGGTCATGTTTTCTTATGCTGTAATTGAAATATACATTATATGTATATAATATATATACACACATATATATACACATGCATATACATAATCTCTACAATATAAGTTCTGTGAACAAGGACATCTTTCCTCACTCCTGTCTTTATATCTCATGGTGCTAAATTAAAAACAAATCATATGACAACTACTGAGCATCTGCTATGAGTAAGGTATTAACTGTTAATTTCAGGTATATACAATTCTATAAGGTATGTGTCTGGATTTCACGGGGCCTTTATGCACTGGTGAGATAATTGTACTGCAGGATAATACAACACTAAACCTGTCACAAGTCAGATTACTATTGCAAATACTTTGTCTACTTATTCTATGGAATAGGAATTTTATGGAATTCTATTCTTTGTCTACTTATTCATTAGAATATTTTATGATCACAACCTCAATCTATAATCACCAAGGGTTATAGAAAACAGTGTTAAAAATGAGAGAATTACTGATTGGCATAATTATAAATTCCTTGTGCTTTCTCTCTTTTCTTGGAATGGAATGTAAAACTTCAACATTTGTTTGATAAAATTGCATGGAATAAGATGTTTTCTGCATGCCTCCATATTTGCATGAAATTCTTACCTAACTACAGTTTTGTCTTGGGCAGCTACACTAGTATAAACAAATCTGCCAGGGAAAATGTCAAGGCTGAAAATCAGTGAGACTTTCTATCAAATGACAATGGATAGATATATCTGTACCTTTAACCTGTTCTCTTATCTGGGGTAAATATACACAAAGTAACATCAAAATAAAAATAAAATAAAATAAAATAAAATAAAATAAAATAAAATCATACATTATACATGGATTATTAGGAATCATACTTAGAAATTTTAATGTCATATTAAATAATAAAGCAAATATAATCATTTTACAGTTCTACATTGATATACATACATTTTTATGTATAATCTTAATACTGTAAATGAGTTATAAATAGGGTCTTGAACTCTTAGAGAGGTATAGGTTGTCACTAATATTTTATCTGAATAGATAATAGATACTATAAATAATAGATTACTGTAGATAACTATAATAGATTACTGTAATAATAGATTACTATAATGACAAAGCTTACATGTTTACCTAAAAACACTGTATTCTTTGATCTGGAGAGAAAGAAAAAAACTGTAATTTACATATTAAAGCAACATTTTGGATTTTCTTTTTTTTTTTTTTTTTTTTTTTCAACGTTTTTTATTTATTTTTGGGACAGAGAGAGACAGAGCATGAACGGGGGAGGGGCAGAGAGAGAGGGAGGCACAGAAGCGGAAACAGGCTCCAGGCTCCGAGCCATCAGCCCAGAGCCTGACGCGGGGCTCGAACTCAGGGACCGCGAGATCGTGACCTGGCTGAAGTCGGAGGCTTAACCGACTGCGCCACCCAGGCGCCCCAACATTTTGGATTTTCTTAAGTTTATATTAACTTTTTTGGTAAAAATAAATATCCATCTTATATTTTATTAGACTCTTTATGTACATTTATTTCAAGGGAACTAACATGATCATGTACTGCTATAAAATGTACTTTTCTCTTTTATAGTCAGGATATTGCAAATTATTTGGCCATTGTTTAAACAATAAATTATAACAATAAAATTTTCATAATTATTCAAATAAAGAATAGGCGTAAAACACTGAAAGTAGCTAAATAAATATCTTGCAGATCTAAAAATATAAGCTGTACACATTAATGGAATTTTTTACTTAAAGAAAATATTTTGCTTTTTTCTATCTCACACATATTTCTTTTTACTAGTTATGTTAATTTTATACATAATGTACTTTAGAAAGTAAACGTAATAAAAATGATCACTTTTTAGAACTCAGGTATACTGAATTAATATAGTTAAAATACATTGTCAAGCATATAAAATACAAAACTCAGTTAATGGGCAATGATAAAAAATAAAAGTTCAATCCATATGATTAAAATAACATTTCTTTGTAACTAACTACTAGAAAGACACCAGAGAGTATTTTAATAATACTCCAATAGACTTAAAAAGGAATCAACAACATTTTTGTTAACCCATCTATTATGGGCGAGTTGTCATATAGGACAGAATGTAGAACACAGTGAAATATCCCATTGGATGGGTGATGAAAATTTAAATTTTGCCATTAACCTAATCTAGCACAAAGTTAACTATTCTGACAGGTTAAATCACTCAATTCTTACTCCAGGATATCAACAAAAAGATTCTAACCTTCCAGGAGTTTGGCTAGGTGATCCCCCAAAATATCATGCTTACATAAAAATATATTAATTAATGATTTAGGCTTGAGTAGAGTGGATAAAAAACAAGGCTGATATCAGGTGGATTTACTAGTTTCTCTAAACTACCCACCCATTTTGCCTAATAGAGTGAACCAGATATGTCAACTAATTTCAATCTCCTATGAAGCCTGAATAAAAATGGCCATTAAAATTAAGAGGATTATTTTATATCAAGCAGTTGAACTTGAAAATATCTTTGTAAAGAAGAGGAAAGATGGTCACTGACATTAAAGAAGTTATCATAAACTTCATATTCTGTGATTCCTTTGTATATTTTTATATATTTTATTATTAGTCATTAAAAATTTTGTTTTTAATGCTTATTATTTATTTTTGAGAGAGACAGAGACAGAATGCGAGTGGGTTAGGGGCAGAGAGAGAGGGAGACAAAGAATCTGAAGCAGGCTCCAGGCTCCAAGCTGTCAGCACAGAGCCCAAAGCGGGGCTCGAACTCACAAGCTGTGAGATCGTGACCTGAGCCGAGGTCGGAAGCTCAACCGACTGAGCCACCCAGGCGCCCCTTATTAGTCATTTTTTAGGTAACATGTTTTTTTAATTACTTTGCTTTTAAATTTTACCAGTTTTTATAATTACTCACTTTCAACCTTGGAAAATATTTGTCAGATTTCAAAAGCATTGACTTGAACTCTACAGGAGAAATATTTTTTCAGTATTTCTTGAACAAATTTTTTGAGCAGACATCAAAAACATCTACCAGACACTGTGTCTGCTCTATTCACAGTTGATTTCCAGATTATATAGGCAACTAAACAGTGAGGTACAACAACAAAAATTCATCTGGTGTGAGGGTTGGGGAATATTTTCATTGTATTTTTGACAATCCTGAGATTGTTTAGGCAAATTATCAGTGCCAATTACTCTTTGGCTTTGGCAAAACATCTTTTTTTTTCTGAAAAGTCCCCCCGCCCCCACCACCATGGAACCCACTTTATGTGTTACATTTTCATGCACTGATGCTTAGTAAAGAATTTAGTGAGTTTTTGTTTTCCTTAAAGTTAATAAGTGGATCTCACAAGACTGTGGTTGCATTGTCTTAGTACAGGGATTTCATTTATCCCTTTCTGTGGCTTTTCTAGCCAATCCATATATAGATAATGGTATGATGTATGTTATATTATGAACCATCTACTCTCCCATTGAAAGAAGAAACTGAGTCATGAAATGTGCATGGATAAAGGTGCATTGGTAAATACTTGACAGAAAAAGGCAAGAATCAAAATATAGTAGCTATTAGAGAGTTACATGAATAATTCAGAGAGTTTAATTCAGATGTTTAGTGTAGACCAAGTCAGTAGAACTCAGAGTGTTCCAGCCCTTGCTGATATCTTACATCCATATCTTTACTCAAGTTTGGGGCCTGGGAAAATATGTGACAAGGCTTAACTAGACATATGTAATTCCTTTACAGATGAAGCACAACTTTTTTTCACAAATAAATATATATATATAGAGAGAGAGATATATAGATATACAATTTGTTATTATATATATATATATATATATATATATATATATATATATATATATAAAACTTTGTTATAGACCTTGATTTATTTCAGCTCCATCCATTTTAGTACATGGAATCATATCATATAAACATTTAACATGACTGTTTGCAACAATATGGCTGAGAGAAAGATTAAGATAGAGGTAGAGGTGGAAGTAAACATTGAGATTGGAGGAGACAGAGAAGAAAGGCAGAGAGAGAAAGAGCGGGGGAGAGAGACAGAACAATTTTTGGTCCCAAAAAACCTTGGTTCTCATTTTTTTTTAGTGGGGGAGACCATATTAAAATGCATATTCTTTGCAGAATCAGAGGTCTCAGGTTTTGGAAATTAAAGGAATATTTGTGGGATGATCAAGAGTAGTTTTGACTATATTGTGATTTTTCTCCTGGCAGTACAACTTTAGAATCTAATCCATGAATAAGAGAAAAAGCCACTGTATACAAAGTATAAAAAGGAGACAGACAGTCAAAAGCAACCTGTGTGTGTGTGTGTGTGTGTGTGTGTGTGTGTGTTTTAGACCCAAGTGAGAAAATGCGATATGCCTACTCTCCTCTCATATTGCTCATGATAGATTAGAGTCCATCTTAACCAAAAAAATTCAAAAATCCAGTGCAGATTTTTCTTGCTTGTATTTGAATTTATGGTCCATTCCTTCATCAATGTGCATTTTTCTTAATTGACAAATGTTTTTCTCAAGGATCAGGCTGTTCTTTCTTAAGTTCAAAGGCTCTAAGGTTCAGAAG
The DNA here is from genome assembly GCF_028018385.1 of Neofelis nebulosa. Lineage (NCBI taxonomy): Eukaryota > Metazoa > Chordata > Mammalia > Carnivora > Felidae > Neofelis > Neofelis nebulosa. Next base: position 91,672,589 of record NC_080782.1, on the reverse strand, counting down.
GGCTTTATCAAAAGTAGCATGAGATTCAACTCTAAATGTGATAAGAAATGATCCTTAAATGTCGACTTGACTGAATATAATCAGCTTATAACACTGAAAAATGTGTGTTCTCTTCTGTCATCCTTCTCCTATTTGACAAGGTCAATAATACCAAAGCTGCAGAGTCAAGATAGCTTTTTTTTCCCCCCCTGAAGTATGTACTAGACCACTAGGGGAAAAAAGGCAATATTAGATTGGTTTGAAAAAAAAAAAAAAGTAAATAACTCCCATTTTAGAATTAAACTTAAGAACTCTTCAAAAACTTGAAACTTTAAGCAGGATATATGATAATAAAACAAAAAAAAACATCAAATAATGAATAATATTCATCTGCATAGGCATATATATTGAGGCATCTTATACAAGCACAAGCCATGATAGCTTTGTATTGCTTGTTATAATTTTATATTTAAAAAATTTTAACTCTTTAGTTACAGGATTTCTTTCTTTTTTTTTAAAAATGTTTATATATTTTTGACAGAGAGAGAGAGAGACAGAGCATGAGCGGGGGAGGTGCAGAGAGAGAAGAAGACACAGAATCTGAAGCAAGCTCCAGGCTCTGAACTGACAGCACAGAGCCCGACGCGGGGCTCCAACTCACAGACCATGAGATCATGACCTGAGCTGGAGTCGGAGGCTCAACCTAATGAACCACCCAGGCACCCCATTACTGGATTTCTTACTGTTTTTATTTTTCTATCATTTGTGCCTGTTCTGGCCTATGTTTTGCAGGATTCGTCTATAATTGTACCAAATACAGTACTAGGAGAGGCTTATAGTAACATGTTAGAAAATAGATTGCTTGTATAAAATATGGCCAAATTTATTGGAAACAAATGACCTCTTTACTTTTCTACTGTTTACTTATTAAAGTTTTGCTATGATCACAAAATATCAGCCTGGCTTCATGAAAATCATGTGATTATTTACATATGGACCTCAATCTCAAATTTACCCACTGTAACTCAAAAATAGGCTTACATACTTCCAGTCCAGAAGCAAAGCAATCATGGACACTTTAATTATCTTCTCATTTCCTCATTACACTGGAGACTGTGCAAAAATAATGATGTAGATCAGGAATCAGCAGAGGGGAGAGTATGTTAGGGCAGCAGGCTGGTGACTCAGTGCCAATTCCCATAACAAATATGAATTGCATGCTGAGTTTCAAAGAGTGTTGAGGGAGGAAGAGGAAAGGAAAAATGAAGCTGGAATCTCTTTTAGGGTAAAGACAGGCAAACGGAAAGGAATGCTATCTTTATAGTGACAGCATCAGCTGGCAGGATGTATATATTGATATTTAACCAAAGCGATCACTGAGAGGTTCAGTGATTTCTGACACTCTTGTACAAGTGGTAAAGTGCATAAAAGAGTATAGCCATGGCTTTCGACTAGGTTCCATTTAAGATAAATAATTTAGAAAGAGATATATAAATGTTTGAGCAAATTAAAGTTAAAATTCTAAAACCTAGTGCAACCACCTCTGCATGCATCTCATTTTCCTTGTGTGCTGTATCCATTCTCTTAACTCTGGACCTTTGAACATACTCCTGTGTAAGATAGTATCTCTTCTCTTTTACCCTTTGATTAATTCATACTTTAGATACTACCTTCATTGTCACTTTCTCAAGCCACTCTTCAAAGGTCCTTATATTAGGTAAGATCTCGTTGCTATATCAAGTCTCCACTATACCTTCTACTCCTATCTTAAAATGGCTACAATAACCTTCTTTAAAAAAAATTAAAAATTTTTGAGAGAGAAATAGAGAAAGAGAGAGTGTGTGGGAGGTGCATAGGGAGAGGGAGAGAAAGAATCTTAAGCAGGCTCCATGCCTAGCACAGAGCCCATGAGCTCAGGACCTTGAGCTGATGACCTGAGCCAAACTCGAGTCAGAAGCTCAACTAACTGAGCTACCCAGGTGCCCCAATAATTGTATAGATCTCTTCTTATTAAACATTCCAGGGTCTACTTATGTCTTTAGAAGACTTTGGGGAATTTTTGAATATTGAGAATATATCCTGATATAAATTTTCATAGACTTGGGGAATTTCTTTAACTTATAGACGGGAACACTTCAACAGGTTTTGTTTGTTTCCCTAAACAACAACTTTGCCATGAATTTTCCAAAAATTTCTAAGGGGTCATATCCTCCAGTCACCATGACAACTCATATAACAAAAGTAGCTGAAGAGGACTGCGATCCTATTTGATCCAGAAATGTTTTCACATATTTTGCTCTTCCAAGGTATAAAATAAAACCAGTAATATAAGTGTTGTGCTTTGAAGATACCACTTTAACTACATTTTATATAATGGGGAGGCTGATGAATCTGAAACATATATAGGATCATAAAAAATTATAGAGCCATGTATGAAAATTATTAAAATAGTAAAAAAAACTTAGGCAAATATATGTACACACTATATTCCCTACCAGGTAACAGGTGAGAGTCGACCCATATTTTTGTCACCCTAAAGGTATACTGTAATTCTGTATTAAAATTAAACCTCTCTGACTGTTTTTAATTTTAATAATAGCACTTAAAAATTTCCATAGACCTGGGCAAAGAGAGATGCCTGTCTTTACTACATGGTTTAAAAGGAGCTGCCTACCCCAAACACTGAAACCTTTTTTTTTTTTGTCCTTGTGTCCTTATAAAAATGTTTTCTGATTTTTCAGCAATTGTTCATTACGCATTAAATAAAGGAAAGAGATGTGTGAGCTAAACATGTTTCTGTTGAGAAGATGTGGGTCTGAGAGTTTACCAGTGTGTGAGTGTGTGTGTGTTTGTGTGTGTGTAAGTAGGTGTTGATGCCCGGGAAGCAGAAAAGCAAGCTCAGATCTTGGGAAATTCAGCTGCTTTTGTTTTAAATTGGCCACCCACATTTGTTACAATGTTTGACCAAATAGATAGCTATGTTTCCTTTCTTCTCTCAGCTCAAATGGTCTTAATTTTAAAGGTTTTCTTAACTGTCTGGAAATCCAGAGCAGTTAAGATTATTCACTGGGATAGCAAAGCAGTCCAGTCCCCATCCTAGTTCAGGAGTCCTGGACTCAGTTACAGCTTTGTTGTCTCTGGCCTTGGTGGTACCCATGCTTCCTCCCGATGCTTCCAACCTCAGGACTGTCCTAGGGGGAAATGTGCCCTGAGTTTTTGGCTTATCCAGGTAAAGGGTATGCGGGTAGTTGAGGGTAGGGTCCATGGCTGGGGAATGGGGTGGGGAAAGAAGTATATCTTGTGTTAAAACTTTTAAATATTTATGGGGCTCCATATATAGTACATGTGTATATTGTATATGTATTGTAGCTATATACCTAAAAATAAAAAATATGTAAATATAAATAAGAAAGTTCCATATATAAATACAGTCAAATATGAAGAATAAAAATTGTTGTTCTCAATGAGTTTGGATTAAAAATGGAAAACTCTTACAATGACTGGTGAATGAAGGCATAATGGACAGATGGATAGATAGTAGATAAATGGCTGAGTTATGGATAACTCACTTTTCTTCTTTACGTTTCCCTACAATTTTCTGTAATTTAAGCATTGGACAAATAATTTTTAATTTAATTATAAAATCCTTGTAAATATGTAAAAATGCCTACTTATCTGATTATAAAATTTAGAATGATATACTTGGTGGCATATAATTAGAAACTTGAAAACGCATCCCTCTTTCAATACTGAGGGTAAGCAAAGATTTCACTAATTGTAATGATACATTGTGACTTCTAAATTATATTGCCCCCTCTCTCTATTCAGTTGGCCAAACCAGGATGGTGTTACTGGAGCTAAAAAATGTCATCTAACATCTGGAAATCTTTTCAATACTCAGGGAAAATTAGGGATGTCGACTAAATTATATTGCTTATTTTATGGCAAGTGTTAGGGGTTTCTGAATCTTCAAAACAATTCACTAAGTTCAAATGGAATGTATATTTGTTAACAGTAGCCATCTTGAGGGGCTTATGGAATTATGAGGAAATGAAAGCTTAAGTTTCTTACTTACCACTAAATATTTAAAGAGCACCAAATTTTGGCTCTATCTTTAGAAAGATAGCATGTGTTACTGTTGTCTATGACGTAGCTTCAATTTAAGAAAATAAAGTAAAATGTGAACCAATTCTCAATATATTGTTATTAAAGAGTACACTAAAGTATTATTCTACAGAGTTTTTATTTTAAGTTAAGTCATGCTGGTACCCTCTGATACTGAGCTTGTGTTCAGATGGAAAAATAATAGGTTTAGAAATATGAAAATGAATGAACTCTGCCAACTTTCCATTCAACTGTTCACTTGGTGGGCATTTTTCAGTTATTGCATTTGCTTTCTGACTCATCATATTCACGACTATCAGGCACTTCTGAGAGAAAAATTGGGTTGAATAAAAGTATTAGCTTTGCCAATTCAGTTTTAGAACTTCTCTTCTCCATATAAAGATTCAAAACAAATAGGCTAAAGCTGACTTGGCAAAAGGTAGCACTAACTTTGATATTTTTCTGGAGTCATTCCTTATCTGTCTATCTGAACCAGCTTAATAGCAATTACATCTGATGGATATCGAGGTTTCCACAAGAGAGAGACGCACAGTTAATATCTTTACTACACATGAAAAATATGTAATTTTAAAGCCTCTTATGATGTTATTTCAATGTTGGGATTCCCATAGCTGCCACGGAGCCTGTTTAATCTAAAAGTGTATTTCTATCTGTCACCATGAAGAATTTAGAAGTTTGATTTAAAAATTATTACATACTTTTCAAGAAAAGTTTTCTTAATTTTGCATTTCTGTCCTATTTCTCTGAGGAACTCTTGCAATGTCACACTTCATTATTTTGGTGAAATTACTAATTAAGTAATATGAACTAGGTACTAATGAACTAATATGAACAAGGTACTATGACAAATATTTGAGACATACAATTAATTATGATTTAGTTCCTGTCATCTAAGAGTTATGGTCTAAAGCAGAACAAAGAAAGCTAAGTATGCTGGAGCACAAAGAGTTAAATTTTGATTCATTGTACAGTTTATAAATGCTAGAAGATTTTATGGGATAGTCTGATAGCCTTTAATGCCAATATAAGGTATTTAGCTTGTATTTGCAAGGAGAGGAGATAACTTGAAAGTTCTCAAGCAAAGCAAAACATAATCAGAAGATGATGGCTCTTCTGGGAGTAAGGAGGAGGAAAGAATGGTAAATAGAGTAACGATGAGGTTCAATCATTAAAAAAGTTTATTTAATGGACTATGAAAATTACAACTTACATGCATTAAATTTAAATGATTGTCATCTTTCTCTTTTGCACGATTTTACTTTTACTAGACTTTAAGTTTCTTTTCAAAGGATAATATCCTTCTATATTTGCATTTCCAGTAATAATACAGAACCTCACTGAAAGATAATGTCTACAAAATGCTTTTGAACTGAACTAAAGGAGGAAAATAAAAATGTCTCAAAAATTTGAATTTAAATGAACATAAAGTTTCAAACCATAGCAACAGTCCTAGATAACAAAAGGTAGATCAAGAAAGGAGCATTTGAAAACAAATGGTGCTTACTCAAATCCCAGTTTTGCTCTGTAACTCTGATTTCTTGCCTGTCAACATTATAGGCAATGATTTTTGTGAGCTAAATATGTTGATACATGCCAGATACACATACAAGCGTGCACTGGGCACACAGTTGCCCAGTGGTGAATGTGAGATGGAGGTAAGGGAAATATCTGGAGAAAATTTTAAAACAAAAGTAAAACAGAGTAAAAATTTCCTTTTCTGCTATCACTATGTATGGAAATTCTATGCAATGTCAGTGAGAAAATATTACTCTTAGCTAGGGAGGATTATCTCATTGCTTCTACTCTCACTCATATCATTGTAGTAGTCACTGAATAAATCTTGGGCGAATAAAATTAACTTTTTTTTTTCTGTGAGAACTAAGAATAAAAATAAGTAAATAATGCTGTTTTTAAAAATGATGGTGCTTTCTTTCATTCCTTTTTTTATGGAATTCTAAAATATAATGAGAAGTTGGACCAATTATAATTATGAGGCTCAGTGATTTGTAACAAAGTAAAAACCCCATGAAACATCTACTCAGGTGAATACATGGAACATTACCAACCCACCTTGTGCATGCCCCTCTACATCAAAAACCTTCCCCTTCTTCCCAGAATTAACCACCATTTAAATTTTTAGTAATATATGTTTTGCCCATATATTGACTTTTATTAAAAAGAAATTCTACACTTTATGTTTTATTTTCTATCCTTTTATCCTCATTTTTGATGTGGTTCTTTGGCTCAATATATTGTTTTGAGATTCAATCATTTATGTTTCCATATGTTTCCATATAGCTGTCATTCATACAATTTCTTCATTTCTGTATAGCAATATATAAATACAATGTTAATGGATGCTTGATTTTTTTTTCAAATTTAAGGCTATAATAAATTATGCTGCTATAAACACATACACTCATTTTATTGATTATATAACCTAGAGATTGAAAGGCTTGGACCTCAGACCTTGTTTATGTTGAATTTCAGAAAATCAAACCAGATTATTTCTCAAAGTAGTTGAATGAATTTATACTCTCAGTAGTACCTGGAAAGTCCTTGTGGCTCCACATTCTTGCCAATAAATGGTATTGTTAGTGGGTGTGTAGTATTATACTATTGTAGCTTTAATTTGAATTTTCCTAAAGACTGATGGTATTGAGACACTTCACATGTCTATTGGGTATTGCATATTCTCTTTTTATAATGTTTATGTTCAAATATCTTGGTTGTTTGTCTACCTTTTATTTTTTTATTTTTATTTTATTTTAATTAATTAATTAGTTTGCATTTTATTTAATTAATACGCTGGATAGAAATGACCAAGCCCATTCCTCATGAGCTTTTTTTTTTAATTTTTAACTATACTTTTTAAAAATTTCCATCCAAATTAGTTAGCATTAGTGCGACAATGATTTCAGAGGATTCCTTGATGCCCCTTACCCACTTAGCCCATCCCTCTCCCACAACCCCTCCAGTAACCCTGTTTGTTCTCCATATTTAAAAGTGTCTTGTGTTTTGTCCCCCTCCCTTTTTTTATATTATTTTTGTTTCCCTTCCCTTATGTTCATCTGTGTTGTCTCTTAAAGTCCTCATATGAGTGAAGTCATATGATATTTGTCTTTCTCTAACTGGCTAATTTCGTTTAGCATAATCCCCTCCATTTCCATCCATGTAGTTGCAAATGGCAAGATTTCATTCTTTTTGATTGCCGAGCAATACTCCATTGTGTGTGTGTGTGTGTGTGTGTGTGTGTGTGTATATATATATATCACATCTTCTTTATCCATTCATCGATTGATAGACATTTGGGCTCTTTCCATACTTTGGCTATTGTTGATAGTGCTGCTATAAACATGGGGGTACATATGTCCCTTCGAAACAGCACACCTGTATCCCTTGGGTAAATGCCTGGTAGTGCTATTGCTGGGTCGTAGGCTAGTTCTATTTCAGTTTTTTGAGGAACCTCCATACTGTTTTCCAGAGTGGCTGCACCAGCTTGCACTGCCACCAACAATGCAAAAGAGATCCTCTTTCTCCACATCCTCGCCAACATCTGTTGTTGCCTGAGTGGTTAATGTTAGCCATTCTGACAGGTGTAAAGTGCTATGTCATTGTGCTTTAATTTGTATTTCCCTGATGATGAGTGGAGCATCGTCAAAGATGTGGAGCATCTTTTCATGTGTCTGTTCGCCATCTGGATGTCTTCTTTGGAGAAGTGTCTATTCGTGTCTTTTGCCTATTTCTTCACTGGATTATTTGGTTTTTTTGTGTGTCTACCTTTTGATTAGTGATGTGTACAAGGTTTTTTAAGTGAACCCATTATAGGGCTCTGTGGGTGAAAATATTTTATTTTACTGTAGGTTCATACCTTTTTACTCTCTTAATAATGATGAACACTGAAGTAAATATATTGTATCAGTCTTTTCTTTACAATAAATGCATTTTTGTTTTGTTTAATAAATTTTAATTCAACATAAAAAATAGTCATTTATGCTGTAGTAATCAAAATACTATATAGTATTGGCACAGAAATAGATACATATATCATTGGAACAGAACAGAGAGCTCAGAAATAAACTCACAGTTATATGGTCAATTAATCTCTGACAAAGGAGAAAGGAATATGTAATGGAAAAAAAAGCAGTCTCTTCAACAAATGGTGTTGGGAAACTGGACAGCTACACTGAAAAGAATGAAACTGGACCACTTCCTTTCACCATACACAAAAATAAACTCAAAATGTGTTAAGGACCTAAATGTGAGACATGAAACCAGAAAAATCCTAGAAGAGAACACAGGCAATAATTTCGCTGGCATTGGCCATAGTAACATTTTTCTAGATATGTTCCCTGAGGCGAGAAAAACAGAAGCAAAAATAAACGTTGGGACTTCATTAAAAAAAAAAAAAGCTTCAGTACAGTAAAGGAAACAATCAATAAAACTCAGGGACAACTTACTAAATGGGAGAAGGTGTTTTCAAATGATAAATCTGATAAGGAGTTAATATTCAAAATATATAAAAGAGTTATACAACTCAACACAAAAAACACAAGAACTTCAATTTAAAAATGGCCAGAGGATCTGAATAGAGATTTTTCCAAAGAAGACAGGCTGATGGTCAGGAGACATATGAAAAGATGCTCAACATCACTCATCATCAGGGAAATGAAAATTGAAACCACAATGAGATATCACCTTAAACCAGTTAGAATGGCTAAAATCAAAATAACAAGAGATAACAAGTTTTGCCAAGGATGTGGAGAAAAACGCACTCCCATGAATGCTGTTGGTAGGAATGAAAACTAGGGCAGTCACTATAAAAAACAGTATGGAGGTGCCTTAAAAACATTAAAAAAAAATAGTGGAATTAATGGATCAATATTTACCTAAAGAAAACAAAAACACTAAATCAAAAAGATATATGTACCCCTATGCTTACTGCACTTTATGTACAATAGCCAAATTATGGAAGTAGCCCATGTCTATGGATAGATGAATGGATAAAGAAGAGGTATATTACTCAGCCATAAAAAAGGATGAAACATTGTCATTTGCAACAACATGAATGGATGTAGAGAGTATTATGCTAAGTGAAATAAGTCAGTCAGAGAAAGACAAATAGCATATGATTTCACTCATATGTGGAACTTAAGCCACAAAACAAAGAAAAAAAGAGACAAACCAAATGGTTACTAGGGGGAGATTGGGTGAAATAAGTGAAGGATATCACTAATCATGATGAGCACTGAGTAATGTATAGAATTGTTGAATCACTATATTGTACACCTGAAACTAATATAACACTCTTTGTTAACTATGTTGGATTTAAAATTTTTTAGAAAGTAATTTATGCTATTTTTTAGAAGTTGTATTGCCTTGCCTCTCACATTTGGATATACTTCCCTCTAGAACTGATTTTTTTGTATTTGCATATTGATAACTAATTCAAATTTATATCTGTTTATTTTTATACAAAACTGACCCAGAGCTATTTTGTTTGAAAAGACTGTTCTTTCTGTAATGTTGTGCAGTGACATTTTTGTGCCATAACCTATTTTGTATATGAGAGTCTGTAATAACTGGACTCTCTGCTCTTTTTGATTAAATTAATTTTCCCAGCAAGAAACATACAGTGTTGATTACTATCATTCCACACTAATTTTCTTTAGGTAATAGAGTAACAAATACAAGTTTTCTACATTATCCTGGATTTTTTTCCATTTGGATTTTTTATTTAGACTTTTTTTTCTATCTTAATAGAGTCTTAGATTTTTTTATGTGTGTAATTTTTCACTTGTTGTTAGATATGTTCCTAGGTGCTTTTATGATGTACAAATTCTGTTTTTACACTTCCTTCTAGCCAGCAATTTTAAGAAGCATACTTCCTAATCCTAACAATTTATCTTATTCTTTTGGACATTTTTCCTTTTACAAAATTATATTACTCCATGGTAATTAGAGTTTTAGCTCTTTCTGGCTAATTTATATAACTTTTATAATTTTTCTAGATTTATTTCATTAGATAGGATTGCCTGTACAAGTTTGAACAGAGAAATATTATCATTTATGCTAGTCTTTTCTTAACAATTCTTGAAGAAAAGCCTTTGACATGTCATTTTTATACTGTATATAATGTGACTTTTGTTGCTGTTGTTCATATACAGCATCTGTTTCTAAATTAAAGACAGACATTAAGGCAGACATTATAACAATATTGACTATTCTGATACAATGGCATGATAGATCTAGTCTTTTTTTAAAATTATAACTCAATTTCTCTTAGCAATATTTTCAAATTTTCAGTGTCAAACTCTCATCATTACCAAATCTATCTCTTGGCATTTCATGGTTTTGAAATAATATTAAATGTTATTTTTCAGTTCAATTTTCATTATTTTTGTAACTAGAATATGGAAATGAAATCAATTTTATACATTAAACTTGTACACCAAAAATTTGCTGAACTCACAAATTAGCTATAGTGATAGTTTGAATTACATATGTACATGCATTCACACATATATATACAGATATAGATAGATATAGATATAGATATAGATATAGATATAGATATAATATATCTATATTATATATATATATTAGTGGAGGTATTGAAGTTTGTTCTTGGAAGCAACTTTTTAAGGCAGGGCTCGAGAAACCTCTAAGACTAATTTTTCCCTACACTTGAGGCAATGTTCATCTGAGTTCTCTATGCTATTCTCTCTGTTTTCTATAGTTTTCCACCCTAAATGGTAGGATCTCAAACTTTTCCTGGCCCTGTGTGAGTTATGAGAATTACTTCCTGTGTTTCTTTGGATGGCTGTTTCCCTGATATGGGTCAGTTTCTCAAACATGTGCTACGTGAAAACTAGAAAATCTCTCTTCTCAGTCCTTTCCTCCAAATCTTTCTCTTTTGGGGCTGCTCTCTCGCCTTGGGTATGCTGCTAATATTCTACTGTAATTCTAATATTCTACCAACTCTAATATTCTCCTATAGTTGCAACCATCCTGTAGATACATCCTGTTTTCTCTCATCAGTCAGGGAAGACAGACCAGACTCCATGGGTTCCTCCTCTCTGCACTGTGCCTCCAGAAATTCTCTTCAGACAGTGTACTAGGGCAATGGTAGTGCTCACCCGTATGATTTCCCCTACACTGTCTCTGATCCAATGTCTGAAAAGCATTGTTTCATATATTTTATCCAGTTAGTTGTTTTAGGCAGAAGGATAAATCCAATCCCTCTTTCTCCATTTGGCGAGAAGCAGAAGTCCCAAACAAATGCATTATTAAATACAACATTTTAAAGGCATGTTATTTATCATGTAGAAGATTTTTGTAAATATTTACAAGTATAATATGAACTAAAAGGCAAGTTTTAATAGGTGACAAAAGTCCCTCTTTATGAAAGTTTCTTTTCTGATTATTTCTGTTAGATGTCAACAAGAATATAATACCTTTCATAAGTTCATTTTGAAAGCATGTACCTCTTTATATTTACAAAAATGCAAATATTCTGATAAAAAGGTAAATATTTTGCATATATTTTCTTTCAAAATACATGCTCCATAAACAAATTATAAAGCTAAATGTCATCATCATTTGGGGAAATGAGCCATCTAACAGCAGTTTAAAATCAATTTACCTTAAGAATATCCTAGTATAATGCTCAGTCCAAAATATTTGGTGATAATATCAGTAGATTCCTATCAATTTGTCCAAATAAAATAATAAAAAAATATGTTGAATTGTCATTAGCCTGTGTCAAGGTTAATGATAATTTAAAAAAAAAATTAATGTTTATTCAATTTTGAAAAACAGAGAGAGAGCGCAAGCAGGGGTGGGGCGGAGAGAGAGGGGCACACAAAATTCAAAGCAGGCTCCAGGCTCTCAGCTGTCAGCACAGAGCCTGACATGGGGCTCAAACTCACCAACTGCGAGATCACGACCTGAGCCAAAGTCGGACTGTTAACCAACTGAGCTACCCAGGCCCCAAAATTAGTGATAATTATTAAATCATTTTTATGGAAACCTTGAGGTAAGTTTTATAATTATTCATATTTTATATAAAAGATAAATTACATTAAATAATTTAAATGATTTGGTCTTTGTTTAAACTCAGATCATTTAACATCAGCATCTATGTTTTTTTTTTGTTGTTGTTGTTATTTTCATAGTTTGCTGCCTTCTGGGACTCTAAACTCAATGTATTCATTAATACAAACTTAAATCACTTCTTTATATTTATGTATTTTGATGTTTGATATGATATTTGATCTGACATTTAGATTATTTTCTATATGTGTCATTCCAATAGCTAATTTTGAAAAATTCCTGTTTAAGAGTCTTGAGAGTTGCTTTTGTTGCATCCCAAAAGTTTTGGATTCTTGTGTTTTCATTTTCATTTCTTTCTTTGTATTTTTAAAATTTCTTCTTTAATTTCCTGGATGACCCATGTATTGTTTAGTAGCATGTTGTTTAACCTCCATATATTTGTCATCTTTCCAAAACTCTGTATGTGGTTGACTTCTAGTTCCATGAGGTGGTCAGAAAAGATGCATGGTGTAATCCCAATATTTTTGTATTTGGTGAGGCCTGATTTGTGACCTAATATGTGATCTATTCTGGAGAATGTCCCATGGCATTTGAAAAGAATGTGTATTCTGCTGCTTTGGGATGGAAAATTCTGAATATATCTGTTAAGTCCCATTGCTTCCTTCCTTCTTTGTTTTCTGTTTAGATCATCTGTCCATTGCTATAGTGGAGTGTTAAAGTCCCCCTACTATTATTGTATTATTATCAGTGAGCTCCTTTCTGTTTATTATAAATTATTTTATATATTTGGGTGCTTCCATGTTGGGAGAAGAGATATTTATCATCAGATATTGTTGTGTTGTCGCCTTTCTTATGAAATAATGCTCTTCTTTATTTCTTGTTACACTGTTTTAAAGTCTAGTTTGTCCAACATAAGTATTGCTAATCTCACATCTTTGATGTTCATTTGCATGATAAATGTTTCTTCATCTAGTCAGTATCAATCTTCAGGTGTCTTTAGGTCTAAAAATGTGTCTCTAGTCAGCAGCATGTAGATAGGTCTTTTTTTTTTTTTTATCCATTCTGACACCCTATGTCTTTTGATTGGAGCATTTAGTCTATTTACATTCAAAGTAATTACTGAAAGATAAGTATTTACTGCCATTTATTACTTATTTTGTCATTATTTCTGGAGATTTTCTCTGATTCTTTCTTGCCTTTGTAACTTCTGGTCTGTTTTCCACTCAGAGTCCACTTAATATTTCTTGCAGTTGGTTTAGTGATCGCAAAATGCTTTAGTTTTTGTTTCTCTGGGTAACTCTTTATCTCTCCTTGTATTCTTAAAGATAGCCTTGCTGGATAGAGTATTCTTGGATGCAAATTTTTCCCATTCAGTATGTTGAATTGATCATGCCATTCTCTCTGGCTTGTGAAGTTTCTGTTGAGAAATTTCCAGTTAGCCTTTTGGATCTCCAGATGTAAGTTAAGGATTTCTTTTGTCTTGCTGCTTTTAAGATTATTTTTTCTTTATCACTATATTTTGCAAATGCAATTACACTATGTCTTTTTATTAGCTTGCTTTTGTGATTTTGATGGGAGTTCTCTGTGACTCCTGCATCTGGGTGTCTGTTTCCTTCCCCAAATTAGGGAACTTTTCAGTTATTATTTCCTCAAATAAATGTTCTAGTCCCTTTTCTCTTCTTCTAGGACTCCTATAATATGAATGTTAATCATGTTAGATTGACACACTCAGTTCTCTAAGTCTCTTCTCATTTTTCATAAATCTTTCTTACTTTTGTTCAGCTTATTTTCCATTATTTTGTCTTTTATGTCACTATTTCATTCCTCTATTTCTTCCAGTATGATGTTCATTCATCAAGCCTATTTCAAATCTTGTTTATTGTATTCTTTATCTGTGATTGATTCTTTTTACACTTTTTTTTATCTGTATGGTAAGGGTCTCACTGATGTTTGCTATTCTTTTTTCAAGACCAGTGAGGATTCTTATGATTGTTGCTTTAAATTCACCATCAGGCATGTTACTTATATCTGCTTCACTTAGATCTCTGGTCCTGGCCTTATCTTGTACCCTCATTTGGGTTAAATTCCTACATCTTGGCATTTGTTTAAGTCTATGACTTCTCTGTGTTGAAAGGTCATTTATACCTCCTGCTCTTCAGAGTGATGGCTTTATGAAGAAGAGGTCATGTCATGCCCACAGACTGGTATTCAGGGAGTTTCTCCCATGTATGCTGCTTGTGTTCTGCTGTCGTGTATTGGCTGTTCTATCATCCAGGCCAGTCGTCTGCAGAGGCTTTCCCTGCCTGCTATGGGTAATGTGTGTTCCACGGCCTGCATGTGGTAAGTTTTAAATTGGTGTCCTCTGGTCTGCTTGTGAAATGAGACCTGACACCAAATCCAACAGAACTAGGGAACTCCACCTGTAGAACTCTCTGGTTGGGAGACATGGTATAGGCAGAGGTTTGTGCTGGACTTCTGGGGGAGGGATCCACCACACTGGGACTGAGGTAAGTGTGACTGAGAAAGAGAGTTACACTGGAGCATGGGGTGGGGGTGGGGCTTGGTATAAGCAATCAGGCAGCTAGTGTTGGTGTTGCCCTGCTTCCTGCAGGCAACTCTGTATTTATGTTGAGGGGCAGGGAAAGGAAATGGTGCAGGCCAGCTCCTTTGTTCTTGGGGAGGTTTTTCCATGAATGCTTCCTCTCAGGGACATGCTCTGAGAAGAGGTAATAATCTCCCCACTGTGTGCCCCAAGTGCTCTTCAGATCACTGTTGCCATGCTCTCTGTTTCTGGGTTGTTTGCCTGCCTGCCTTTTCAGGAACAGCACAGTGTTCTCAGGGCTCTATCCCAGCCAAGCCTACTGACATTTAAGACTCTAGGCTTTAAGCCCTGCTGGTTGCAAGAACCCACAAAATTCAGCCCCTCTCAATTTCCAAGTCATTGGCTTTGGGGAAAAATTCTCCTTGTATGTCCCCCTATGTGCTCCTCTCTCTCCTTCTCTGGTCCTGCATGGCTCCTTCCCTTCTGTACAGCTGGGATCCATTTTTCCTCTAAACAATGTCTCTGAACTTCGTACCTTCTTTGATGTGGCCTCTTATCTCCCTTTAGTTGTAGAGTTTGTTCTGTCAGTCTTCAGGTTGATTTCTGGGGTATTTAGGATGATTTGATAGTTATCTAGTTGTGTTTGTGGGACAGGGTGAGACTAGGGTCTTCCTACTCTGCCGCCATTTTCCTGCTCCCTCTGTGTTACCTATATTTAAATTTTCTTGTCTATAGTTTCTGCTTTGCCATTTTTTCTCCCTCAGTGATGGTTGGTCTTTTCTTTTTGACTTATTAGAACTTTTTGTATATTAGAAATATTGATTCTTTGTCTTGCATAATGCAAAATGGTCTCATTCTTATATAGTTTTCATGAAATTGGTCTATAACTTTAATTTTTCTCTTCCTAATAGATTTGTGTAATTCTGGCACATTCAATGCAGGCTTTGTAAAATGTCTGTTGCCTTTTACCCTGCATATATATTCTTCATGTGTATAGTGTTGTGTTCTACGTCTTTAAGTTTGCTTATATCCTGAGGTGCTCCTCAATGATAAGAAGGAATTTATGGACTTAGAATTTTTGGTGAAAAGAGAACAACTTTTTGTATTTGTTTTGGTCTTCTGGGGGAGGGGTTTGCCCTGCTTGGAATATGGCAAACTTGGCTGAGAGGGGCAGTCAGAGCACAGGGGTGTGGAGGTTGGTGTAATCAAGCTAGGAACCCAGTGTCCTTAAAGGTAACTTTTCATAAGCTGGAAGTTTTAATTTATATGAAGTATAAATAATCATTTTTTCCTGTTTAGTGCTTTTTATCGTAAGAAAAATTTCCCTACCCTAAGGCAAAGCAGATATACTTTTTTTTTTTCCCTCTGTCATGAGCACGCTATAAAGGCACACACAGGAGTTGTGTCTTTCCACAATGCCAGCTTTATTCAATCATAAAGCAAAGTTAATCACAATTATAAAGCAGGTTTAGGATTCCAAACTGAATGATATTTCACTATGTAATTAAGCTTGGTTTCTTACACAGAACACAGACCAGGACAGAAGACAAACAGCACAACAAACAAGATTAAGAGAATGGTGTACAAAGTTAATGAACTAAACTCAAAGTCAGTCTGTTGGCCTGCAGTTGAGATAAGGCTTTGGTCTGGTTTGGGTCAGCTCTTGGCACTTACTACTTATGATGTCTAAGCAGTGAAGGATATCAGTTCTGTTTGGAAATCACTTGGGCAGAGTCTTTGCTGGAAGTTGCCTTTTTTAAATGGTCAGACATAGAGAGGTCATGTCTGAAGAGTCTGACCGTTTGCTGCAAAAATCTTCTCCTTTTTGAAGATATTCAGTCAGTCTTTGGCCACACAGAACTCCTCTGCTTCTGCTTGTTATTAGTTCTGGGTTGTCAGCTGATGCTGGTCCTGTGATATCTCATAGCTGCAGTACGCGTCATTGCTTGAAACAGGTTCCTACTTGACATGAGAGACCCCATTTTGTTCTCTACACCCTCAAGCTTCATAGTTTTAGCTTTGCATTTTGTTCTATGAAACATCTTAAATGAATCGTTTTCTTCATTTAAAGGTTGGTGTCAAGGTTCATTTATTTCCATACAAACATCAAGATCCTCTAGTACTTTTATTTCTCCTATTCAATGCTTCATCGCAATTGATAATCCAAAAACCAAATATATGATTCTATTTGTTCTTATGCCAATATCACATATCAATTGTAGTTCCTTTATAATATCCTAATGTTAGGTATTGTTATTGTTACAAATATGCACTTTTTGAGAATTCTATGTTTTTAGTACTTCGTATGACTTTTATAATCAGTTTGCCAATCTGTACAAAGGAAAAATCCTGGGATTTTGAACGGGACTGCATCAAATCTATAGATTAATTTGCAGGGAACATCATAATAAATGAGATGTTTGCAAAAATGAATGTAGTATTTTTCCATTTTGGGGGTTTAGTTAGTTTATTTGGAATGTTTTGTAATATTCAATATAGAAGCTTTTCCCATTTCATTAAATTAATTCTTAGGTATTTGGTGCTTGTCAACATTATTGCAAACTGTATTTATCCTTAATTTCATTTTCCAATATGTATGTTCCTAATATGTACATATACAATTGATTTCTATGAATTAACCTTATTTTCTATGACTTTGGTAGATTTGTGTGCTAATTCTATGGTTTTGTTTTTATATTCCTTTGGATTTTCCACATAAAGCATCATGATATCTGTGAATATAGATCACTTACCTCTTTGTTTTGAAGATTCATATTTCTTATTTTCTTTGAATCATTTTACTGCTAGGATCATCAGTACAATAATGACTGGTGGTGATAAGAGTGGGTATCCTGGCCACTTCCCCTAATTTTAGGGGAAATACTCAGTATTTTGCTCTCAAGCTTAATAGTATCTGTTTTTCATGAACACCATTCTTTGGATTCAAGGTTCCTTCTATTTGTACTTTGCTGAGAATTTCATCGTAAATGATTATTGAATGCCATCATATGTTTTGCTCCATATATTTAAATAATTAAATAAATATATTTTAACTCTGTTAATAAGGTGAATTCCATGTTTTGATTTCTGAATGTTAGATCATCCTTGCTTTCCCGGGATAAATTCCACATAGTCATGATATCTTATATTTTTTACATAATACTAATACAATTTGTTAATATTTTATGAGAATCAGTTCATCTATTTTTTTATGAGAGTTGGTGCTCTGTAATCTAATGCCATAATGCCCCATTCCTTCCCAGCCTAGTGGCTAAGAGCAGTGTCTATTTGTTCTTATAAGTTTATTGATGCCCTTATTAATTTTTGTTTACAGGTTCGAATATGTTCCCGTTTCTTTTATTATCTGAAAAAAATACTGAAAATTGATGTTATTTTTTGTTTAAGTATATTGTGGAATTCACCAGTGACTACTTATCTACCTGAGAGTTTGCTATGAGAAATTTCAAATTATGAATTTGACTGCTTTGAAACAAGATTATTCACATTTACTCTTTTGTCCTGTGCTAGTAGTTGCAATTTTTGAGATCAGTGAATTTGTCCATATGTTTGAAGTTTTCAAATTTATTGGCATGGGGTTGTTTAATGTATCTTGCTATAGGTTTTATCAATTTTACTGATCTTTCAAAGAAGTGTCACTTGACTTCACTTTTTCAAAAGTTATTTTTTTTCTTTTTTAATCATTTTTTTCTTGGCCATTATTGGCTTCAATTTTTCACTACTTATTTAGCCTTTTTAGCTGAAAGCATAAATTGACTTCATAACTTTTTTAAAACTTTACCAAATTCTGCAATTTTATCTTCGTTATTGTTTTGTTCAAAATATTTCCAGGGCGCCTGGGTGCCTCAGTCCATTAAGCATCCAGCTATAGATTTGGGTTCAAATCATGATCTCACAGTTCGTGAGTTCGAGCCCCACAGCAGGCTCCTTGCTTGCAGTGTGGAGCCTGCTTGGGATTCTCTCTCTCTCTCTCTCTCTCTCTTCCCATCCTCAGCTTGCTCTCTCTCTCTCTAAGTAAATAAATAAACTTTAAAAAGAAAATTTAAAAAATGTATTTCCTAACCCATTGTGAAAGCAAAATGACTTTCTCCTGATTACTGTTTGCGTGAAATATTTTATCTTTTTTTTTAAAACCAGTGTCTTTGTTTTCAAAGCAAAGCTTGCAACTAGCATATAACTAAGAAATATAATTTTATCTAGCCTGAAAAAAATTCTGTTAAATTGACAGTATTTAGCTCATTACACTTAATGAAATAACTAATAGGGCTGGGTTCAGTTATTTTATCATGATATTTGTTTCTGTTTGCCTGATTCATTCACTTTTCTTGCTGCTGTTTTTCCTTTTCTGCCTTCAATTGGATTATTCGAGGATATTTTAGAATTTGATTTTATTTTCTTTACTGGATTTTTAAGATGTACATCTATTTTTATTTTAGTGGTTGATATAGGGATTAAGATATACATCCTTAATTTACCATAGTCTATTTGAATTGATATTTTACTACTATGTGTACAAAGTGAGAAACTTAAAATAGTTATATATGTGTAATTCTTATACAATAATAATAATACTTACATGTTATATAATACTTACACAAAAGTATTTGTTTTCCTTTTAGTATTGTAAAGACAAAATTCCCTTGCTTTCCAGATCTTACTATTTCTAATTAGAAGTGCTGTAAGTATTTCTGTTGGTCTCCTTAACATGATGAGTATTTCTATGCCTGATTTTCTAAAATTTGTTTGTGATGAGCTACATTTCATTTTCTTTGCACATATCCTACTTGGGTTTCACTAACATTCTAGGATCTTTGGGGTTTTGTTTTTTGTCTAGATTTGGACAAGTTTTAGTTGAGTATGTGTGTATGCCTTTTAAGTTAACTTTTCAAGTTTCTCATTCTCAGCAAATATTTATATGCATGCATTTCATACCCTTTAATTCTTTACCATATTTATAATAGTTAACTTAAATATCTTGTTCCAAATTCCAATATTTGGGTCACCTGTTCTGCTTCATTTGATTTTTTGTTCTATTGCTTGTATTGTACATTTTGTTGGTTCTTCACATGTCTAATAGTATTTTTTTAATGTTTTAACGTTTATTTTATTTCTGAGAGAGACAGAGCACAAGTGGGGTACAGGCATAGAGAAAGACACACAGAATCTGAAGCAGGCTCCAGGCTCTGAGGTGTCAGCACAGAGCCTGACATGGGTCTTGAAGCCACAAACCACTACATCATGACCTGAGCCAAAGTTGGAAGCTTAACTGGCTGAGCCACCCAGGTACCCCTAATATTATTTTTTTAACTGTATGATACTATTTAGAGACTATGAGTTATTTTATCTTTCTTTAAAGATTCTTGAGTTTTGTTCAAACAGACAGTTAAATTACTGGCAGATTACCTTGCTTCTGTGAAAGCTTTAATTCAGTCTGAGTAGATGCCGTTATTTATAAGACATAGACTTTCTGCAGTCTCAACTTGTATGCAAACTGAATGTCCAGGGTATTCGCCAAGATCTCCTACTCTGGATCAATCAATATTTCAACATCTTTGCACTCAGTGATTTGAAGTATTTGTTCACCAATCAGATCCAGATCCCCCAATAGCTATTCTTTGTTAGGACATAGAGACGTTTGCCCTGATCATGTGCTGCATAAGATTCTTCAGTTATCCACATTGCTAGTACTTCCTGGCAATCATTTCTCCTCCATTTCTCCATTCTTCAAATTTCAGTCTTCTATGCCATTCTAACATTCAATCTCTTTTCCTTTACTGAGAATATCACTCTCTGTTTTGACTCTATTTACACACAAAGTTTTGGATATTTTCTCAAGCTAGAAGCTGTGGTAATTATAAGTGATTGTCTTATGCGTCCTTGTCCTCAAAGATCACATCTCGGTGTGAAAACACTTCATATATATATAATTTTTCAAAATTTTAATTTCCTTATTGCAGGGAAAAAAGTCCAATTCCAAATTATCCAGAATAGCTGGGATCAAAAATAATCATCATAATTTTGTCTTAAATAACTTAAAACCAGCACGAAGCAACTATTTATTTTGAAAAAGTGTATTAATCATTTCTATTTAACAGCATCAAATCACTCTAAAATATTATATATTTGAAATAATAAGAGCAGGTCCAAATTTTTAGCTCTGTGAAAAATGTAACTCACACTTATCGCTCTATATATATTTTCTCAAGTTCAAAAAAATAAGTTCATGATCTCTATTAATGGTATAATAATGCATGTAAGACTCCATGCTTATGTCCCTCCTTCTCTTATCTCCAGATACTCACATATATTTAATGTATTTCTTTGCGTATGCATATACCTTTGAAATATATGGTTGCACATCCCCAGATGCTTTAGTATGCCTAATATATTCCCTTATGTATGTACATCTCCTTGAAGGGCATAAAATATTACTTATAAATATTAAAGACCTGCTATTAATGTTTAAAATATTCACCTTTATAACTCAAACTGATAATTACTCTTAAGAGACTCTGACAATTAGCATTAACATCCTTTTCCTGTGTAGAGTTTTCTAATGACAAATTATTTTTAGTGATTGAAAACCACATAAATAACGTAAATTATTTATATGAGCTGTCATAATTTTGTTTATATTAGCAATATTAATACAAAAATGTATGAATTGCTTTAAACATGCTAAGTTAAACAGTTTGGTTTTCCCATATAGAAACTTGATGGTGAAGTCAGAATACAAACCTTATTTAATTATATTAGAGATATAGTGGATTTAATTTTTTTCATTAAGATTTTAAAAAGGAATTAATATTTTAAAAAGACACCTTGCATTTTTTTTTTTGGAAATTTGGATTATGAGTTTAGGTACTCTTAAATGTGTTATTTTCTTAATCAAACATATTTTGTTTTGTGTTAGCTTAATTAAAAATTCATATGCATGTGTCCCCAAATAATTTCACAAAAATAGGTATTTTTTCCAATGAGAAATACATTTTTTTCCTTCCAGGTATACCAATAAGTGCTGAACTTTGTCATCATTCAAAAATATATCATATTTCTTAGCTGCTTGACAGTATTTTTCTCAAGTACAATACATAATACCAGATAATGGTGATAGAGTAACATTAAAACAGTATCAAACACCAAACATCAAATATGTCTGTCTGGAATGTGGTACCATATTTCTGCTCCAATGCATTACTATCATTGATAATAATAGAATTATGTGTTTATAATGGTGTGTAATATAGTTGAAACTCCGCTGAGAAATATGGGTGTTATCATAAGCTATAAATCATATAAAAGCCAGAATATAGGGAAGGAAAACGGATCAGTACCAAGGATGGAGAATCACAATAACTTGTGAAAATTATTTTTAAGATAGAGACAAAAATGCAATCTTCTCCCTTCCCATTTCTTCTTTCTATCCTTAGTGATCTTATCCACTTCCTTTCTAGCACATAAGAAAGGAGTATATAGGGGCGCCTGGGTGGCTCAGAGGGCTAAGCGTCCGACTTCAGCTCAGGTCACCATCTCCCAGTTCGTGGGTTCGAGCCCTGCGTCGGGCTTTGTGCTGACAGCTCAGAACCTGGAGAGAACCTGTTTCAGATTCTGTGTCTCCCTCTCTCTCTGACCCACCCCCGTTCATGCTCTATCTCTCTCTGTCTCAAAAATAAATAAACGTTAAAAAAAAAAAGAAAGGAATATATAATCACAGAGTTCTCATTTAATCCTGAAATGTTAAAGTTTAATAGAGTATCACGAATTATATTATTATGGTAGAAATAATAGAGGCATTGTTTAGATATTGTTTAGATAGTAGAGGCAATATTTTAGAAATTGTAAGTTGAAGGATAGATCATTTTCTAAATTATAAAATGGATAAATAGGTAACTGTGCAAAAGGGTAAGGGATAATCATTATCACTACAGTGAATTATAACAGAGTAAATTTGCAACTATAAAATGCTCACAGAGCACTACACACTGTTTAGAAATACTAGTATCTAAAATCACGTCATGAATTTTAAGTCAAGAATTAGTATTTGTTTCTGTCATCACAGTTTTCCATAAAGGAGCACAATTTCATTTTCATATTCCTTTTCATTTCACTGGTACATTATTTCCCTTGCCCCTCTCTTCCAAATACACATACATTTCCATTTCTCCCCATACAACTGTAATAGCAATTTAATCTCAAAGTTGACCCTAACTTGATCCACTAGCTTGGTTCATATTCTTCCATATAGGCATATGATATTAGTAAGGGGGGAAACAGCATCATAGGAAGGAGAGATTTTATCCATTATGGAAACTACTCTTCTATTTTTTTTTCAAATGCTCCAAAGAGATACCATTTCCCCAGCCATATTTCCTTCTACCTTCCATTTGTACAACTATTGGCTATTTCTCACAAGTAACATTCAGTATTTACAATCAACTTTTATGTCATTGTGCTTCCCCAAAACTCCAACAACTTGCTGCTCTTCTTTTTCTTTTCTTTTTTTTTTTTTTAACGTTTATTTATTTTTGAGACAGAGAGAGACAGAGCATGAACGGGGGAGGGTCACAGAGAGAGGGAGACACAGAATCTGAAACAGGCTCCAGGCTCTGAGCTGTCCGCACAGAGCCCGACGCGGGGCTCGAACTCACGGACCGCGAGATTGTCACCTGAGCCGAAGTTGGACGCTTAACCGACCAAGCCACCCAGGCGCCCCTCTTCTTTTTCTTAACCATATCCTGAAGTTTCTTGTGCTACTAAAATCTGAATTTTTAACACCAGGTCTCTAATATCATTTTGTCACAATATGTCAGCCAATATAAGTTATAAATTTTCTCAATAGCATCGCATGGATGGCAAGGGAAGAGGTTGAGGCAAAACACCATGTATTACCAAAAGAACAACAACAACAACAACAACAACAACAACAACAACATAATAATAATAATATTAAAATAACTCACTCAAAATAGGAAGGGGTGAGAGTTCTTACTGGCTGGATGGATTGCAGCAGGTACTTGAAGGCTTACTGCCTGAGAATATCCAATTAATATGTTGCACTAGTTTTCACTGTTAACACTTGAAATCAGCTATCAGAGGATGGGAAAACTACGAACTAGCAGGATACTCTAAAAGCATATACTTTTAGAACAATATTAAAAAAAAAAAAGTTCCGTAATCAACTGGCATTGGTATTGTACACTGGATGATTTAGGTATACTTAAGCCCAACTAAGAATTAACGGATATCTTCATACTTTTGAACATAACCAAAGAAACTCTAAAAGAATGCATTATGATATCTATGGAGATAATATAGCACAGTTGGTAAGAATAAGAACTCAGGGTCAGACTATCTATGAAAACTGACTCCTTTCCTCCTTATCTGTGATACTTTGGGCAAGTTTATCTTGTTTGTCATTTTCTCTTTTTAGTGTTACCCACCTCACAGAATTATTTATAGATTGGATAATTGTCAAATGCTTGAAAAAACATTTTGCACATACTAAATACTATAAGTGTTTGCAAATTACAGGAGAATAAGTTTTATCTCATCACTTATTTTAAACAATGTAACGTACTGTAAATTGATGGCCCATTTGCTGACCCTCTCTGACATAACTAAATCTGGCACCTAGTCATGACTTGACATCACTAAAATTCCTGTTTTTAATGGCATAACACAAGTTTATTTGCAAACACACTTCATGGAGTTTTCATCTCAGTGCTCTTCACTGAAAATTTTTCATGGGATAGAAGACCTTGGAGACAAAAATCCCCAATCTGATCACCTATCTAGTTAGCAAGTCTAGTTCATTTATTATAAACTCACATGGATGGAAATTATAGCTACAAAAGTGACAAAGAAGGATATTATGTACTGCCACTTACCTGAAGCTTGTGGGCTAAATGGGCTACAATTCTGATTCATGAGAGAAATTTTAAGAGAACAGTCTCTGTAAATGAAAAATATGTCAAAATCTTTTTCCACTTATGACATGTCATTCAGAGGATAAACAGCCCATGGTGTATTAATTTTTTTTTTAATTTTTTTTCAACGTTTTTTATTTATTTTTGGGACAGAGAGAGACAGAGCATGAACGGGGGAGGGGCAGAGAGAGAGGGAGACACAGAATCGGAAACAGGCTCCAGGCTCCGAGCCATCAGCCCAGAGCCTGACCGCGGGGCTCGAACTCACGGACCGCGAGATCGTGACCTGGCTGAAGTCAGACGCTTAACCGACTGTGCCACCCAGGCGCCCCAAATTTTTGATGATTGTAACATAGGTGTTTGTTCACCAAACTGGGATTTAATGCCCAATAGAGGTGGCAGATTAATGGCTCTGGAACATAACATCATCTGTATATTCATGGAAGAGGTAATGAAGCTAATGGCTTTCATCTATTCTATATAATACATCTCATGTACAAGTATCCCTGAGATTTTTAGGTACTGCATTACATCTTATTTTCTTGATTTACTGATCTTTAGAAAAAATATTTTGTTTTCCTTTTCCTTTTTATTTTTATCAACAGTTGATACCAAAAACATTTCCAAGCCATTACTACTTATAACTATTTCTCCTTTTGCCAAAATACACCCAACAATTACTTATGAAATGTTTATTAAATAAAGCCTATGTATTAAATACATTAATGACATTTCTTCCTTAGTTGGGTAATGGAATTTTATCCAATCTAAGTTGCCATTGGTTGTGATTCATACCATTTTTGTATATACCATTCTGAATGGAGGGGACAAATACCATTCATTAAACCAAAATGGGCTATCAATGCAGAACATGTCCAAATTTTTAAATCTCTTACATAATAAAAGGTGAAAATATTTGAATTGCAAAATTGATAAAACATTTAGTTCTTTAGGATCATAGTATAAAATGATTATCTTAGAAGTATGTTTTTCCCCAGCTTCTTTGAGAGATCATTGACATATAGCATTGTATAAGTTTTTATTTTTATTTATTTTTTTTATTTTGAGAGAGCATGTATGGGAGGGGCAGAGAGAGAGAGAGAGAGAGAGAGAGAGAGAGAGAGAGAGAGAATGTGAACTGAAGCATAGAGCCCAAGGGGGGCGGGGGCAGTCTTGACAAGGGGTTCAATTTCATGCTTTGTGAGATCATGACCTGGGCTGAAATCAAGAGTTGAATGCTTAACCAAGTGAGTCACCCCAATGCCCCAATATTGTGTAAGTTCAAAGTGTAGCATTGTTGATCTACCTATAAATTATAAAATAATTACCACCATAGCTTTAACTAACACCTCCATCTTGTGACATGATTATCATTTCTTTTTTTGTGATGAGAACATATAAAATCTACTCTTATCAACTTCGAGTGTGTATTATTAACTATAATGACCATACTGTACATTAGACCTCCTTAACTTAATCAATTTATAACTGGAAGTTTATATCCTTTGGCCAACATCTCCCATTTCCCTCAAGCCCCAGCCCCTGGAAACCATCATTCTAGTCTCTGTTTCTTTGAGTTTGGTTTTTTAAGATTCTATGTAAAGATATAAGTGATATCTTACAATATGTATCTTTCTTTACCTGACTTACTTCACTTACTATAATGGCCTCAAGTTTCATCCATGTTGTCAAAAATGGTTCGATTTCCTTCTTTCTGATGGCTAAATTATATATATAATCATGTATGTATTATAGTATATATAGTATATAACATATATAGATAATATATCTTATACACATCGTATATGTCTTTATCCATTCATCCTTGATGGATTCTCTCAGGTTGTTTCCATGAATTGGCTATTATGAATAATGATGCAATGAACATACGAGTACTCATATATCTTCAATGTCCTGTTTTCATTTCCTTTGGATTTGTACACAGAAGTGGGATTGCTGGATGATATAGAATATTTTTTGATACTGGCTAATAAAATTAATTCTGGTTTATTTGTAGAAATCCTGAAATTAGGTTAAAGTTACATTATTCTACAAAGATAAACAGGTGAGTGTTTTTGTGGTGTGGTGAGTGGGGATAGGTGGATGGTGAAAATGGGAATTTTATCAGACTTTATTTGGTTGAGACAAATAACACTAAGCATTTAGAGAATGCTTAGATTTATAAAGATTTTATAAATCTTTAGATTAAGATTTATGTCTCAGGCACCTGGGTAGCTTAGTCGGTTGAACCTCTTACTTCAGCTCAGGTCATGATCTCGTGGTCCGTGAGTTCAAGCCCCGCGTTGGGCTCTGGGCTGACAGCTCAGAGCCTGGAGCCTGCTTCGGATTCTATGTCTCCTTCTCTCTTTGCCCCTCCCCCACTCATGCTCTCTCTCTCTCTCTGTCAAAAATAAATAAAGACATTAAAAAAATTTAAAAAAACATTTACGTCTCAAATAAAAAAAAAACTCAGCATATATGTGATCCTTATTATGTCTTTTGGATTCAAAGTAAATTATTTCAGGAAGTTATGTCACTGATGGGAATAAACTAACAAAACCTTTCATTTGAGTCCTTTCAATTTTGCATTATCTCAAAAAGGGACTAAATTTGAAATAATTTATCCTAAATCCTACTCTTCATGATGCAACTAATGGTGTATATATGTAATATTTTGGAAATGTGTATGTATGTACTTTTGTATGTATCTGTATATCTATAACAAGTGTATAGGAAGAGGAAGAAGGAAATTAATGGTGTGAATGTGAGGGGCCTGGCTAGAAGTTAGGTAGCACATGCTTGTGGGGGTGATAAAGGAGTAAGGTAGTTCATGTCAGATAAAGCTAGTTGAGAGAAGAGTAAGGGATGGAAATTTTTTATCTTTTTCTGTCACTTTTAGTACATTAAGGAAAAATCCTATTAATCTCAAGAGTAAAACTGAGCTAGAAGTCTTTCCCTGTTACCCAATCAACTTTCACAGCACTGCTTTATATAGGACATATCACTAGTTGATATCATGTTCTAGAGGAAACACCAATCTAGAAATCCCAGCTTCTAAGAGCTGTGAGATGGTTGGTACAAGTCTGTTTACTTATTAAACTAAGGCAATTATTGCCATGATACGATTAATTCTGTTTAAAAGAGATATAAACGACTCATGGTTTTCTTTAGATTTTTATCAGGGTATAGAGAGGGCAACCATATTAGTTGAGAGAATGCAAGAATAGTGAATTAGATATACTTTGATAAAAATACTTTTTAAAC
The DNA here is from genome assembly GCF_028018385.1 of Neofelis nebulosa. Lineage (NCBI taxonomy): Eukaryota > Metazoa > Chordata > Mammalia > Carnivora > Felidae > Neofelis > Neofelis nebulosa. The sequence continues at coordinate 91,644,680 of NC_080782.1, read as the reverse complement.
TATGAGAATAAGATAAAAAACATCATGAGTCAATAATACCACTTTTGGGGGCGCCTGGGTGGCGCAGTCGGTTAAGTGTCCGACTTCAGCCAGGTCACGATCTCGCGGTCCGTGAGTTCGAGCCCCGCGTCAGGCTCTGGGCTGATGGCTCGGAGCCTGGAGCCTGTTTCCGATTCTGTGTCTCCCTCTCTCTCTGCCCCTCCCCCGTTCATGCTCTGTCTCTCTCTGTCCCAAAAATAAATAAAAAACGTTGAAAAAAAAATTTAAAAAAAATTTTTTTAATGTTTATTTATTTTTGAGAGAGACAGAGAGAGAGAGAGAGAGAGCGCCAGCGGCAGAGGGGCAGAGACAGGGAGACACAGAATCCAAAGCAGACTCCAGGCTCTGAGCCGTCAGCACAGAGTTTACATGGAGCTTGAACTCAGGAACCAGGAGATCATGACCTGAGCCAAAGTCGGACGCTTAATGGATTGAGACACCTAGGCACCCATAAAAGAGATATTTGTATGATAAAAATTATACTTTAGGAAGATTGATTGCTTACAAATGTGAAGATTTTTTTAATCTTATTATCAAGCTCAGTCCCTTAATATGTTCTCAATTTGCTAACCAAATTGGCCCAGTAATTGATCCCATACTCTATTGTTTTTTAAGAGACTTGACCACACATTGATTCTGCCAGTATCCCTTTCCTGAGACTCTGTCTTTCTCCTAATCCTCATATGTAAAAAGTCTTCTACATGGTCTTAGATTTTGGTGTTATCACATGTTGGACTTTGAAATCTCTGAGTTTGTTTAATGATATTAACTTCTAGTTAGTTTCCTATGACCAAACTCTTGCTTATTAGAGTTCTTATAGACCTATGTTATAGACATTCCAAGCTTTATTTAGAAAATTAGAACTGAACATTTCCATGGGGTACCTGGGTGGCTCTGTTGGTTAAGTGTCAGACTCTGGCTCAGGTCATGATCTCACGGTTCATGAGTTTCAGCCCTGCATCAGGCTTTGTGCTGACAGCTCAGAGCCTGGAGCATGCTTTGGATTCTGTCTCCATCTCTCTCTGCCCCTCCACTGCTCATACTTTGTCTCTCTCTCTCAAAAATAAATACACATTAAGAAAAATTTTTTTAAATAAAAAAAAAAGAACTGAACATTTCCAGCTTCAGTACCTCCCTAACACTACCCTTTCCTACTGAAATAACTTGATCTACCTCAGATGTGATATCAGATATGCTCACCTCTCAATGAAAATATGTTAATGATTTATTTTTAGAGTAAAGTTTAAACTGTCATTTAAATGACAAAAAATACGAAGTTATGTGGGTGAAGAAAATAATCCTAGTTAAAAAGTAAAAGACATGGCCAATTCCATTGTCACAATAGAATTAAGTTAAACACAAGGCCCTGACCCAATTTGCCATGCAAATATGATGGTTATAGGACAAATATGTAGATGATGATAATTTCATTTTGCTAATCGATGTTTCCCTTGTAATGATATTAAAGGCATAAAGTGAATATACCATAGAAATATATTAAAGAGATAAAGAGGGCTCCAGTCAGACAGCTACAACTGGGGGAGGCTTGGGGCACCAATAAGGCACAGCTGCTGGGTATATACACAGTACTGTAGAGCTTGTCTCAGCCAGAAAAGAACAAACAGGCAATAAATTTTAGCCTTATGAGTTGTAAAATGGCTAAATCTTGAGACTGTTTTACTCACCTATGGAAACTCATGGCTATTTTGATAGAGCCAAAGTAGTAATTATAAATTATAAATTATCCAGCCAAAAAAAATTTTGAGAGCATTAAATAGAATTTATTCATGATATAATTATTCCAGGATGATAGGCAGAGTCATCCAGGAAAGTCCTGGTAGAAGTGGAAAATATTGTCACACTGTATCCAAATAGTTAATAAAAAAAAAAAAATTAGTGGGGCACCTGGGTGCTCAGTTGGTTAGGTGTCCGACGTTGACTCAGGTCATGATCTTGCGGCTCATGGATTTGAGCCCCACATTGGGCTCTGTGCTGACAGCTCAGAGCCTGGAACCTGCTCCAGATTCTGTGTCTCCATCTCTCTGCTCCTCCTCCACTCATGCTCTGTCTCTCTCAAAAATAAATGAACATTAAAAAAAATTTTTTAATAAAAATAAATAAAAATTAATGATGGTAATAATTGAAATAGCATTGTATTCACTAGGGGAAAGAAGGGAGGGATCATCAACTTATTGCTAGGTAGCATGGGTTCCCACTAGGTCTGTAGTGATATCTGCAGCTGGGGTCTCCTTGTTACTTCTGAGCAGGAGCGAGAGTTGTAGCTCATCACTATATTCTTGTTGTTACCACTGGGTAGGCATCAAGGTAAATTTCACATATTTTTTCAATAACAATTTTCTCTAGAATTCTACATTCAGTTACAGAGATAATTTGCTAATACTAGAGTTTTCTGAGGTGCCTGGGTAGGTACAGTCAGTTAAGCATCCAACTCTTGATCTTGGCTCAGGTCATGATCTCACAGTTTGTGAGCTCAAGCTCTGCATGGGGCTCTGTGCTGATGGTGTGGAGCCTGCTTGGTATTCTGTCTTTCCTTCTGTCTGATCCTCCCCAGCTTGTGCTCTTTCTCTCAAAATAAATAAACTTAAATTAAAAAAAATACTAGAGTTTTCTCTGATAACTACCCCCTCATTTACCTATCTATTTATATGTTTATTGCATATTCTGTAGGACTTTTGTATGTGCATGTGTGGATATTTGTTTCTTGGGGTCTAATTTAATACTAACTTCACAATATTCAGAATGTTGGTGTTTTATGTTAGACATATATAAATAAATTCTAAAAATGGAATATGATTTGTAGATGAGAGTAAGAACTATTTTTTATAGGCAAGAACTTAACATGAATTACCTCATTCAGTTCTCACAATAGCCCTAGGATATGAAAACTTTTCACACCCCTTTTCTAGATGAGACAACTGAGGCTAAAAAATGATGAAGTACTTTGCCCAAACACACAGCTTCATGTTTCTAGGAAAAAGGAAATTAACCTTCTTTCTTTAATTTTATGTGAAGGTTTAAGATGGTATGTAATAGACATGATTAAAAGGTTGCCATTTGAATCACTAATAATCACTGATGAGTATAACCAATCTTGATCTCAGTATCTAGTTATTTAGTAATCACATGTATTCAAGTTGGGGATTATAAAGACAGAGAAGGAATGTATGTAAGGGAGATAACGATCCTTAGTGATGTTAAATGAACTGACTTTAAGGCCATAATCACATTTCTTGGAAGCAATAATTTTAATGAACAAGTCTATATATAGTATGTCTGATCATAATGAATGGAATATATTAGGAATAAATTGCTCAATTCTCAAAAGGGTAATTGATTCCTGCTAGAATTGAGTCAGTATTATTATAATTTCCATTTTAGAGATCAGGAAATTAAGGTATAAGGGTATTCAGTAAGCTGGTCAAGGATACGCAAACAGAATTGAATTTTTAACTACAACTCTGAGGCTCCAGGTCTGTATTTTTACCTATTACAGCCTATGCACATGGTTATTGGCTGTTATTTTTTTCTTTTCAGAAAAAAAAAAAAACACATTGGATTTGTCCTGATTCTTTAGGTATAATGATGATAAACAAGACATTTGAAAATGCTATTTTTTCTCACTGAGTCCTGAAAGTCTGAGTGACATTATAAGCATAAGCTCAGTTTTAGGAATTGAAATCATTAAAGAGTATAATGAAAAAATCAATATTGAGCCTCACTTCCCTGAGAATTAAGAATGAGAACTATGCACTCTACCCCTTTGGGAACTTTTTGATAGGGCTTTTTTCAAACCCAGGGTAAATATCTTAAAGCAGCTTTGAGTCCTCTGGGACTGTCATCTGTTGCCTAATTTGAAGGTTTAAATGATCTTTTTAACACACACAAAACAGCTACAGATAAGATTTGTCAGAATGTATTTGTCTATGTGTATCATAAATTCATTTCACATCAGCTCTCAGGGCTCATACGAGGCAGAGTGCCATTTTGAACTTGGCTGTGATTTGAATATGGACTCTGAACTTCTGTGCAAAAATTAGTCACTGTGGGAACTTTATATTAATTAACATATTTGCCTCCAACAAATTTGCTTTCAACAATTCTCTGGTGCTAGATATTAAAATAAATTGAAATTCTCACACTATTAAATTGATGATTGGCTTCTGATAACTGCTATTTTCTGATCAGAGGTTGAGATCTGATTAATGAAGATGGCAGTGTATTGCTTCTTATTTTAATAGCTGGAACTAATGGCAATCCCACGTCCCTGAAGCTAGAATCCATAGAATGGATAAGAAATGGAAAAACTTCAGAAAGTCAGTTTTATAGCACATATTTTTGAGGGGATCTGAAGCTACTTTTCAAAAGAATATTTATGAACACTTTTCCCTTTACGTTGGTCTAATTTAGTTTCTTGTTGGAAGAGCGAAATAATTTCCTGTAGACTTACAGTATCATTTCTCTTGTTCACTAATTTTGTTAGACAGTTCTGAATCCATGAAAACAGTGCTCCAGGTTATACATTTTATAATTCTCTTTCCACAATGAGACTCTTGTCCTCTTAAATATTTTTATAATTATTTAATAAAATTCTCTGTCAGCACTGTTTTCGCTCCTTATTTTTCCTTAATCCTATAATTCCCAAGTTTTAACTAATTGCATTTTTATAATTTTTCTGACTGTAGCCTGTTGCCGTCATAGCATATCAGGCTTTTGAAGAATATTTAGTGTTATGTCATTTTGCAGGGTGCTCTTTAGAATCTGGCTTTGTTATTCAAGTCCTTTTTTTGTTGAAATGACAGTGAGGGCTTCAAAACCTGTCTCCTACAGAGGTCTCAGACAGATAATTGATTGGATAAGATATGGCTTTGGGAACAGAGGTGATTTGTCTTGAAACCTTCTATATATTGCTAGCACACCATAACTTACTAGTTTATTTAAATAGTTTGGATGTGTTAAAGGTAATTTATATGAATACCTCCCTGTTACCCTTTGTTTCTTCCAGTGCACATTACTTATTTCATCCCCTGACTTCATGGTATCCAATGCATATTCTATGCTTGAATCTCAATGTACCTTCAGATCTGGACCTCGTTGCTTAAATTTGAAGGACATTTTGCTAAAGTTAGAAAATAGTTTAAATTGAGATAAAACAATGATGGTTAAATTATATATCATTAATTTCCTTTCTCTTTTGTATTTATTATATACTTATTATTATATGTAATGTATATATAGACTTCACACTCAGTGCAGAGCCCAATGTGGGGCTCAATGCCATGACCTTGGATCATGACCTGAGCAGAAATCAAGATCAGACTTTCAACCAACTGAGCCACTCAGGCACCCTCACTAATTTTCCTTTCTTAAAAGAATTTTATCTTACAGATACCTCTAGGACATTATTAGAAAAAAATGCCTTATGTGTAAATTTTACTCACTGTAGTAAGGCTACAGAAATAGATGAATATTAGGAACAAAAAAACAACAAATTCTACTTATGTATTACTCTGTGCTAAGCACTTACCTGTATTATACAATTAACCCTCACCATTTCCCTAACATAGAATATTCCCTCTGGAAAAAATATAGCCCTTAAACCAACTGTAATATATTGGAGATAGTTTTCAAAAAAGATTTAATTATGCTCTTACACAAAACATAGAAACAAGATTTTGTTGTTGAGGCCAAAAAAATATATTGCATCTCTCTTTCAGTGTTCTGATCACTAAAGTGCCTTTTCTGTTCCCAAAGACATGGTTCCTACTTATCATTTCAGCTTTAAATTCCATCCTAAAATTTTTTTAATTTTAACATTATTTTTTTTAATTTTAACATTATTTTTTTTAATGTTTATTTTTGAGAGAGAAGAGAGAGTGAGCAAGCAATCAGAGGAGGCACAGAGAGACAGGGAAACACAGAATCTGAAGCAGGCTTCAGAGTCTAAGCTGTCAGCACAGAGCATGATGCCAGGCTCCAACTCATGAATCCTGAGATCATGACCTGAGGTGAAGTCAGACGCTTAACCACTTAATTGCCTGAGCCACGCAGGAGTCCTCAAATTTTTTAAGTGTTTAAGTTGGCCTATGACTCTAAAGACATTAGGCCTTAATATATTGACAGGGCAATTACAAGCCTCTTGTGTATTTTCTTGTGGGATATGTATTTTTTGTTCCATAATCGGACTATTTGAGAAGTTCACAACATTAACTATGGTTATAGGGACACCTCTTCACTTTTGTTTCTTTAAACTTGCACATAAAATATAGAAACATATTGAGTGGGTTTTTTATGCTGAAGAGGAAATGGATAAGGGAAACATCTATAAATATCAGCCAAAGGAAAGTAACAGGAATGTGAAACACTCTGAGCAATCAAACCATTGATCATCTATAGGAGTCAAGAACCACTGCTAACTTCCAAAGCTTTGAATAGGCCATGGAGGACAACAGGCTCAACAATTGAGGTTGTATAAGTGCAGCTTGCAATTTTTAAGATACATATCATGCTGACAGGTACACTACCACAGGTAGGACTGTGGCTCTGAATTCCATGAGAAGTTATCTGAAGTAAAAGCACTAGATTCAAAATGGTTTGTTGTACCATTAAATGGTATTCCCATTTATGAAATAATTATTGAATATCTACTATGCGTAGGATACTAAATAAAGGAATAAAACAAGCAGCAACAGCAAAAACCTTCAGCCAACTGGTTTTCTTTATAGTAGAAATATGAACATAAAATTGTAATTAAGTTCATTTTAAAGTAGAGCAGGCTAAAGGCAGAAAAAAAAAAGAGTAAATAAATGCCATTGGGATACAGGAAACACAGGGGAAGGAGAGAAATATTTCAGAAACTGTGCCTTTAGTTCAGGTTTTCCGGCTAAGCATTAATTGTTTGACATTATAGTTATTTTCTTTTTCTTTTTCTTTTTTTTTGGACACACACACAGAGAGAGAGAGAGAGAGCGCACAAGTGAGTGAGGGACAGAGAGAGAAAGAATCCCAGGAGCGGCAAAGGGAGGGAGAGGGAGGGGAAGAAGAAGAAGAAGAAGAAGAAGAAGAAGAAGAAGAAGAAGAAGAAGAAGAAGGAGGAGGAGGAGGAGGAGGAGGAGGAGGAGGAGGAGGAGGAGGAGGAGGGGGAGGAGGACGAGGAGGATGAGGAGGACGAGGAGGACGAGGAGGAGAAGAAGAAGAAGAGGAGGAGGAAGAAGAGGAGGAAGAAAGAAGAAGGAGGAGGAGGGGAAGAAGAAAAAGAGAGAGAGAGAGAGTGAGAGAAGTGGGGATCATTCAGAGTGGGGCTCAAGTTTTGGCCAAAGTGGGGCACAAACTCATGAACTGTGAGATCATGACATGAGCTGAAGTCAGATGCTTAATTAATAAGCCACCCAGGCACCCCATTATAGGCATTTTATTTTTTTTTCAACGTTTTTAATTTATTTTTGGGACAGAGAGAGACAGAGCATGAACGGGGGAGGGTCAGAGAGAGAGGGAGACACAGGATCGGAAACAGGCTCCAGGCTCCGAGCCATCAGCCCAGAGCCTGACGCGGGGCTCGAACTCACGGACCGCGAGATCGTGACCTGGCTGAAGTCGGTCGCTTAACCGACTGCGCCACCCAGGCGCCCCTAGGCATTTTAAATTCACTATCATTTTGGATTGAACAGGAGGAGGACAGTGTAAGAAAAATAAGGGAATCCGGGCAGGTATGAATAGCACCTATGTTTTCAGAAAGAATCAGGATGCCATATAGAAAGCAAGTGAGGTGGGTCCAGGGCCCACAGGAGCAAGATAGCCCCAAGGTGCAAAATTAAGCTCAGATGAATAAATATACATAATAAATGCCATACTGGATTGGGTCAGATCTCTCAATGGCCAATCTTAGCAGTAGGTCTATATAATGGGCAAAATAATGGCTCCCTAAAGATGTGCTAAACCTTGGAACCTATGAATTTGTTACATAACATGGTAAGAAGGAATTAAGTTTGCAGGTGCTGTTGAAGCTGCTAATTATAAGCAGTTAAAATGGAGAGATTATTCTGGGTCATCTAGTTGGACCTAAGTTAATTACCAGTGTTCTTTAAAAATACAAGAAGAATGGGGTGCCTAGGTGGCTCAGTCAGTTAAGTGTCCCACTCTTGATTTTGGCTCAGGTGATGATTGCAGGGTTGTGGGAATGAGCCTTGTGTTGAGCCATGCTCAGCATGGAGCCTGCTTGATTCTCTCTCTTCCTATGCCCCTCTCCATGCTCATGCACTCTGCTTCACCAAAAGCAAAGGTCAGAGAAATGAGATAGAAAAAGGACTTAATCTATTGTTGCTGGATTTGAAAGCTCAGTAAGGAGTCCATGAGTCAAACAATACAGAAACTTTCTAGAAGCTGAAAAAGTCAAGGAAATAAATTATCACAAAAAGCAGGCAGAAAGAAATGAAGCCTAGCTGATTTATTCAGCCCAGTAAGAGCCATATCAGACTTGTGACCTACAGAAGCATAAGATAATAAACTTGTGTTGTTTTAAGTCATTATAATTGTGGTAATTAGTTATAAAAGCAATAGAAAACTAATATACTCCACAGGTAAATTTTTACTGAATATGAGGGTTTCCCAGTATGAACAGTCTTACAATAATCAGCTGTGAAGTCTTAGTTTTAATAACAAGTATTTAATGGACCTCTAACTTAATATATTATTCGTACAGGTAATATTTATGTTTTAAATTGTATATAATGACCAAAAATTATCTAAATTGGTATGTATTTTATTATTCATCCCATCATATACAAAGCTTTGAAAATGAGAGGCACTTATTTAGTTGACAATAATGCTTGATGTGCTGATTGACTTGCACTTTGACATCTGTCAATAACCTAATTAGGCTTCCGTGGTGATAGCCCATAAAATGTGAAAAGGACTCTTCCTAACATGGAATTTAGGGTTTTAAGAGGCTATATATCAGGAAAATATCATCTTCATTACTCTGTAGATGTATCATTTACAATAGGCTATAAAATAAGTGGCAGTGAATTCAAGGAGGATAGACTGATCATGAGACCACCACAACTGTCAAAGAATTAGTGGTAGACCACATAGGGAAAGCCTTTCTGCATTTACTGATTCAGCTTTATTTATTGAGCAATTGTCAGTTAACTAATATAGCTGTGAATGTTTTGATGTTAATTATAGCCTATTGCATTTATGTAGTTTTCATTTATCACCTGAATGTTCATGGATCTACAGCTCCAATTCAATCTCCACAAAAAGAGACTACTGTGAGTGGAACCCCATATTAGGCCCTCTATGGTATTGAATTTTGGAATCCAGGGGAAATAGACACTGATAGTGGAAGTTATAGGGAGTGCTTTAGGGATTGGCACTGGGGAAAAGAAGGAAAGGAAAGAGGATCATTAGAAAAAGAGAAGTTGATTTGCAATACAGTCCTAGAGAAGGCCTGCACTCATTTGATGAGGAATTCTGGAACTGGAACGGACTTCAGAGTCCTTTCCCATTGAAGTAAGGGGGTCTGGCTTTTCCACCTTCCATACTGATGAAATTTTAGACATAGATTGCCCATGGAAGGAGGCATAACCTCAGGCAAGACCTACTTTTTTAGCTAAAGTCATCTCCAAAGAGGGCAGGGAGCTAAGAGCATTCTTCTGATACTACTCCCAGTTGCTAGGGAAATGATTCCCTCATTCATTAAAGGAGATCTGGGTAGCACATCATAGTATCCATCCCCACGGGGTAAAGCTGAAGCAGAGCAGCATCAAACCCGGTATTATTTAAACAACTAACCTTTCTGGATCTTTAAAATAAAAAGCCCAGATTTCACAACACCCCAAAATATCCTTTTTTCTTTCACAACTCTGATTTCTTTTTTACCTTGAACTTGAATTGTATTATATAAAATATTAGCATGATTAAAAACTGTACACATACCCATCAAATTCAAATTTCATTTTTTAATTCCATGTTGATAAAGTTGTCAACAAAATTAAACCCAATCTTAATTTCCTCTGATTATTAAAATCATATTTCTGTAACTATAGTTTAATCTGATAATCAATGATTATTCAAAGAAGCTGATTATTTAATATAATTTCCCCACCAAAAATTTCAAATAAGGAAAGCAGTAAGTTTCAGTGCAATTTAGGGTGAATTTTTCATATTTTTTAAAAAAATAATTAACAGATTACATAAATGCAATTGACACCATATGTCCTTATTTGCTCTAAGGAAAACATACTCTTGCAAATTGGTGTATGCATGCTTCTCAAGAAGCCCAAGAAAAATTAGAATATCTCTTGCAGTTTCCTTTTCTTGCTTCCTTGCTCATGTTTGACTAAAACTAAATTTGCAGGCTTTTAATTATCCTACAGCTTGAATTCAACCAGTGATAAGTAGTTATTTAATTTGCTGTCAGCTTTAACTACCCTCAACTGTTACAGAGCAATACAGCATTATCTTCAGCAGCACTAATGAATCAGAGTAGCTGCTGTCTGGAGTAATGGCACCTTTTTATTGTGGTAGAGATGACCTACACATAAGTAAACATATGATATTTCATACTTGACATAAATAAGATGAGGGTATTTTTTTAAGTTTATTTATTTATTTTGAGAGAGAGAGAGACAGAGAGAGAGAGACAGAGAGAGAGACAGAGACAGAGAGAGCCAGCAGGGGAGAGGCAGAGAGACAGAAAGAGAGAATCCCAGGCAGGGATTTCGTGAACACTAATATAACCTGAGCTGAAATCAAGAGTCAGATGCTTAACTGTCTGAGTCACCTAGTTGCCCCAGGCTAGGGTATTTCTATACTGAAGACTGCTAGTTGGCCAAAAGGTTTTCAGACAAATAATTTTCATATTCATTAATTTATTAATTAATTCAATGAATATTTATTGAATCATTTCCTTCATGGGAGGTTATTGCAGTCACATAAAAGATGATGGTAGCTTGGATTAGATTGATGCTAACTGATAAAGGTGTCAGGGTTTGTGGGTTAGATTTGGGGTTTGGTGAAAGAAATATATAAACATTAAGAATGAAACCAAGATTTTTTACCTATGCAACTAAAAAAAAAAATGTGATCATTACTATCAAAGATGGGAAAGATTGTGAAAAAAAGTAGGTTTATAGAACATATCAGAATGGTCTGAATTAGTGGGTCAGTAATTCAGTTTTATACAAATTGACCTAAAGTAGTAGTTTTGCCATTAGCTTCTCACATAATAATAATTCATTATTGTTCACAGTAAAGAAATTTGCAAATTGATTCTTTTATGACATACACTTAATAGTAATCATAAAAATATATTCAATGTGCATTTTTTAAGAGTTGAGTGAGGAGAGAAAATGGTTTATAACATGGATAAATATATATTACTTATAGTGGTGAGCCTACAATATTGGAAAATGCTTCCAAAATATGAAATTCTAACACTGAAAGCATTAAAACATAACACTATCTTGGATATAGTAAAGTTTAATTTTTTTCTAGATTTCTTCAACCAGTTTGGGATTATTTTTGTTTATGTAATAATTACCTCAATTCTCCAGTATAAAATTTGAAAAACAAGGCAGTGAAAAAGTGAAACTAGCTTTGACTACCAGAGGAACTGTTTATTTTGCTGAAGTTGTCATATCCTCACATCTGTATTTTAGATTTGCTTACATCATTTTCAATGATGTTCTCACTTCTTTGTTTACTGATAAAAGAGGCATTTGTATCTGCTTCTCAGTATTTGTATAATATTCTTTAACTCTACTGTTCTTTTTCCATGTTCATTTTCATTTCCTCTCTATATCTCACTATTTCTGGTCTAAGTTATTATATTTTATTATACTTCTTACTGACTAATTTTTTTATCATGTCCATTTGTTTGCTTCCCCTTTAAGGAAAATAAAAATCAAAGTAAAGATATGAAGACATCCTTTGAATTGGCAAAAAATGACAAATGTGAAGATTACAGTATGGAGATTTATATCATTTAAAATAATATTTCGCTGTAAAATGTTGGGGAAATTCATTTCTTCATACAGACATGATTTTAATTATACTAGAGTTCATTTTCCCAGCCTAAAAGTATTTGAAATATATAAAATACTAGTTAGAAGTTAAAGTGCTCTAGGGGCAATAGGGAAGAACAGGCAAAGTATTTGAATGTATATATCTATTATGGCAGGTTTCTCTATTACCGGTGAATAGCATTATGTCTGTATATTATGTGTGCATGCTACACTTAAGAAAAAACTCTCCTGTGCCAATTATGTAGGCAAAGTACACTTGGGAATGTGACTGACCATTATAGAAGCTGGAAATGGAGGATGTCCCCAAATATGTTATAAGCATTAAATGGTATCTGCAAGATGAACACAGAAAGTATGCTCATTTGACTAAGATGATCTATGCATGCTGAAAATTTTTGGAAACATATGGCAAGTAATGTTTTAGCAGGTGAAATTACTATCAACTAGTTGTACATGTATGTGCATATGAAGAGTCTGGCCGGATGGAGGAGTAAAGACTCCATCAAATGGCAAATGACAGAACTAGAGCTCTTCTTTATTCTGACCTGGCTTAAGACAAGAGGTCACTTTGCTATGCAATTCAAAACCAAGTATAACACATGTTAGTATGGCAGTGTAAATGTCATAAATAAGCCTAATAATCAGACTTTTGTGCAAATCCCTCTGCATGTTCTTTATGTTCTCCTAAATCAGTCGGCCATTTTATCACTTAGAGGGAAATTTGATTAAGCAATGTTAACTAATAATAATAGCCATACTTAAAGGTATGAATACATTTTTTTTCCTCATTCAGGCTATAATGGACACTTATGCAAGAAGATGTTAGCAATGAGGACACTTTCCATTTCAAAAAGTATATATTAAAATAGAAGTGAGACATTGAGCTTCTATTTCCTTACACAGTTTCCTGTTTTAAGAGAGAAGAAACACTCAACACATCTATTTGCTCATTAACGTTGATACTAACAGCCTATAGTGTCACATAAAATTAAATAGGTAAGACAGGAAAAAACATACTGTTTTTCTTAATGCCAAGATACAGGAGCTTTAAACAAGAGAAATTAAATACCCTGCTCACTCAGCTCTCAGAAACAGACTTAAAAGCTGCATTATTAATTAGTATAATTTAAAAGTGTATTTTGGAGTTTTAGAGTATGAGGTCATCAGGCAATCAAACTGATGTATCCCACATCATTCTTATCTCCCCTCTATTTCCAATGACTCAAAATTTATCTTTTAATGAGATATATCTTCTAATAAGTCATATTATATCTAGCTGCAAATCTGGTTACTATACATCTTCCTAAATTTCTTCTGTAACTCCACCTTGAGAAGTAACCTTTTGAACATCGAAGATAGTCTTCATGATGACCCAAGTCCGTGCTTTGAAGTTTAAGTTCCCAAAACACTAAGTTGCAAATGCTTCTCCACATACATAGTACTGTTTCTTGCCTCTGATTCGTCTATCTTCAGAACTCATGGAAACCACTGTCCAGGATGGTTAGTGTTCTTCCTACAGATTCTTATTAATGGCTCAGACTTGTAAAGGGCTTATGTCATGCCAAGGGCTTTATGTACATACAGTCATTTAATCTGCATAACAGCCCTACGAGGTAGGTAACATCATTCCACTGATAAAGAACTGAGGCACAGAGAAGACTGGCAAAAGTCATTAGTCTTCTAAGTGGTAGTAAAACTGGGTTGAATTCAGAGAGCCTGGGGTCAGGACTTCTGTACTCAACCACGATGCTATAGAGGACTTTATGAACACTGCTATCATTCCATTAACCCTATCACATTATGATTATGTATTCATTGTCTTTCTTCTGTTTCTTGAGGACAAAGGCCCATTTTACTCACGTTTATGCAAATAATAGCCTATCATAGTTATTTCCCAACAGTGCAATATAAAAACTTCCTAAATTTAACATTTTAAAGAAATGTTAATTATCTTTCTTTTGTGAAGTTCTTTATACTTTTTGAAGGATTAAAGGAAAGGATTAAAGGTAAATAGTAAAAGGAAGAAGGAATGAGGGAAGAAAGGAAAACCAATTCTAGTGTACTGGGAAAATATAAATAAAAATCTAATCATCCACAAAGGTAGTAGAGAAAGAAAACACCTTTATCATTGAATAAGCAGTAAACCAGGACATGATCCTTATCTGCCAAGGCAATCCACTAAGTGACTATAAGGACGGAAATCTCACCCTTTTATACAGCCAAGCAGCTATATTCTGTCACATACATGCTTTCACGATAAACAAGTAGTTCTTGATTAAGAAAATGACAGCACCATTTGTCAAGTGAAATATACCCTAATTTTACCTGGTGATTGGGTTATGTTAGCTAATTGTCTTTATCCAGAGGAAAGACAAACATCTCACACCTTTAATAACAGGAAGTCGTTTTTGCAGCTTGGAGCAAAGCGAGGCCCACCAAACTGAGGCGCTTACCCTCCCATTTTAGAAATGAGAAATAGGATGCTATCTCCCTTAATGTTTGCATTTCACAGATATGGCTCTCAGGATCTCACGAAAGACATTCCAAAGTCATAAAGCTGACCAAATGCTTCTAGTCTTCAGAAGCATTTATGTACATTTCAAAGAGTAGAAAGTACCTACAATAACTAAAATAAATGCTCAGTGGAAGCAGAGAGGAGGAAAATCTCTTCCCTTATTTTTAACAGGGAGAATTAAGCCTCTCATTTTCATTTGCATTTGACCTTACAAGTAGAGTGACTAAAAAACAGGTTAGAGGGAGCACAGTATACTGGGAAGAATACTGAAATGTTCTAGGACCAGATTGGTTACTTGTAAGCCTTTTCCTTGGAGGAAACACTGAATCTCTGTGGGGCTCTGCTTTTCATGTGTAAAGTGAGTGAGTTGTACTGGATATTACCTAAGGTCACTTTTGGATTTATTGCTGTATTTCAAACTAATGAAAAAATTGAGGGTTCAGTGAGGATGACAGGTATTTTTTTTTATGTTCACACTTGTTTGAACTTTAATTACTCTGACCTAAGATACAATCATTGACCTCTGAATGTCTATAGACTTAAGTCATAAGGAAATTAGAATCACTAGGTGTCTATAGTGGTACACTTAACACATTTGTTTAAAAGGTTTTGCCAACCTAAGTGTGTACTGAAAGAAAAGACCACTCCCTTTCATACTAATGAATAACAGTTAATAATGGACCACAAAAGAAGCTTTTGCTTATTACTACACTTTTTTTTAATCTGTAGAGACTAAGATTAGAACCGTGGCCTAGAATGCAGCCTTACGTTGACTGCCACACAGAGTCATGAGGATTTACAAATATTATTTCCTTGTTCCATGGATATATATGAGGTGTTTTGATACTTTTTTTTTTCCTTTTGTGTCTCAGCAGAGAGAATTCCATACAAACAATAGGTGTGAAAAACAATAAAATAGATTTTAGGTTTTTAAATCTGAGAACATTCTCTTATTTTAAGTTTATGTATTTATTTTGAGAGAGTGAGAGACAGAGAGGGAGAGAGAGAGAGAGAATGACTGGGGTAGGGGGAGAGAGAGAGGAAAGAGAGAATCCCAAGTAGGCTCTGCACTGCCAGCCCAGAGCCCAATGCGGGGCTCAAACTCATGAACCATGAGATCATGACCTGAGCTGAAATCAAGAGTCAGATGATTGACAGAGCCACACAGTTGCCCCAAATCTGAGAACATTCTTATACAGTTTACCTTGTAAAGAAAATTCGGGTAGCCAATCTAAGTGAAAACCTTTAAGGTTTCTGCTAAGTAAATATTTACAAGAAAAAAAGAAAAGAACACTACTGTTTACAAGATAAATATCTCTGACAAAACAATAACAACAACAACAACAACAACAACAACAACAACAACTGATCGCCTGTGTCCAACCAGTGTTTGATAGGCTTTTCTTCTGTGCCCAATTCCCAAATGTGGAAAAAGGATCCTAAAGAAGTAACATACATGAAAGGATATACACAGTAAATTTGTACATTCCCCGGGAGCAAGAACATTATCACGCGCTGTGTAAGAGGGTGTGTGACCATTTCAGTGCTATAGATTCCATAAGGCAACTTCACAGCAAAGGAGGCTGCTACATCTTTCGAATATTTTGAACACCTTAGAAAAACATTTTAAATATTTGGTCTCATTCTCTTCTTTAGAGGAGAAAATGAGAAGTGATAGTAATGAGTGAAAAACTGAATCTTTTTACAGAGTTATTTTGAACTCTTTTTAAAGAGAATGGCCACAAAATGCCTGTGTTTTTAACAGTTTGTGATGAAAAATGTACGTTCTTATTTTTCTTTTTCTTATTTTTCTAATTTCTTATTTTTCCCATTTCTTATTTTTCTAATTAAAGTTTTGAGAGATAGACATAGGGAGAGGGAGAGGGAGAGGGAGAAGGAGAGGGAGGGGCAGAGAGAGAGGGAGAGAGAGAATCCCAAGCAGGCGCCACAGTCAGTGTAGAAATCAAGAGTCAGACGCTTAACCATTTGAGCCACCCAGGGGCTCCTTCTTGCTTCCCATTCAGTACATTCAAGCTTTTTTGCTTTTGCATGAGCCATACTGAATAAAGTTGTATCACGTCACATTTGTCTATAAGGTATGCTCTTATTCCATGGTTGCTCATTTTATCTGCCTTTCCTAACCCTCTGATCTCAATTTTTGCTTCTCTTCCCTCATTCCACTTTAACCATATGTGCTTCCGGGAGCCTACAGAGTAGGCTTCTGTTTTAGGGACACTATTCTGCCAGATAACTCTCTGTGTAGATAACACCTGCAACTTTTTCGATGTGTTTGCCAACTATCATATTCTTATTACAGCTTAGGGACTAATTTATATAATTGTGAGCCCCTCTTCCATCACAAGGTAAGAATCATTTCATTTTATTTTGGTAAATATATATTTTCATATGTAATATATAAAATATGTGTTATATATTAAATACTTATATATTAAAATAACATTTTCTATTTTAACCATTTTAAGTGTGCAATTCAGTGTCAGTAATTACATTCACAATATTGTACAACTATTACTACTATTTCCAAATTTTTTTCATCAGCCCAAATATAAACTCTGTACCCATTAAGCAAAAACTCCCCATTTCCCTCTATCCCCATGGCTCTGATAACTTCTAATATACTATCTGGGTCAATCAATTTACCAGATATTTTAAATTTTCATATAAATGAAATCATATAGTATGTGTCCTTTAGTATCTGGCTTATTTCACTTAGCATATTCTCAAGCTTCATTTATGTTGTAGCATGTATCAGAACATTATCTCTTTTTATGACAGAATAACATTCTACTGTATGAATTTCTGCTTTTCTGTTCATCTGACAGACAAATAAGTTATTTACATCTTTTGGCTATTGTAAGTAATCCCGCAGGAAACATTGGCATACATGTATCTAAGTCCCTATTTTCCATTATTTTGGATACAGACCTAGGAATGGAATTGTTGGCTATGTAGAGATTCTATGTTTAGTGGAACTGCCTAATTGTTTTCCATAGTGGCTGTACTATTTTATATTCCCATGAACAATTTACAATGGTTCCAAATTTTCTACATCCTTTCCAATGTTGACTTTCTTTTTGAAAAATTATTGTCATTTTAGTGGGTGTGAAGTAGTATCTAATAGCAGTTTTGATTTTCATTTCCCTAATGACTAAAGACATTGAACATCCTTCTGTTTGCTTATTAGACATTTCTATATCTTCTTTGGATTGTTATCTTTAAATTTTTTGTCCATTTTATAAACTACGTCTTTTTGTTGTGGATTTGTAGGTCTTTACATGTTGTAGATATTAAATTCTTACCAGATACATAGTTTGTAAATATTTTCTCCCATTCTATGGGTTCTGTCACTTTTTTGATATTGTCTTTGATGCTGCACTAGTCAGGATTTCCTGGAGAATGGAAGCAATAGGATATGTATATTATATTAACTTATGTAAAAAAAGGTTGTTGTAATTTTTGGTAGGTATTGTTTTGAATCTGTAGATCTTAACCATCATCTCTTTGTCTATATCTATATATAGACAGAAAGTATGATGGGGGGTGAGAGTGGGTGGTGCGTATAAAACAAATATTTTTTCTGAATATTATACACACACACACACACACAGGGCGTGGGGAGGGAGGGCAGGAGAGAGATTGAAAGAGAGAGAGAGAAAACAAGAGAGAGAGAATTGGATCCTGGAATTGTGGAGGCTCACAAGTCCAGGTCTATAGCGTAGGGTGGAAGGCTGAGGACTCAGAGAGGAGTTGCTTTCCAGGTGAAAAGCAGTCTGCTGGGAGAATTCCTTCTTTGGGGGAGTTTTGTCTTTTTTTCCTATTAAAGCCTTCAAATGGCTTGATAAGACCTACCTACATCATGGAGGGATTGGTAATCTCCTTTACTCAAAGCCTACTTATGTAAATATTAGTCTCATCTAAAAATAGCTTCAAATAAACATCTAGAAAAAATGTTTGACTAAATATTCAGGTACTGTGGCATACCCAGGGTTGACATGTGAAATTAATCATCACAGGTGCCCAAGTTTGTTTATTGTTTGTTTTTGTTTTGTTTTGTTTTGTTTTGGTTAAGCCTAATGTATCAATTTATTTTCTTTTGTCATTAGTGCTTTTGGTGTCATATCTGGGTGAAGGAGGGTGGGAGATACAGGCTTGCACTTATGGAATGAGTAAGTCACAGGGATGAAAAGAACACGATAGGGAATAAAGTCAGTGGTATTGTAAAAGGGTTGTATGATGACAGACGGTAGCTATGCTTGTGAGCATAACATAATGTATACTTGTCAAATCATTATGTCATACATCACTGAAACTAATATAGCACTTTGAGTCAACTATTCTTCAATTATATATATATTTTTTCAATAAAAATCTGATGCTCAATTAAGGGCAATGAATATTTACCCTTATGTTTTTTTCTAAAAGTTTTATGATCTTAGCTCTTATATTTAGGTTACTGATCATTTTGAGTTAATTTTTCTATATGGTATGAGGTAAGGGATTCAATTTCATTCCTTTGTTTGTGAAAATACAGTTTTCCCTGCACCATCAGTTCATCTGTTGAAGACACTAAACTTTTCCTATCAATGGACTTGAAACCCTTGTTGAAAATTAACCAACCACAGATGATAGGCTTATTTCTGGACAGAGAGAGATGGGAGTCCAAGGGAGAGACAGAGGGAAATGGGGGTTAAAGATTAAGAAAGAGATTAAAATTGAGATTTACATTCACATTGTGAAAAATGAAGAAGAGCTAGAAAGAGTTTTAAAACAATTACCAAGATGCTGACTTTCTGTTGTGGATTAATTGAAATGGGATGAGGATGGTTTTATTACCAAAATCCTGGGGCTTATAAAAATATTGAGATCTTTATGTCCCTCTTGCTAAAATACTGATGTAGTGACTTGGTAGAAACTCAATACCATCTTGAAATAACACAGACACATTAAATGGTAATCGATATTAAAAAATTAATGGACAGAGGGGCGCCTGGGTGGCTCAGTTGGTTGAGCATCTGACTTCGGCTCAGGTCATGATCTCACGGTTTGTGAGTTCGAGCCCTGAATCAGGCTCTCTGCTGTTAGCACAGAGCCTGCTTTAGATCCTCTGTCCCCGTCCCTGTCCCTCTTCTGCGTGCATGCACGCTCTCTCTCTCTCTCTCAAAAATAGGTAAATAAATAAATAAGTGAATAAATAATTTTGCATATACAAAATTTTCAAATATTGTAAGCATAGGTGTGCAGAGGGATAGCTGTGATACCTGTATATTTGTTTATTCCACTATCAACTATCACCTATCAATTTACCTATTTATCTATCTAAACTATTTTATACGAATGTTATGATATCATACATACTCTGTATACCTACATTTTAGCAACTGACACTTCATGCATAAATATGCCTCATCTACCTCATTCTTTTACAAACATTTGGCATATTATTTAGCAAGTTCTATCTTTAAGGTAATTTAGGTTCATGACAGATATATTTAGAACTCTGTATCCCAAAGCAACAGAATATACTTTCTTCTCAAGTGCATATGGAACATTCTCCAAGATAGATCACAGTCTGGGTCACAAAACAGCCCTTCATAAGTATAAAAGAATTGAGATCATACCATGCACACTTTCAGACCACAATGCTATGAAACTTGAAATCAACCACAGGAAAAAGTCTCGAAAACCCCCAAAAGCATGGAGGTTAAAGAATACCCTACTAAAGAGTGAATGGGTCAACCAGGCAATTAGAGAAGAAAGTAAAAAAAATACATATATTGAAACAAATGAAGATGAAAATACAACAATCCAAATGCTTTGGGATGCAGTGAAGGCAGTGCTGAGAAGAAAATACATTGCAATCCAGGCCTATCTCAAGAAACAAGAAAAAGCCCAAATACAAAATCTAACAGCACACCTAAAGGAAACAGAAGCAGAACAGCAAAGACACCCCAAACCCAGCAGAAGAAAATAAATGATAAAGATCAGAACAGAAATAAACAATATAGAATCTAAAAAAAACTGTAGAGCAGATGAATGAAACCAAGAATTGGTTTTTTGAAAAATAAACAAAATTGATAAACCTCTAGCCAGGCTTCTCAAAAAGAAAAGGGAGAGGGGCGCTTGGGGGGCTCAGTCAGTTAAGCGTCCGACTTCGGCTCAGGTCATGATCTCGCAGTCCGTGAGTTCGAGCCCCGCTTCGGGCTCTGTGCTGACTGCTCAGAGCCTGGAGCCTGTTTCGGGTTCTGTGTCTCCCTCTCTCTCTGACCCTCCCCCGTTCATGCTCTGTCTCTCTCCCTCTCTCAAAAATAAATAAACGTTAAAAAAAATTTATAAAAGAAAAGGGAGATGACCCAAATAGATAAAATCATGAATGAAAATTGAATTGTTACAACCAATCCCTCAGAAATACAAGCAATTATCAGGGAATACTATGAAAAATTATATGCCAACAAACTGGACAACCTGGAAGAAATGGACAAATTCCTAAACACCCACACCCTTCCAAAACTCAAACAGGAAGAAATAGAAAACTTGAACAACCCAGAACCAGTGAAGAAATTGAATCAGTTATCAAAAATCTCCCAACAAATAAGAGCCCAGGACCAGATGGCTTCCATGGGGAATTCTATCAGACATTTAAAACAGAGATAATATTTATCCTTCTCAAGCTGCTCCAAAAAATAGAAAGGGAAGGAAAACTTCCAGACTCATTCTATGAAGCCAGTATTACTTTGATTCCTAAACCAGACAGAGACCCAGTAAAAAAAGAGAACTACAGGCCAATATCCCTGATGAATATGGATGCAAAAATTCTCAACAAGACACTAGCAAATCAAATTCAACAGTATATAAAAAGAATTACTCACCATGATCAAGTGGGATTCATTCCTGAGCTATAGAGCTGGTTCAACATTGATACATCACATTAATAAAAGAAAAGAACCATATGATACTGTCAATCGATGCAGAAAACGCATTTGACAAAATTCAGCATCCCTTCTTCATAAAAACCCTCAAGAAAGTCGGGATAAAAGAAACACACTTAAACATCATAAAAGCCATTTATGAGAAGTCCACAGCTAACATCATCCTCAATGGGGAAAAACTGAGAGCTTTCCCCTGAGATCAGGAACATGACAGGGATGTCCACTCTCACTGCTGTTTTTTAACATAGTGTTGGAAGTGCTAGCATCAGCAATCAGACAACAAAAGGAAATCAAAGGCATCAAAATTGGCAAAGAAGAAGTCAAGGTTTCACAAATAACATGATATTATACATGGAAAACCTGACAGACTCCACCAAAAGTCTGCTAGCACTGATACATGAATTCAGCAAAGTTTCAGGATACAAAATCAATGTACAGAAATCAGTTGCATTCTTATACACTAACAATGAAGCAACAGAAAGACAAATAAAGAAACTGATCCCATTCACAATTGCACCAAGAATCATAAAATACCTAGGAATACACCTAACCAAATATGTACAAGATCTGTATGCTGAAAACTATAGAAAGCTTATGAAAGAAATTGAAGAAGATACAAAGAAATGGAAAAATATTCCATGCTCTTGGATTAGAAGAATAAATATTGTCAAAATGTCAATACTACCCAAAGCTATCTACGCATTCAATGCAATCCCAATCAAAATTGCACCAGCATTCTTCTCAAAGCTAGAACAAGCAATCCTAAAATTTGTATGGAACCACAAAAGGCCCCGAATAGAGAAAGTAATTTTGAAGAAGAAGACCAAAGCGGGAGGCATCACAATCCTAGACTTTAGTCTCTACTACAAAGCTGTAATCATCAGGACAGCATGGTATTGGCACAAAAACAGACACATAGACCAGTGGAATAGATTAGAGACTCCAGAATTGGACCCACAAAATATGGCCAACTAATCGTTGACAAAGCAGGAAAGAATATCCAATGGAAAACAGTCTCTTTAACAAATGGTGCTGGGAAAACTGGACAGCAACATGCAGAAGGATGAAACTAGACCACTTTTTTACACCGTTCACAAAAGTAAACTCAAAAGGGATAAACAACCTGAATATGAGACAGAAAACCATCAAAACACTAGAGGAGAAAGCAGAGAAAAACATCTCTGACCCCAGCCGCAGCAATTTCTTACTTGACACATCCCCAAAGGCAAAAGAATTAAAAGCAAAAATGAACTATTGGGACCTCGTGAAGATAAAAACTTCTGCATTGCAAAGGAAACAATCAACAAAACTAAAGGCAACCAATGGAATGGGAAAAGATATTTGCAAATGACATATCGGACAAAGGGCTAGTATCCAAAATCTATAAAGAACTCACCAAACTCCACACCCGAAAAACAAATAATCCAGTGAAGAAATGGGCAGAAAACATGAATCGACACTTTTCTAAAGAAGACATCCAGATGGCCAACAGGCACACGAAAAGATGCTCAACTTCGCTCCTCATAAGGGAAATACAAATCAAAACCACACTGAGATACCACCTCAGGCTAGAGTGGCCAAAATGAACAAATCAGGAGACTATAGATGCTGGAGAGGATGTGGAGAAACGGGAACCCTCTTGTACTGTTGGTGGGAATGCAAACTGGTGCAGCCACTCTGGAAAACAGTGTGGAGGTTCCTCAAGAAATTGAAAATAGATCTACCCTATGACCCAGCAATGGCACTGCTAGTAATTTACCCAAGGATACAGGAGTACTGATGCATAGGGCACTTGTATCCTAATATTTATAACAGCACTTTCAACAATAACCAAAGTATGGAAAGAGCCTAATGTCCATCAAATGATGAATGGATGAAGAAATTGTGGTTTATATACACCACGGAATCCTACATGGCAATGAGAAAGAATGAAATACGGCCTTTTGTAGCAACATGGATGGAACTGGAGAGTGTTATGCTAAGTGAAATAAGTTATACAGAGAAAGATACCATATGTTTTCACTCTTATGTAGATCCTGAGAAAGTTGACAGAAGACCATGGGGGAGGGGGCGGGAAAAAAAAAAAGGTTAGAGAGGGAGGGAGCCAAAACATAAGAGACTCTTAAAAACTGAGAACAAACTGAGGCTTATTGGGGGGGTGGGAGGGAGTGGAGGTTGGGTGAGAGGTATTGAGGAGGGCACCTGTTGGGAGGAGCACTGGGTGTTGTATGGAAACCAATTTGACAATAAATTTCATATTAAAAAAAATAAAGAAAAAAAAAGAAAAGACTCATTGTATAATCTCAATCTTTTTGCATTTGTTGAGGCCTGACATGACCTAGTATGTGATCTCTTCTGGAGAGTATTGCATGTGCATTTGAAAAGAATTTGTATTCTGCTACTTTAGGATGAAGTATTCTGAATATATCAGTTAAGTCCATTAGTCCATTGTGTCATTTAAACCTATTGTTTGCTTGTTGATTTTCTGTTTAGATGATCTTTCCATTGATGTGTTAAAATGCCCTAAGATTGTATTATTACCAATGAGTTCCTTTATGTTTGTTACTCATTTTTTAATATATTTGGGTAACCCCAAGTTGGGGGCACAAATATTTACAATTGTTAGCTCTAGTTGGATGGTCCCCTTTATTATGATATCATGCCCTTCTTCATCTCTTGTTACAGTATGCTTTAAAATCTAGTTTTTCTGATATAAGTATTGCTGCTCTGAATTTCTTTAAATGTCCATTGCCTGATAAATTTTTCTCCATACCCTCACTTTCAATCTGGAGGTGTCTTTAGGTCTTAAATGAGTCTTTAGGTAATATATTGATGGGTCTTATTATTTTTTTATTATTCTAACATCCTATGTCTTTTGATTAGAGTTAGTCCATTTACATTCAGAATAATTATTGATAGATATGTATTTAGTGCCATTTTATTACTTGTTTTGTCATTGTTTCTGGAAATTTTCTCTGTTCCATTCTAGTCTTTGTCACTTTTAGTCTTACCCTTCCAAAGAGTCCTCTTAAATATTTCTTGTAGAACTGGTTTAGTGGTCACAGACTCTGTTAGTTTTTGTTTATCTTGGAAACTCTTTATCTATCCTTCTGTTATGAGTAATAGCCTTGCTGGATAGAGTATTCTGAGTGGTTAAGTTACACTAAGCACTAGGGGGAAAAGTATCATTGTGAAACTAACTCTTCTGGAAATATGTAGAGGAATTTTACTTATGTGAAAAACACATGTAGAACTTAGACCAGTCCTCTAATAACCTTAGGATAATTTTCAAAAGGCACTTAAATATCACTGGTATTTCAGAGAAAAAATGTGATGTTCCCATTTGTGGGATAATAATATTTGTAAGGTAGAATATTGGTAATGTTCTTTGGTAGTTGCTTTGGCATTATCTAGGTTTTTTTCCATATAATGACCAATTTTCATTACAAAAAACTCAGGAAAATAAATGTAACTAAATTGTTTAATAAGCAGAATGTGACACATATTATTATTTTGTCAACATTATATCTCCCCTCCATATCCTTGATTGAAGTCCTAGGAATAACCCTTAGTTTATGTCAGTTTCAATTCTTAATGAACAACTTCAGTTTCAAGCAATAAAATAATTTGGTCCTGTCTACGTTAAAACAGTGATTTATTATCAAATTAAAACTCTTTTTCTCTTGAGCTCAGACCTAATCTGTTAGAGATCTTTATAGGTAGGGAGGAGATTAGAGCATGGTTAACTCCTTGCCTATCCTTTGCTATTGTTTGACATCTCTGCTTCACTCTTTTCTGTTCTTCCAGAGAGTCCCACAGAATCTAAAATGATTCCAATTTTTTAAACAGCACTAATTTATTTGAATGAGTGAATTTCTTATCCCCTACTTAAATTCCAGTTTCTACAAAGTTTGATCATTTTATTTTATTAACTTTACTCCTCTTTTCCCAGTAGCACTTCACTTCTAGACTACAAATACCAGTTTTCGTTTAAATGCAAAACATCACACACTAAGTTCTTACATATAACTGCATTTAGGAAAATTTTTCATTGCAATGAATAAAGGCTAATGAGTCCATTACCCAAACCTACTTAGCCTTTTTTCATGGAAAGAAATCCACAACCAGTTCTCAGAATACACGGATTGTATCTCTGCATGAAAAGCAGGCAAGTTCTAAATAGAATGGACGCCTATTCCAATCCCTGTGAAATTTCTCTTGTGCAAGGAAGATGGAGAAGTTTCAAACATATCTTCTCTACAATAATGGGAACACTTTAATTGCTATAGGTATAGAGATAGCATGGTGTTGTGGTTAAGAGAACAGACTCAAGAGCTAGAGGTCTCTACCTCTCACCAGCCTGTGTGACTCAGAAATATTACTTCACCTCCCTCTGTTCAATTTCCCTAAATGAAATGGCGATAATAGTAATATGCATCTTATAATGTTGCTAAGAGATTTAAATGATTTATTTGTGAAGTGCTTCAACTATTGTCTGGCTTAGAGTAACATTATATACAAATTTATTAAATACATGAATAGGGACATTTGGATGATGTCAAGTCACATAGCTTAAATAAAATTGAAAATTGCTATGTCAGGCAATAGGGTATCAGGAATATATTAATATAAAATGTGGGGGTCACAAAAGTCTCTCTTCATCTCAGGGCTACATTCCCTATGTAGTTTCTGATTCAGCAGTATACTTAGGGAAAGAGAAACAAACAAGAACATATTTTCTGGTACTTATGAATATTTCTCTGTGTACTTTTATAACTATTTTGAAAATGTCTTTTCCTATTTCTCTTACTGACAAATGCTAGTGTGGGAAGGCTTAATAACTGACAGAATATAACAAAGCAAAGAAGTAGTTATAGGAAAAACACATAAAAAACAATTGAAACTGAATATTAGACATTTAACACAAGTGATTTTGCCACTTAGTGGAAAAAAAAATCTTTCTGGACTGGCTGTAGAGGCCCCCCTTTTTTCTAATAGTTTCTTCATTTCTCCTCAAAAATGGTGCCCATGGAACAAGAAATGCCTTTTAATGTATCATATATCGATTTTTGCATAAATAAGACAATTAACAGATTTTCTTATTCAAAAGAATCTATCACCACACATCATCCCAAATTTCATAAGTAAAGCAACCTGTTTTTAAATAGTAATTAATGGCTCTATTATATTTACTAGAACTATTAACTATATCTAATAAACATAGCTATATTATTTACATTCAAATGTACTAGATCAGAAAGTCTGATTTTAACTGTTCTGCTACTATCATAACCTCAACACATCTATTACTGAACTTTTATTTTCTGCCTTAAAAATCTCTCTCTTATTTGTGTCATTTATTTAATGTAGTCATTATTCTACCAGTGACATACCTATGACCTAAATTCATGTTGGGTCCTCCTCTCTTAGTCTTACACAAATCTGTCACGATGTCATGCCCATACTTTAGTGGGTATATATCTTCCAGTAACTAGTTCTTGTTCCCATTGACATTATGCCAATCTTGGCTCTCATAATGGAAGCACAGGGATGACTGAGATAGCCACACAAGTTTTCTCTCTTCATCTTCTTAACATTTCTTAGATCAATCTTCTATCATTTTTTCATATTGATGTGAAGAATTTCACAAATACAAGGTTTAGTGGCTGCTGAGTAAAAAGTTGCCAGCTGTCTTTCTGTTAGTTTCTTAGATGGCACTTTGAGAATAGTCAGCCTGGTCTTTTCATCTCAGGTACTCACTGCACAGATATTCAATGCCAGGCCTTAGGCCACCTCCTTCTCCCTTCCAGGGGTTACCTTGTTTTTCTGCCCAGAAATTCCTTCTCTACCCTACAAATCATGAAATGGCCATTTCAGATAGTAGTAAATCCTTTCTTCTTTCAACTCAATGATATCAGTTTAGTACAAAGTATGACAGATACTGTCTTATGAAACATAAAATTCTTGTTACACTACTAGTGTATTTCATCCAATGAGCTCATATTGACTTGGTGAGTGTACTTTATTGCCTTGCTGAAATGCACGATTATTTTTCTGCAGATTTGAGAAAGTAAAAATGGCAAATGAAGACTGTAGTATGTTTTTGTCAACAATCTATTTGCATTATTTTACTTTGTTAGAATTCAGAATATATCTTAAAGTGGTGTGATGTTGCAGGGATAAAAATGAGTTCAAAAGTAAATCCGGGTGGTTTGTGAGTTGGAGCCCTACGTCAGGCTCTGTGCTCACAGCTCAGAGCCTGGAGCCTGCTTCGGACTTGTGTCTCCCTCTCTTTGTTCCTCTCCTGCTCATGCTCCTGCTCATGCTCGTGCTCTGTCTCTCTCTCAAAAATAAATAAACATTAAAAAATTTTTAAAAACTGTAAAATCATTTCACATATCTTTAGGAAAGACAGTTTGATCACAATCCACTTTTGTTTTTAAAAGATGACTTAGAAAATAGAATGATTAAGTTTTTAGAAAGAAGATTTACAGAAAAAGAAGATATACATACTTCCCAGTAATGAGAACCATGATTTCTTATCATATTTATGTATTTATAGATAAATTAGTTTTCCTGATTTTCTTCTACCATCAATGTAAATTTTCATTCTTTGTTTTTATGCTTCATAAAATACAGTTTCCATTTACAAAGAGTGATTGGTTTGTTCAATACATTGCATGGAAGAAAACAAAAACAAAAACAAAAACATATGACAATTTATTTTTGTCCTTGATTTTTGTCATTATTTTTAATGATGTTATAAATTTCTCCATATTTTAATTTAGTTATTTAACTGTGGTTCACTGATTTAAACTATAAACAAAACGACAAATGATAAAGTAAGGGAATTAGATCAAGTCATTTAAACATAAATCATTCTAAATGGTTTCATGTATCTCCCACATAAACTACAGAGTAAATGCAATAGTTTAGAAGTCTCCACAGGAGGGGGAAGAAAAAATAAATAAATTAGAAAACAACAGCAGGATTTCAAATGAGAGTAGAATAGGGAAAAAAATAGGTGGTTATTTCTGTTTTAATGTCTACATAGTTCCAGAGAATTTTCACCTTAAGCAGAGATAGCCATAAATGTCACCTGGTAGAAAATAATTTTCCTAAGTGAATGGCAGATTAAAAATGTGCTTTTTTCCCGTTTATACATTAGCTTAAATTATAGGCTTACTATCATTATAATTGAGGCCCATCAGATAAAAACATCTGGAAAGATTTTATTTTCAGTTCATAGATTTTAATCTAATGGAATCTAATGTAAATACAACTATATAGTATGTTAGAAACTGATTTTTAAAATATTACATATTCTTTGGATTTTTGATAGAGTTGAGGATGAGGTGTAACTATTGTATTTTATTTAGAAAAATAATCTCTATTAGTATTTTGTGGAGTTAATGTAAAGACTAAATGTCGGTTGGACTATTTGAGAGTTCTTTTGGACATTCTACATAGAATTACTTTCAGAATTGTTAATTTCCCTTATTAGTAATAAGGCAAAAAGTTTATACCAGTAGGTAAAACTTGACATGGTGTAGCAAATATATACTAATGTACACTTTATTGCCATCTACTTTACATGAAGAAAATTATAGAAACTAATCACTAAAAATATACTTACATAATCCTATACCACTTGCTCTAAAAACACAGTAAAAATTTGGGACCATAAAAGAGAATAAGTCATAGGGAACTGCACAAAGATCTCAGCTATTATATTGGTAAATATTAACATCAAAATGTATTTAAATATGTAACTTGGTCACAATCATATTAATAATAAAATTTACTGTTCATGTTGAACACCTTTAATATTGTAAACATCAACATAATATTTAATCATAGATGGCAGAGAAAAGATTGAATTGAGGTTTAGAATATCTGAGATTTCAATTTCATTCCTACTATTCTATAACCAAATATTAATGGTAATAACTACCCCACCTTCCTTGGGGGTTACGGTTTGTTTGTTTGTCTTATACAAATTTACCTGAAAATAAGCCAAAATTATTAAATATTGAGAATTAAAAATGTCATACACTATACTAAGTTCTATAGACCTTAAGGTTAATATATCAAACATGATCTCAGGCCTTCATTGAGTTTATATAGTCTTGTATAAAGATGTAAATACACCAGGTGCTATAACATTATAATATAGAGTCTCTGAATCTACATTAGAGGATGGGAAAAAAAAATACTGTAAGTCCTTTCTGAAGAAGTGACTCCAATGCTCACACTTGAAATAGGGATATTAGTTAGCTAAGTGAAGGCAAAAGATGAAGAATACTTCAGTAAAAAGAAATAGTGAGAGATAGTAAACAGCAATAACCACAATAAAATAAAAACAAAAATGAAAATAAAACAATTTCTAGTAGACATGTCCAGCGGATATTTTAATGTTACCATATCAGAGAAGAAATGTGGGATAGACATGGCAATGTAGAGTTTTGGACATATAAATTGTGACTGAAGCCATCAAAATGGTAGAGATCTTTCAAGGAAAACATGACAAGGCATAAGCCCTGAGATATCTGACCTTAAAGCATCCTATAGAGAAGATAGGACATTTATAGAAAACAGGGATGTCTACAGGACTTAGAGGAAATCTAAAAAAATGTGATCCTACTGAGGCCAAATAAAGAGATGTCATCTACAACATTAAATATTTATGAAAGTTCACGATCAATATGAAGATTAAAAAATGTCTTTAGTCATTAACTCATCATATGCATATGTTTCCCAAACGCATATAAAATACAAGACAATAATGTGTAAACCTGATAAAAATTTTAATCTTTTCTATATTAACATTTTCTATATCTTTCATGTGATAAATTTGAAATTACTATTTTCAAGATTGTTTCAATATGATCCTGAATTTCTTTTCCCTGTGGATCAGAGATATTTTAAAGTACCCTACTTTGGTATATCTACTAAAATAAACCCTATGAAAATGATTAGTGTTTTCAAGCAGTTACCAAGGAATTGCTTATTTTAAACAGGTTCTAGGCAAATAAGTGAATATTAAAAAATGGAATCAACATAGTTGAATATTAATAAGTATTTATTAAATAAGAACAAAAACCAATATTCAATCTTTTCAGAAGAAAAATAAACACTTAGATTTTTAAAAAATTTTTTTAACGTTTATTTATTTTTGAGACAGAGAGAGAGACAGAGCATGAATGGGGGAGGGGCAGAGAGAGAGGGAGACACAGAATCGGAAGCAGGCTCCAGGCTCTGAGCCATCAGCCCAGAGCCCGATGCGGGGCTTGAACTCATGGACCGCGAGATCGTGACCTGAGCTGAAGTAGGACGCTTAACCGACTGAGCCACCCAGGCGCCCCAACACTTAGATATTTAAAAAGATACAATGTAAGTGAAATTTAAGGGAGTTAAGAAAAAGAAAATAAAAGATTTTAGGATTGCATTCATGCAATGTAAAGGTGTCTAGCAAATCTTGCTGGGTTTTGCGTTCTTCTGCCTGGGGAGAAATTAAAACTGTGTTGTGTCATGGGGACGGAGGTGAATGAGTCTCTTGGTACCCTCGGATATTTTTTCCTTAGATAGGCACAATGAACACAATAAAGAATGCTATCCAATTTTTTTAAAAAAAATAAACATTCACGTTTCAGTGGCAACTAGTAACATACTGGTGAAATTTTCAAGAGTTATAATAGTAATAGAAGTATAGATGTCTAATTCTTATTAATCCAAATGTGTTACTCAAATTACCAATACATAGGCACAGAAAATAAAGTATCAATCCTTAATATTATTACTAGAAATTGCTGAGAATATATGGATTTTAAAGGGGACTGTGTTATTAATCAAGGAGTTTAGATTTTGCAATCAAATTCCAATTAGGAATGTTTTAATACATT
Organism: Neofelis nebulosa; assembly: GCF_028018385.1. Lineage (NCBI taxonomy): Eukaryota > Metazoa > Chordata > Mammalia > Carnivora > Felidae > Neofelis > Neofelis nebulosa. The sequence goes on along the minus strand of NC_080782.1, from coordinate 91,613,233 downwards.
TTTGTTAAGATGGCTGGAATGGAATAAAATTTACTGTAAAACAGATAATTTCAAACCATAATAAGTTTTTGTTACTAAAACACCAATGAGATCTTGAAGGTAGGTCTTTATTATAATGTAATCTGACACTGACTGCAATCCTAACGGACAGTCTTTTTTGTGAATGACTAAAAACATGTGTAAAATCAACCAAATATATTAACTCCAAAGTGAAATGAATCCATTAGCTTTCTAACTGAAGTTTATTTCATATTAAAGAAGTTTCCTTCTTTTTAAAAATGATTTTTTTAATGTTTATTTATTTTTGAGAGAGAGAGAGAGACAGAATGTGAGAAGGGGAAGGTCAGAGAGACAGGGAGACACAGAATTCTAAGCAGTCTCCAGGCTCTTAGCTGTCAGCACAGAGCCCGACATGGGGCTCGAACTCAAGAACCATGAGATCATGACCTGAGTGGAAGTCTGACACTTACCCGACTGAGCCACTCAGGCGCCCCAAGAAGTTTTCTTCTTGTGAGTAGAATATATATTGAATTAAAGTTGAGCACTGTCTTCACATATTCCCTCAGCTGATACAATGTGCTATGATGAGATACCAGAAAGTAGAAAAAAATTACCAAATCTTCTGGATATTTATAATATTTTGTCAAAACCCTGAAAAAAATGTTCACCAGATACCCAAAGTGTTGCCATTTTAAAGCAAGAATCACTGCATTTGCTTCTTTATGGGTTGACCAGTGAAGAATGAATATATCTCATTGTAATTTATAAATTTTCCAGATGAGCTTTGAATAACATAATGAGTACAGAATTTTCTGGATGTCTCATTTCTACTAACCTAGATATTGCACTTTTATATTCTACATTTATAAATAAATGTTTTAGACATTAGAAGGCTCTTGAACTGATATAGACAGCTGACCTGAGAAACATCTTGTTAGTTTAATTGTATTTAGTTTGAAATCTATGCTATTTTAGTTGATTCAAAACACACATGTGAACAAGATATTTTTCTATATGATTAAAAAAAAAACTGTGCTTGGAAACAAGAGGACCCATTAACGAGCTGTCTGGTTTCATAGAGTTGCTAGTATTGTCATGGTGGCCCAAGAGTCCAAATTATTAGACACCTGAGTCTCATTACAAAACACACCTGAATAAAATATTGGCAATGGAATTCATGACAAAAAGGTCAGTTAAGGTACCACCATCCTGCTTGAGGACCACTAAGCCAATTAGGAAAGAAAACTTTACTATTATTAATATAATAACAATTTAAGTGTTCTTTCAGGTAAGGCCCAGGTTCAATTGGAGACCAGAAAATTTGGTATTTGGTTATGACATTCTCTCTTGATTTATGTTTGAATGATCTCTCAAATAACCTGTGAATTTCTACAAACTTAAAAAGTAACAAAAGAAAACATTTTTCAATTGATTAGAAATAATTTTGTAAATATTAAGTCCATGGAATTTTAAAACTCAGTTATCATTGAGAGAATAACAAAATTTCACAGTTGAATAAACAGATAAAATCATAAACCTAGATACAATTTTCTGATTCTCAAACTAATGTTCTTTGAATGTAGAATACTGCTGCCTAAATCAGTGATATTCAGGAATTCAAAAAAGGATTCTTGGTGGCAAAATGTTTTCAGTATGTTATTCTCATTTCACTTTTCTCTTTTTTACTTTCACTTTGTTATTATTTAAGTCACATTGATATTTAATTAAACATAGCTAATTTGAACTATTTTTTTCTTTATTTGGGTTTCATTAATACCTGCTAGTGTCCATTACAATTTGCAAGCATATATTTAAAGCTTTGGAATAGAACTTTGAATTGAATCTAAACTAGCCACCAATTTGTTCAAATACAAATATGTGAAATGCCTTAAATGTTCTGTATTTTATTTTGCCATGTAAAGTGGGATAAATGGATTACATAATCTCTAAGATTTATGATCTAAATTTCTGATCATATCAAATAAGCCAAAGTTGTGCATAAGAAGTAACAAAAAGAAGACGTTTTGTATTCACATAAAAAAAAAATCATTAGAGAAACAAAGGGGTTAATTCTTCTTATAAATGTGTGACATTTCTAAAAAAAATCATCCTCATATATAATTCCAAAACTCTTGATAATAGATTCTTACTGATGTTCCAATTATATCCATTACCACATGGATCACTTTTGTTGGAAACATCAGTATGAACCTGTGTTTGGCTTAATTTATATACAGATGGTTTCACATAGGAATATTTGATATGTGTATATAGTTCCTAATATTTTCCAATAAAAGTATCCAAACTTGCTTGAAGAAATAGCTGATTATTTAAATTTTTTTCAACATTTATTTATTTTTGAGAGACAGAGACACAGAGCACGAGTGGGGGAGGGGCAGAGAGAAAGGGAGACACAGAATCCTAAGCAAGCTCCAGGCTCTGAGCTGTCAGCACAGAGCCCTACAGAGTCCACCTGGGGCTTGAACTCACTAACTGGGAGATCATGACCTGAGCTGAAGTCAGATGATTAACCAAAGGAACCACCCAGGCACCTCCAGAAATGGCTGATTCTTAAACTGGGGCAGGAAATATACAAGGTGATCTTAGAGCATATTTGCTTTTCCACTGTTTGTTTATTTTTAAAACACACACACACAGAGAGAGAGAGAGAGAGGGCATGACAGCACGGGAGGAACAGTGAGAGAGGGAGACAGAGGATCCCAAGGGGACTCTGTACTGACAGCAGAGAGCCTGTGTGTTGACGTGGGCTCGACTGAGTCACCTGAGAAATGAGCTGTACATAGCGACTTCCTTCCAATGAGTACAGTGTGAAGGAGGGAAGAGCATAACTTTGCAGTGGAGAAACTTGTTAAGCACTACCTCAGCCTCGTAATCAAGGTCAACATCGATAGTGAGGCCATGTCACTAGTGTGTACCCTTTGCATGATGGAATGAAAATGGTACTTTCCTTTGTGGTCTTTCCCCTCCAAAACCCTTAACTCCAGTCTAATCATTACAAAGACATCTGATAAATTCCATTTGAGGGGTATTCTACAAGGTACCTGCACAATATTCTTCAAAACTGTCAAGGTTATCAAAGACAACAATCTAAGAATATTTCGTAGCCAAGATGAAACTGACAAGACACGATCATTAAATGTAATGTGATCTGTCATATAAGGTCCTAGGCCAGAGAAAGGAGGTTAGGTAAAAGCTTCAGAAATATGAATTAAGTGTGGAGTCTAGTCAATAACAATGTATCAATATTGGTTCATTAATTGTAACAATTGTACCATACTAACATAAGATGTTAATAATGGAACTAATAATAATGGGATATGATGCTAACACTCTATCCCATTATTTTTCTGTAAATCTAAAATTGTTCTAAATTTTAAAAAGAATATCTACACACTCTCTCTCTCTCTCACTCTCTCTCTCTGATGTATTAAACTGTAATATGAGCTCATTGTGGAACCTAGGGATCATCTCACTCTCCTGTGACTACAAAGCTTGTCTCCCACAGCCTTTTCTTTATCACTCTACATTTGAGCGCAACATCCAAGTAAAGCATCCATTTGAGTGGCATGCATGTCTCCTATCATGGGCTGAGTATATGTAACTAATAAGCTGCTGGAAATAGTATCTTTCCAGGATAAAGTGTTGTGTATTTGCTCATCCCCCATAATCCTAGAGTAGGAATGACTCCCTCCCTTGTCAAAAGGGTGAAGAAGAGGTAAGCAAAACACCAAATGAAGGTATCAAAAACGTTAGAACCTAAATGATGCCACTACATTATCTTATTACTGTTTCTAATTTCTCAAGTTCCCAAGTTATGCTTCTCCACTATTTCCACCTTTTTCTGACTATCATTTTGTTTTTTAATTCTTGACTCTACTTCTCAGATATCATTGTTGTCTCCCCACTTAGAAAATTTGGAATCCTAATACTTTATGGAAGCTGGGTAATGGCCCTACCACCACATGTAATCACCCTAAGCTATTCTCTATTATATCTTCTCCTCAAGGACATTCTTTCAATTAGTCTTTTGAAGCCTTGGGGTTTATGGCTTACGTCCATTTAGTAAGAACATTTTAGTCTTTCACAACTGCTATTCTTATGAATTACACAGTGAAATCAAACATTTTTTTTTGAAGAAATTATATCTGGGGCACGTGAGTGGCTCAGTTGGTTAAGAGACTGACTCTTGATTTTGGCTCAGGTCATGATCTCACTGTGAGACTGTGCCCCATGCCAGGCTCTGCACTGACAGTTTGGAGCCTGCTTGGGATTCTCTGTTTCTCTGTCTCTCTCTCAAAATAAACAAACATTTCAAAATATAAAATAAATTCTATCAGTTGTTAGTTCATGCTAATTGTCAGGTTTAGTCAAGAATTAGCTTTTTGCAATCTATTCACAAACATTAACTAAAGATTTCTAATAACTTTTGTTGCTCATGTTTTAAATTCATTTATATATGAACAAAAGAACTCAAATACTTCATAAAATATCTCAAAAATAGGTACACTCTATAAAAAAGTAGCAAAGTTTGATGACTTTGGAGTAAAACCTACAATTGTATGTGCCTCTATTGAATTCTATTGATATAAAGCTATTACTTTTGTATAATCAACCTTGTTAGGCACATAATATGTATTAATGACCATACATTTATTGATCTTGAATGACACCATATCTGTACACTCTGCGTTAATAACTAGAGTTAACTGTTTCTATGAAATAATGGAATTAAACGGTACAGACAACAATATGACAAAACAGGAAAACATGTAGAGGTTAATAAGCCATAGAAGAAAAAAACAAAACAAAACACTGCCACCACTGTAAGGAGCACAAATGCAATGTCATGGTTATCTGTGCAGATTTATATGATTTGACTGTGAAACCAGTTAGGATTGGTGGTTTTGTTTCATTTCTGTAAAGGTAGTTTTTTGATAACTTTATCTGCTTGACCTTTGCCTGGAGGGATAAGTTCTGGTGAATTGTATTTTCTAGAAAATCTATACTATCCAGAATTTCAAATATATCTTCAAATAGTGGTTTAACAAGAAATGGTGTTGACAAAGATGTATTTAGGAAAGGAAAAGACTGGTTATGGAAGTGTGTACCTGAGAGTCTCCAGTTATAAAGACATGTTGTCTGTGAGACTGAAGGGAATGGGGAGGTAAGGACTGTAAAGCTTTGAAATGACTACTGACTTAAATAGAGAAATAAAATAGGTTTGCTAAATAATAGTGGATTTTTAGAGGATTAGAATGTTCTCTTTGAAATGCCTTTCACTTTTCCCTAAAACTATCCAAATTCTACCCTTATTTTTCAGATCCATTTTCAGTCATTCTTCCATCATAAAATAAGGTCTTATTTCCTCTTTTTCTCAATTACCAGTTTTTATCAAACAAATTCAAATAATTCTATAAATGAGGGATTTTTAAGGACCCACATTTTCTACAACATATCAGAATTTGCAGTAGATTCAATATTATATAATAAACTTCATTTACATTTTGACCCCACCAAGGATGGCAGTTCATTGCTTTTTACATCCATTTCACTTTCCCTAATAACACTTCTCTCCTCACCAAGGTTTGACTCTTTTTTTTTTTCATTGCAAACATGCTTTTGCAATCATCCTCAACAACTCTATCTTTCTCTCTATCATGCTCAACTGGAAAAATTCTAACTCATCCTAAATTCAGTTCTCCACAGATAAATATGGCTAAAATATATGTACTTGTATATGCATATACACATATTGCATATGTGTATGCAATATGTGTATACACATATGCAATGGTATTTTATACACAGTCTGTGATGATACTTTCCCTTATAGCTCTATGTAGAAATAAAAAAGAAAGGTATCCAGGAAAGAAAGAGCTTTACATTTCAACTATCTGTCATTTTAAATTCAGGATCATTAATATCAAGTGAAATTTTAATCATGTAGGAATCCTACAGTTGCCTAGAATCCCAGCCATTCTGACCTTTATTAGTCAGGATAACCTGGATTATACTCTGTTAATAAGCACCTCCTAGACTTCAGTCTAAGCATAAAAACAATAGCTTACTTCCCACTCACTCCAAATATTCAACAAAAGAAATATTCAACAAAACAATGTTTAGGCATTGTCTAAGTTAATTCCACACTATTCTTTCACAACATCTTAGGACACCATGGTTGCAGGGCTAGGGGAAGAGTTCTCTGGGACATTTATCTCAGCAATCAATTGATTGTCTGACCTAGATGTCCCAGAGAAGTGACATACATTTGATGACCAAACTGAGTCAAATAATGACATCTAACCTCAGCACAGAAGTGAAACTGTTGCCAAATATAGGTGCCATGTTTCTCAAATAAAGATGTTTCTCACCAAAGGAAAAAGGTAAATATGTGAGATGATAGGGATGTTAATTAACTTTGAGGGGGCATCTTTTCTATATTTATATATCAAATCATCACATGATACACTTTAAATACCTTACAATTTTATATGTCTCTCTCCTTACCAGGGTAAATGCTTTAAGGAAGTAATATTCTCAGTTTCAAGAGTCTGGCTTTTCACCAGGACGAGATAAGCAGTTTAGGTCACTCCAGGGACTGGAATCTAACCTAGCAGAAGCAAGGATTATTTTGTTGTTGGTTGTACTTCCAAAAAATGTAGCTTGGTATATTAAATAGCTCAGATACTTTAATTGCCTGATGAAAGAATGGCTAAAAGTGAAATAAAATATATCTAAATAAAGTATATTCATCAAGGTCTTCCTTAGAAAATGAATTCACTGGGACTTTTATTGTTCAAGTAACCAAGGAAAAAAACAGTTTCCAAATAATTCCTTTGCATCCAAAGTTGTTGCTGAAATAGGAAAAAAAATCTCTAATATACAATTCAAACTCACCCATATTTCTGGTGTCGAATACAAAATCTGGGTCCCCTATCTTGCTATCCAAACTTCAGCAATCCATTATTTTTATCATGTTTATGAAGAAAGAAAGAAAAACAAATATTAAAAAAAAAACCTAACCTGTTTTAAATGCATTGCTTCTGTGATGACAGAATACACAAATACGCAGCAAAGTAATACCTTTGAGTCAATCAGGCTCACATTTTATTGTCACCAAAACAACAATAACAAAACCTGCCATCTGTATGAATAAGTATTGCAAAATATTTAAATTATCCCACTTCTGGCATACTCTGAATTCATATACAATTCAGTTTCACATAAATTTGTTACCTGGAAACAAACACGTCTAAAGAAAATGAATTGGTATCTACGGCAGTCAGTGTATTTGAGTATAAATCTCAGAAGGAATTATCATGGAGTAGTTAGTTATGGTGAAAAAAATATGAAAATATTTTAATTCACAGTACCATTATTTAATTCTACGTAAGCTCTCTCAATACAACATTTTGAGTGATTTATAAATCGGTAGTAATTCTATCACTAATAATAATTACATTTAGGTACACACACACACACACACACACACACACACAAAGCTCTTTCTTTCCTGGATACCTTTCTTTTTTATTTCTACATAGAGCTATAAGGGAAAGTATCATCACAGACTGTGTATAAAATACTTATTTTCTCCAAAGTATATCAAAAAGACCATAGGAAAAATACAAAGAATAGAAATATCTATAAAATAAATATTTATCTCAGGATCCATTTTTATTTTTATGTTATTAGGAAACAAAAGTAATCAAGTCATTTGATTGCCCGTAGTAATATAATTATCCAAGTTTACCATCTTACAGTTTATAAAATGAAGAACGGGAATTAAAACAAATTATCTGTTTGACTCTAAAGTCCATGGTCCTTCCCATCCACCAAAATTATCAGTAAAGTACATTATATTTACATTATTAGAACTTTTTAATATATGAAAGACATACATGTGTTCACACGTATATGTGCATATTAAGATTTTTTTCAAGACTCATGCATTTAAATTAAGATAATCAGGATTCAGTTTGTTCCTTACCGTCATTTTACATGCAGATCTCATTCTCTAGAAGTGAATAAATTCAGTGTGTTGAGATAAACATTTTTTTTAAAGACTTTAAAAAATATTTTCTCCCAAGACCTCTAAAAGTAATACATTTCACTTAAAACTAAGAGATTCTATAGTTGAATGGAATCAGCCAATTATAATACTATAATAATACTATTATGGATACATTAAGTACTGCAAGGTTCTGTGACTCTTCATTAAACATTTGAGATGCTTACTTTAGGTGAATATTGGAAATTACTTGAGTAGCAGAGGTACTCATCTGGATTTAGAAAGCCAGGACCACATTTCAGTTATTACTACATACAGTTATTTATTCCTTTCTAGCTATTGTCTTAAGGATTGGAGACGTTTGAGAACCCAGGAAATTAGGTATCTAGAGGAACATAATGGATTGGGAGTATTACAAGCTGTTTAAAAAAAAATTAAATAAACTCAAAATGGATAAAAGACCTGAATGTGAGACAGGAAAACATCAAAACCCTAGAGGAGAAAGCAGGAAACAATCTCTTTGACCTCAGCTGCAGCAATTTCTTATGCAACACATCTCCAAAGGCAAGGGAATTAAAAACAAAAATGAACTATTGGGACATCATGAAGATAAAAACTCCTTCACTGCAAAGGAAACAATCAACAAAACTGAAAGGCAACCAATGGAATGGGAAAAGACATTTGCAAATGTCATCAGAAAAAGGGCTAGTATCTAAAATCTATAAAGAACTCACCAAATTCCACACCTGAAAAACAAATAATCAAAGTGAAGAAATGGGCAGAAGACATGAATAGACACTTTTCCAAAGAAGACATCCAGATGGCCAACAGACACATGAAATGATGCTCAACGTCACTCCTCATCAGGGAAATACAAATCAAAACCACACTCAGATATCACCTCACACTGGTCAGAGTGGCTAAAATGAGCAAATCAGAAGACTCTAGATGCTGGGGAGGATGTGGAGAAATGGGAACCCTCTTGCACTGTTGGTGGGAATGCAAACTGGTACAGCTTCTCTGGAAGACAGTGTGGAGGTCCCTCAAAAAATTAAAAATAGACCTACCCTCTGTACCTCAATAGCACTACTAGGAATTTACACAAAGGATACAGGAGTGGTGATCCATAGGGGCACATGTACCCCAATGTTTATAGCAGCACTTTCAATAATAGCCAAATTATGGAAATAATCTAAATGTCCATCAACTGATGAATGGATAAAGAAGACGTGGTTTATATATACAATGGAATACTACGTGTTAATGAGAAAGAATGAAATATGGCCTTTTGTAGCAACGTGGATAGAACTGGAGGGTATTATTCTCAGTAAAATAAGTCAGTCAGAGAAAGACAAGTACCATATATTTTCACTCATATGTGTATCTTGAGAAACTTAACAGAAGATCATGGAGGAGGGGAAGGGGAAAAAAAGTTATAAACAGAGAAGGAAGGAAGCAAACCATAAGTACAGAGAACAAACTGAGGGTTGATTGGGGTGGGGGAGGGGGAAAGTGGGTGATGGGCATTGAGGATGGCACTTGTTGGGATGAGCACTGGTTGTTGTATGGAAGCCAATTTGACAATAAATTATATTTTTTAAAAAAGGGAAAAAATAGTCCGATTGAGATATTTTCCAGCTAAGAGACCACCTAAGCAACTATAGAATGTTTTGTATTTTTGTTGTTGTTTTGTATTGACCAGAATCAAACCACACAGGTGTGCAAATAATTTGCAAATTTGGAGTATACTTCTGAAAAGGCATGCGATTTGCAAATAGCTCTGTCAGAAAGAACCAGCCCATAGTGGTCTAGGCTGTACTCTCCAGATTGTTCTGTCTTTTAATATGCATATAACAGAAACACTTCTTTGTTCTGTTGTACTCTGTGGAACACTCAGAGCACATATCTCAGTTAAAAAGAAAAATAAATCTTTTTTTAATGTTTATTCATTTTTGAGAGAGAGAGAGAGGTGCTGAGAGAGAGACAGAGCATGATCAGGGCAGGGCAGAGAGAGAGGGAGTCACAGAAACAGAATCTGTCATCACAGAGCCTGATGCGGGGCTCCAACTCATGAACTGTGAGATCATGACCTGAGCCAAAGTCGAATACTCCACCACTGAGCCACCCAAGTGCCCCTGGGAAGCAATACAATCTTTGCCCAAAGGTTTCAAATTGCTCTTATATCACATTCCAATCATGGTATAAATGGATCCTCCTGGTACCTGTCAAAAATAGAATCAGAGTCCATGATCAATGTAGTGAGAATTGTCCTAAGTGTAAGTGATCTCTGTCCTTTTTCTGCTGATGTGACCCTTCCCCAATAAAATGCAAACACATAAATATACACTCTTTCTGGGTATGTAGGTACATGTAGTCCAGCTCATCTAGAGAGTCAATAAACCTAATTATTCCTTTGTTAGAGTCATTGGCATTAATAGGAATAGGACACAATACAATTTGATTTACATGTTTCATTATTTATTTAATTATATATTTTATGGAAATTTCTATTTCAAATAAACTAGTTGCATCAAAGGATCTCAAGAGAGTCTTTTACAATAAGAAATCTATTTAAAGCCTATTTAGAGCACAATTATCTTTATATTCAACTGAATTCATTTTTAAAAGAGGATTTCAAAATGATAGAATATGAAAAACTTCAGAATGTAGAATAGGCTTATTTCCTATTCTTGTATCCGTTTTTATCAAACTGCAAATATATTATTAATGACCATGTTCTATAGAATGAATTCAAATGTATGCTATGAAATATTCTGCCATGTCTAATTAAAATTACTAACTTTTACTGAGCATTTATTTTGGGTCAGGCAGGAAACATGCAGGACAAAGAAAAACACTACATCTTTCCTCAAAATTGACACTTACAGAAGAGCAATTTGCTAGTCTTATTGTTAGCAAATGTTTTAAAGTGGAGATTCCAATCAAAAGCTCTTTTACTTCAAAGTCTAATATATCCATAGTATAATTTTTCAAAACGTTGTTGAAACTGGAGGAGCCAAGATGGCAGAACAGGATGGAAGTTTCTTATGTGTCTCATGTCCATGAAATACAGCCAGACCAACAGTAAACCATCCAAGCACCTCGAAAACTGATTGGAGGACTAACACAACAATCTGCACAACCTGAACCACAGAATTCAGCAGGTACCTGGCACGGAGAGGTGAACTTGGGGAGACAGAAGCCAGAGGTAGGCAGGGAGCCGCCTTTGCAGGTGGAAAGAGGATGGAGACTGGGGCGGGGGAGAATATGGGAAAAGCACCCCTCCACAAAAGCAGCTGGAGAGAAAGTGGAAAATCAGAAACAGCCACAGGGACTAAACTAAAAAGAGAGAAAGGAGAAAGGAGAGGGTTTAAATCCCGTTAAGACTGTAAACAAGGGAAGTGCAAAGTCTGTAACTCCACAGCTCGATACCTGGTGGTGTTCTGGTGGGAAGGGCACATCCCCAGGAACAAAGCGGGGTCCGGGAGGTTCTTAGGCCACACGGGGAAAAGCGGTACCACTGCTGGAAGGACATTTGAAGCCACCTGGTCCGAGAAAACCCCAGAAAATGACCACATTCTCTGGTGCTGGAACAAGGTCATTAAGGGTGAAGCCTGGTGCCAGATGTGTGTTGTGATTTTCCATAATCCCTGGAAAGCTGCTGCTACACTATCTTGCAAACTTTTTCTGGGGTGGGCTGGCAGGTCGCCGCAGTCTTGGGGCACCGGTAGCAGCAGGGTCCCGCAAGCATTCCTGGGTGCAGCGGGCATTCAGCCATTGCTAAGTGAGACCCTCCCACAGTGGGGGGGATGGGTCAAAGCCACAGTCCTTCAGAAGTAAGGGGCAGGGGAAAACAGCCATATCTGAGACAAAACTCAGGAGTGAGGTAGTGCCTAGGGCTTGGTCACAGACAGTGAAGAAGCAGGGAGTGGACAAAAGCTGAAGACAGAGGACAGGTGTGCGATTGCTGATGGGGGAGAACAGAGTTCTGATACCAGAGAGTGGGTAGCTGGGTGATGCCATTTTCACCGCTCCCACGCATGTGCATACGCAACTACGAGCTCTGCAACACTCCACCCCAGTAGGCTAGCAGCACCATCTAGTAGAGAACAGAGCCGTTACCCTGAGGCCCGCCCAAGTGGGACAACCTCACTCATCAAGAACACAAGTCTCACCGCCTACTTAGTTTATGGACTATAAAACCCTACAAAGCCTGACTTCCAGGGGAAAACGAAGTAATTTCAGTCCTATTTCAATCTGTTAGCAGGTCCATCTATTCATTTTTTCTTTTTTTTTTTCTCTTTTACACTATTCTTTTCCTTCAATACAGAAAGAGAAAAAAAATAATTTTATTTTCAATTTTTATTAAAAATAATTTTTTTTACTATATTTTTTACTTTTGTGTAATTTTTTTCAAATTCTATCTTACTTCCATCATTGTATTTTAGTCTACTTCAGTGTACTCACCTTTTCAAATTTTCAAATGATTTCCTTGTTTTTTTTCTTTTTTCTTTTTGTGTCTTTTCTTTTTCTTCAATTCAGAATGTGAAAAATTTCATTTTTACTTTCAATTTCTATTAAAAATATTTTTCTTTAAGTTTTTACTATATTTTTTGCTTTTATGTGAATTTTTTCGAATTCTATTTTATTTCTATCATTTTATTTTAGTCCACTACAGTGTATTCATTTTTTCAAATTTAAATGATTTCTTTTTTTTCTCTTTTTTCTCCTTTTTGTTTCTTTACTTTTTCTTGAATACAGAAAGAGAAAAAAATTTATTTTTATTTTTAACTTTTATTAAAAATATTTTTCTTTAATTTTTTTTTCCTACTATGTTCTTTATTTTGTGGAAAGTTTTTCAAATTCTATTTTACTCCCCTCATCTAATTTTAGTCTACTTCAGTGTATTTATTTTTTCAAATTTTCAAACAATTTCCTTCCCCCCCCTCACTTTTTTTCTCTAATCTGTCAAACCACTTTCACCACCCAGACCAAACACACCTAGGTTCTAGCATCATTTATTCGATTTTGTGTGTGTGTGTGTATCTGTGTGTTTAATTTTTTAATTTTAATATATTTTTTTAATTTTAATACTTTTTTGATTTAATTTTTCTGCCTGATTAATTCCTTTTCTCCCTTCAAAATTAAAAAACGAAGGAATTCACCCCAAAAGAAAGAGCATGAAGAAACAAAAGCCAGGGATTTAACCAACACAGATACAAGCAAGATGTCTGAACCAGAACTTAGAATCATAATAAAAGAATACTAGCTGGACTCGAAAATAGATTAGAATCCCTTTCTGTAGAGATAAAGGAAGTAAAAAATAGAATGAAATTAAAAACGGTATAACTGAGCTGAAACCACAGATGGATGCAGCGGCGACAAGGATGAATGAGGCCGAACAGAGAATCAGCAATATAGAGGACAAGCTTATGGAGAATAATGAAGAAGGAAAAAAGAGGGAGATTAAGGAAAAAGAGCATGATTTAAGAATTAAGAAATCAGTGATCCATTAAAAAGAAACAACTTCAGAATCATAGGGGTCCCAGAAGAGGAAGAGAGAGAAATAGGGGTAGAAGCGTTATATGAGCAAATCATAGTAGAAAACTTTCCTAACCTGGGGAAAGACACAGCCATTCAAAATCCAGGAAGCACAGAGGACCCCCATTAGATTCAACAAAAACCGACCATCAACAAGGCATATCATAGTCAAATTCACAAAATACTCAGGCAAGGAGAGAATCACAAAAGCAGCATGGGAAAAAAAGTCCCTAACCTCCAAGTGAAGACAGATCAGGTTTGCAGCAGACCTATCCACAGAAACATGGCAGGCCAGAAAGGAGTGGCAGGGTATATCCAATGTGCTGAATCAGAAAAATATGCAACCAAGAATTCTTTATCCAGCAAGGCTGTCATTCAAAATAGAAGGGGAGATAAAAAGTTTCCCAGACAAACAAAAATTAAAGGAGTTTGTGACCACTAAACCATCCTTGCAAGAAATTTTAACGGGGATTCTCTGAGGGGAGAAAAGATGCAAATAGACACACACACACACACACACGCACACACCAAAAGCAATACAGATTAGAAAGGAAATAGAGAACATCACCAGAAACTCCAACTCTACAAGAATCATAATGGCAATAAATTCATATATTCTGGTACTCACTCTAAACGTCAATGGCCTCAATGCTCTAATCAAAAGACATAGGGTAACAGAATGGATAAGAAAACAAGATCCATCTATATGCTTTTTACAAGAGACCCACTTTAGACCTAAAGACACCTTCAGATTGAAAATAAGGGGATGGAGAACCATCTATCATCCTAATGGTTAACAAAAGAAAGCCAGCATAGCCATACTTATATCAGATAATCTAGACATTAAAATAAATACTGAATCAAGAGATGTAGAAGGTCATTATATCATAATGAAGGGGCCTATGCACCAAGAAAACCTAACAGTTGTAAACATTTATGTGTCAAATGTGGCAACACTCAAATATATAAATCAATTGATTACAAACATAAAGAAACTCATCAATAGTAGTACAAAAATAGTAGGAGACTTCAACACACCACTCACAGCAATGGACAGATCATCTAATCAAAAAATCAACAAGGAAACAATGGCTTTGAGTGACACAATGGACCAGATGGGCTTAACAGGTATATTCACAACATTTCATCCTAAAGCAGTGGAATATACATTCTTCTCCAGTGCACATGGAACATTCTCCAGAATAGATCATATACTGGGACACAAATCAGCCCTAAGTAAGTACAAAAAGATCGAGATCATACCATGCCTATTTTCAGACCACATCGCTATGAAACTTGAAATCAAACATGAGAAAAAATTTGGAAACGTAACAAATACTTGGAGACTGAATAACATCCTACTAAATAATGAATGGGCTAACGAAGCAGTTAAAGAAGAAATTAAAAATTATATGGAAGTCAATGAAAATGATAACACCACAACCAAAACCTCTGGGATGCAGCAAAGGCGGTCATAAGTGGAAAGGATATAGGATTCCAGGCCTTCCTAAAGAAGGAAGAAAGATCTCAGATACACAACCTAACCTTATGCCTTAAGGAGCTGGAAAAAGAACAGCAAATAAAACCCAAAACCAGGAGAAGACAGGAAATAATAAAGATTAGGGCAGAAATTAGTACTATAGAAACCAAAAAATACAGAACAGACCAATGAAACCAGAAGCTGGTTCTTTGAAAGAATTAACAAAATTGATAAATCACTAGCCAGTTTGATCAAAAAGAAAAAGGAAAGGACCCAAATAAATAAAATCAATAATGAAAGAGGAGAGATCACAACCAACACAGCAGAAATAAAAACAATAATAAGAGAATATTATGAGCAATTACAATTATATGCCAATAAAATGGGCAATCTGGAAGAAATGGACAATTTCCTAGAAACATATATACTAACAAAACTGAAACAGTAAGAAATAGAAAATTTGAACAGACCCATAATCAGTAAGGAAATCGAATTAGTAATGAAAAATATGCTAAAAAACAAGAGTCCAGGGCCACATGGCTTTCCAGGGGAATTCTACCAAACATTTAAGGAAGAGTTAACACCTATTCTCTTGAAGCTGTTCCCAAACATAGAAATGGAAGGAAAACTTACAAACTCTTTCTATGAAGCCAGCATTACCTCGATTCCAAAACCAGACAGAGACCCCACTAAAAAGGAGCACTATAGACCAATTTCCCTGAAAAACATGGATGCAAAACTCCTCAACAAGATATTAGCCAACCAGATCCAACAACATATTAAAAAAATTATTCACCACGACCAAGTGGGATTGACACCTGGGATGCAGGGCTGGTTCAATATCTGCAAAACAATTAATGCGATTCATCACATCAATAAAAGAAAGGTCAAGAACCACATGATCCTCTCAATAGATGCAGAGAAAGCTTTTGTCAAAATACAACATCCTTTCTTGATAAAAACCCTTAAGAAAATAGGGATAGAAGGAGCATACCTCGAGCTCATAAAAGCCACATATGAATGACCCAAGGCTAATATCATCCTCAATGGGGAAAAACTGAGACCTTTCCCCCTAAGGTCAAGAACAAGACAGGGATGTCTACTCTCATCACTGTTATTCAACATAGTAATGGAAGTCTTATTCTCTGCAATCAGACAACACAAAGAAATAAAAGGCATCCAAATCGGCCAGGAAGAGTTCAATCTTTCACTCTTCACAGATGACATGATATTCTATATGGAAAACCCAGAAGATTCCACCAAAAAACTGCTAGAATTGATTCATGAATCAGCAAAGTTGCAGGATATAAAATCAACTCACAGAAATCGGTTGCATTCCTATATACCAACAATGAAGGGACAGAAAGAGAAATCAAGGAATCGATTCCATTTACAGTTGCACAAAAAAACATAAAATACCTAGGAATAAATCAAACCAAAGAGATGAAAAATCTATACACTGAAATCTATAGAAAGCTTATGAAAGAAATTGAAGAAGACACACACACACACACAAAAAAAAAAAAAAAAAAAAAAAAAAAACGGAAAAAGATTCCATGCTCCTGGGTAGGAAGAACAAATATTGTTAAAATGTCGAAACTACCCAAAGCAATCTACATATCCAATGCAATCCCTTTCAAAATAACACCAGCATTCTTCACAGAGCTAGAACAAATAATCCTAAAATTTGTATGGAACCAGAAAAGACCCCAAATAGCCAAAGCAAACTTGAAAAAGAAAACCAAAGCAGGAGACATCACAATCCTGGACTTCAAGCTATACTACAAAGCTGTAATCAAGACAGTATGGTACTGGCACAAGAACAGACATTCAGATCAATGGAACAGGATAGAAAACCCAGAAATGGACTCACAAATGTATGGCTAACTAATCTTTGACAAAGCAGGAAACAACATCCAATGGAGTAAAGACAGTCTCTTCAGCGAGTGGTGCTGGGAAAATTGGACAGCGACGGGCAGAAGAATGAACCTGGACCACTTTCTTACACCATACACAAAAATAAACTCAAAATGAATGAAAGACCTAAAGGTAAGACATGAAGCCATCAAAATCCTCGAGGAGAAAGCAGGCAAAAACCTCTTTGATCTTGGCCACATCAGCTTCTTACTCAACTTGTCTCCAGAGGCAAGGGAAACAAACAAAAAAATGAACT